>NC_136393.1:40560937-40992937 GCF_965140285.1 Lepidochelys kempii
CCCTTCCTGGCAGATGCTGTGCTTTCGTTCCTGGACACTGCCAGGAGGCCCAGCTCCCAACCCTAGCAGCTTGGCTGTTCCATCCCCTACTGTGTACCCAAACTGCCTTGAAAGGACTATCCAAGCCCTTCCCAGGCCTGCTCCCATTGCGGGTCTCTCTCCTGGCTGAGCACAGGCTGTTCTGATATCGCCCAACGGGCCTGGATCCTAGTTACATGCTGCTCCTTCTCACGTGACCCCTGCACTTATTCCCTTCACCTGGGGAGAGGTTCAGTTCAGCTACTACCCCTTTCATGGCCATCTCACCCTGGGACAGCTTGAAACTGGAAACCTGGGCTCGAACAGTAACTGTTTGCTAGGAAAGGTGCTGAAGACACAACGGAAGAGGAAATCCTTTGGACTGGATTGAAATTATTCCAAAGGAAAGTGAATGAGAGAAAATGTCCAGCGTTATCCTCCTAGCGAAAGAAAAAAATGAAGGTCAGAAAGGACCATTCTGTCCATCTTCTGTGTAACACAGGCCCTAGAACGTCACCGAGCACTTCCTTCAGAAAACCTACGACATGGGACTGAACCAGAGCACGTCTTCTGGAAAGAAATCTCCATGCATTAGAGCCAGCTGCTCAGAAACAATCTTTCTTCTGCAGTGACGTGAAGTTAAAGGACACGGAAAAGAAGAAAACCTCGACTCGGGTTGTCACTGGAGCTGAAGCAGAGAGGCCAGGAGAAACACGGCTAGGGCCCAGGACTGACAATCAGCAGATCTGCCGTTTTCTATTCCTGGCTTTTTGACCATGAGCGAATCTCTTTGCTTCTCTGTGCCTCAGTTTCCACGACTATAAAATAACGCTACTCAGGGTTATGTTTTCTTCTCTCCTCTTTTTCAAGGCGGGACACTTAGATACATTTGGGGCCTGTCTACGCTACCGGTCTAGAGTGTATTTCTAAGCTGATGACCCCCACATGTTGTTCAGAAGCTATGGATGGCACAAGCTCCGAAGTTAGTTCTGTGCTTAGCCCCTATGGCACAGCTGGGCTTGGCGGCCTTTTCTCGCTGTGCTGTGAGGAGCAGGTTCTGGGCACTAGGGATATGAAGAGGCTCTCAAGGACTAATACATGAAAATAAATATCAATGAACTGCAACCCAAATAAAAATCACTGCTGCTAACATTGGTGGGTGATAAAATAGTAGCAGAGTGGTAATTAATGATGAGGAGAGGGCAGTGACACAGAGTAATTGGATCCCTTGAGAAGCTGGACCCATTCAAAGAAAACCAGTTGGAAAAGAACCAAAGGAAGGGTCCTATCGCTAGCAACAAAGCATGCAGGCCACACCTATGGAGTGGGGCAGTGTATCCAGGAAAGCACTCACTGTCAAGAGGATTTTGCGGCCATGCTGGGCAAGCCATTCAACATGAGCACCCAGGGTGATGCTGTGGTGAACGGGGCTAAAGCCATCATTAGATGTATGAAAAGAGCAATGAGGAGCATAGGGAGGTGACACACCATGAGGAAGACTGATCATGGAATCCTGCATCCAGTTTTGGCGTCCACATTGGAAAAAAGATTTGAAAATATTGGAGATGGGGCAGCAAAAAGCAATGAAATATTTTGAGGGCTGGAGAGAAATGCCTGGGAGTGAGCTATTGAAAGAGCTCAGCCTGTTTAGGTGATAAAAAAGATCGGGAGGTGACGTCATTTGAAGTGTTGAAGTGACTTCATGAAGAGAAACTATCGGGTATTAAAGGGCTCATTGATCTAGCAGAGAAAAGCATAACAAGACGCAGTGGCTGGAAACTCAAAAGAGACCAATTCATATGAGAAAGAGGGCACACATATTCAACACTGAGAATGAATCACCAAAGGAACAAACTAGAAAGGGAAGTGGTGGGAATTCCCCACCTCTTGATGTCTTCTAATGAAGACGAGATGGCTTTCTGGAACGTGTGTAGTCAAAAACTAGCTACTATTCTCTACAGAAAGCGTGTGATTTGCAGGGGGTCTGATGACGTACTCTAATTGTCTCTTCTGTTTATAATGTCTGCTAATTTATGAAAAACTGAGCTTTGCATGGGAAGAAGACTCTGATGTTTTACTGTGTTCGGCTTGAGCCCACAATGAACGCTCATTGCGTGGGGTGATCCAGGGGAAGCAGCTCAAACATCCGGTGTGGCTGGACAGGGGCAGGACATCAGCACTGCTGGGGAGGGGTGGGTGTGGCAGTGACATCACAAGGGCCTTTGGCAGGACCTCAGCCTATTGGACAAAGCTGGTGGGGAGGCGATGACCTCACAGAGAGATCTTGACATCAGCCAGGCAGGACAGGGGGGCAGGACAGGGGCCACCTCGGAGATCCCTGTGGCTTTGCTTCAGCACGTCTCCTTCTCGAGGTCTCTCCTGGAGGACTGAGAGAGCATTCACTTGCACGTACGTGAGCGCAAGGAGGACCCTCTTCGGAGTTTTCTCCTTTTCTTTTCCTGGTTTTGCTCGAAAACAGACGTCCCTCTAGAGAAGGTAAGAGCCTCGGAGAGGTTTGGAACCTGTTCAGTCTGATCCATCAGGTGCCGGCGGATTTTTAGGAAAGGAAAACACTAGATTGTGGGGGCAGCATTTTATTTCCGACCTAGGACTTTGTCCCTTAGAATCACTGGGGACATTGGGGTTTCTCCTTTTTGTTTTCCCTTTTGCTCTGTCCCTCCTACCTTTCTCTTCTTGCTTCCTTTGTCCTTTTCCTCTGCTGTCCTCCCACCACCAGGAGCTGTGTGTCTGGAGCGGGGGTGGGGGAGGTGGGGGGTGGGGATTGTGGGAGGCCCTCACAGAGAGGTGAGACTGGACTAGTGCTCCGAGAGTGATCCCCTCGGTGGTGACCAGGGCCGTTCTTTGGGCTATTTGGTGAGACCCCTTAGCCTCCCACCCCTCAAAGTCTCAACCTTGATTGGCTGAGGAGGGGGCTATTGACAGGGAGGAAACTCTGGTCTTTCTTGTTCTCTTTTATGACCAAGCAAATAAGTCACAACCAGTTAGATGTTTGACCAATGTGGATGCTGCTCTCCATTCATTGTCTCAGAGCAGTTCATGATCCTCTCGAACATTCCAATTCTTCTGAAATACTTGCTGAATAATTACTATGAACAATGGTTGGTCTGTAGCTCATTTGAGAGCAACTGCATCAGCTAAGACAAGTCCCTGCACCTTTCTCAGCCTTCGTTTCTCCTTCTGTCAAGGAGGAATAACAATCCTCTCCCATCTACCTCGCCATGGGTGGGTGATGGGGATCCACTGAAGAGTGTCACTCGGAGCAGTGCAGACTAGGGGGTGTCCGATCACACTGAGCCAAAGCAGATTATGACCAAATATTCGATTTCATTTGCATTTTATTATTTTGAAATTGTGAAGAGCAGCAACTACTTAGCTCAGCCTGAAGCATCTCATCTAATGTTCTAGATCATAGTGTCTCCCCTTTGTGTACGACGAGACAGTTTAATGCGCTCTGACAAACAGGAGATGCTCTTATTTTGCAAACAAATATTTTTGCAAAGAATTTTCATCCTACTTGTTATGATTTCAAGAAACAAAGTGGTTTTGTCTGAATGGATTTTCTGACAGAAAACGGTTTCCATGAAAATGTTCACACCTTATTTCCTGGGCTCTGGAAGTGCTGGGATGTCAGGATCCTGCAGGCGCTGTCAGCTCCGCCCTAGGGCCGTGTTCTTCACCCCCCTGCTGCTGGCTGAGTTTCTCCCTCCCTTGGCAATAAGACAGACACTTGTTTTCACAGCCAGTCGATCGCCCTCGTGTCATCACCCTGCCTGCTGGCTGGGCAGGGTAACTCCTGAGGTCACCACCCTCTCCAGCCTGCCTTGGGCTTGGGGAGTGAGGAGGAGGGTGAGGGACGTCTGCTGACCCTGAACATCCGCCATCCATCGTACCATCACTTAGAGCAAGTGAGTGGCATTCAGGTTCCTCGGTGGCTTCCCCTGTCTGTGTGGGGAGAGGCAGAAAGAGGAGGAGAGGGTTTCTCCAAAGGGGGATTTCATTTGCAAACAGCCCCCAAGAGCCCCTCACTCTTAGACCGGGCAGGAGCTTCTCCAGAGCCGTCTCCAGTGTGTTTGGAAAGGTTCCAGCAATGGGGTTCCCAGCCTTTCCCTTGTGGGACACTGTTCCCCAGGCTGAGAGTCTCTGAGCTGGGCCAGAGCCTGTGAGCTGCTGAGCATGGAAATCAATGGGGAACGAGGAGGGCCCTGGTCTTCCTGTGCCTAGGGTCTTTGTGACTTTGACGTGGGGAATGGTTTCCCAGGAGAAGTCGGGACTCCTGGTTTCTCTTCCTTCTCTAGCCTGGGTGGGAGAGTGGCCTGGGATAAGAGGAGGGGGCTGCTTGTCCAGAGTAACCGATGGTCTTTGGGACTGACCCCATTGCTGGAAAAGGATGAGACTTCCTGGATATTGCAGCAGCAGGGATTACGAGGGGGAACGTTGGGAGCAGATCGTGCAATGAACTCCTGCCCGTGTGTGTAGATGGCACTCCCTGCACTCCTGTGGGGGCAGAGGAGGCGGCTGTGGTTGGAGCAGGGAGGAGGAGGGCCGGAAAAGGGCCAGGAGTGAAAGGCTGCCTTGAGCCCAGACTCACCCTTGCTCCCCGCTCGGTTCCAGGATGGCCAGGCTCCTGCGGATGTTGCGGAGGAAGGCTCTGCAGGTGGCCCCAGAGCCTGAGGGAAGCAGCTGCCGCCTTCCCGAGGGGCAGAGCAAGCCCTGCGTCCCCGCTGGCGGGGAAGCAGGTCCCGTCCAGGCCAGACGGCGGAAGTGCCCGGCCTTCTGGAAAAGGACCCCGGCTCCCGGCGCAGGCGCCGAGCTGGGAGAGGCCCCGACCAGGCCCCAGTGGAGCTGGCCCAGGCTGCGGTTTGGCAGACAGGACCCAGCCCAGGAGGGGCGCCGGGCAGGGTGGCTCTGCGGCTGGTTGTGTGGGCAGCAGCGGCCCCAGGAGCCCAGCCCTCCTTCCCATCAGGAGGCCTCGCCCTGCCCGCTCTCTGAGGACCTTCCAGCCCCCGCCGGCCAGGAGGGGGAAGGTCCCTGTCCCAGCACCGGCAGCTCAGCCTGGGACCGCGGCAGCACCTGGGCCTCTGGCAGCAGCCAGGCCGATGGAGGCCACTGCTTTGTGCCAGGTGAGGAGCCAGGCTGGGCTCCGGGAGGGCTGAGGACGGGATGTGAACACCCTGGGCCCAGACGCTCTCCCAGGGATCCGGGGGGGGGGGGTCCCCAGCCCAGGTGTCTGGCCTGAGCCCCACGAACCCCACAGACAGTGGGGACACGGAAGCTCTGGGCTTCGGCAGCTGTTGGGGGCTGAAGGCATCCCTGAGAGGGAGGTCTGGGGCCCCATCTGCCCTGGGTGCCTGGGTTGGGAAGGGGCGTCTGGAATCCTGCTCTGCCCACCACGCCCCTGTCCTTCCCTCCCTGGTGCAGGGAGCCCCCTGGATTCGGAGCAGGAGGAAGGGGTGGACGTGGCCAAAGATGAAGCTGCTCTCAAGGTCATCCGAGAGCAGCTCCAGTGCAGAGATAAGGTACAAATGTTCCCCACCTGGGCTGGAACCAAGATGGCCCTGTCCCTTCCCAGCATCCCCACCCCCTGCCGAAGGTCTTGTCCCTCCTGATCCACCACCCCTAATGGGGCCCTTTTACATCCATGATGTGGGACCCCCAAGATGGGGGTGTTTGTCCCACAACAGCCGAGGTCGTTTCCCCCCACAGCCACTGTCCCGGTTCCTGATCCTGCTTGCGTAGGAGTGGGGGGGATTTGGAGAATAGGCGGGTCCCCACAATCCCCCATTGAGGCCTGAGCCCTGGAGCTGGTGTGGGTGGGGCAGGAAGGTCCCTCGCTAACAGGTTCTCTCTCGCTATCCCCCACTCCTGGTGGGTCCAGGATGAGGAGCAACAGCTCCTGTTCCTTCAGGCCATCTACCCCACATGTCTGGCTGCACAGGAGAGAGGGGAGGACACGCTGGAGCCGTGCTGCTGCAAGGCGGCTGTGGTGAAGAGGATCGTGGTGAGTGAGACATGCCATACGGCCCCTGGAGGGAGGAGAGAGACATGGGATTGGCAGGGGTATGGCCAGGCTAATGGGTGGGGGCTGGGTGTTGTTGGAGGGGGCAGCAGAGGGCAGGGATTGCTGGGGCTGAAGAGTTGGGAGAAATTCTGAGATTGGTGGGTAGTGGGCAGGGGGGGAATTGTGGGGCTGGAGGGCAGCTGAGAGTGGGGGACAAGGAATCAGATGGTCCCAGCTTGGTCGTCGGGATGGGGCTGAATGGGGGCAGTTTTGACAGGGAGGAGGAGAGAAGGGGATTGGGAGTGAGCTGGGCAGGAATCCGGGAAGGGGGACAAGTTGGATGGGCAGGAAGGAATCGGGGGAGCGGGAGGTGGTGGGGGATCCTGCTGGCCATGTGGGGCACTGGCTGTGTCATCTTCCCACTGGGAGGTGTCAGTCGGGCCTGAATCTCACACGCTCCTTTGTCTCCTTCGCGTCTCACAGGAGCTCATCGAGGAGCTTCCCGATGACTCGTCACCCAGCGCCGTCCTCGCCCACTCCCTGGCTGCAGTGGGCTACCTCTGGTACTGAGACAGCCCCACCCCCCCACCCCGCCGGCTCCCCTCACCCCAGTGCTGCTCAGGCCAAAGGCTGGGAGTCACCGTCACTGTCCCTCCCAGGTCACCTCCCAAGAGTGGCGCCTCTGGCAGAGATGGTGGGGAGGGAAGGGTCACTCCCTCCTGGCGGGGCTCTTCTTTTCACTTCCATAACATGACAGGGGCCTTCGGGAGGGGCTCACTCCTGGGCTCAGATACAGGAGGGGCAGCAGGCTCCAGGGAACAGGAGCTACTCCTGTCCTGCCACTGTCTGTCTGGGACACCTTGGCCTTGTCATTCCCTAGCTAAGTGCCTCAGTTTCCATTCTCGCCAGCCTGTGCCTCTATCCCTGTGGCTTGGTGTCCGTGTTGGCCACAGTCTCACCCCCGTACTGCACAGTCTAAGACCAGCTCCTCTCTCTTGCCAGCACCATGAAACCTGCCCTGGAGCCAGACCTAGAGACCCACCTCTTGCGAGCTGCCCTTCACTCCGTCTTTACCCTGGGCACGGAAAAGGACGCCACCGACATCCAGGTACCTCCTCCTCCTCCATCCTCCTCCTTTTCCAGAGTGCTCCTTGGTCCTGCTCCCTTGATTCGCTGGAGCTCCAGATTTCGGGGTGGGGTAGCGGAGATGGAACAAGCTGCAGGGTTGGATCCTTCCCTCCAGCAGGGAAGAGATTACCCCTCCCTGGGGGATTTCTTTCTTTCTTTCTTTCTTTCTTTCTTTCTTTCTTTCTTTCTTTCTTTCTTTCTTTCTTTCTTTCTTCCATAAGCCGTGTTTTGCCCAGAAGCCCAGCCTCCATCCATAGCAACTTGGCTGTTTCATACTCTTCTGCCTACAAGGCCCTCTGCAGGGACCTGCTAAACTCATGGATCAAAGGTCCAGGGGTCATCAATTCTTGTGAATTGCCTGCAGTGGGATGTGAAGGAGAGAGGCCAGGAGATGTGTTTGGGAGTCTCCCCAGTGCTTCCCAGAGACCCCTCTTCCCATCCTGTGGCAGGTGTAGGCCCAGGTTCCCTAACTCTGACCCATGCTTTGCAGGCTCTGCATAAAGTCATCCCAGAGGTCCTGGATGCCATGCTGGGGAATCTGCTGGCAGAGTCCCCAGACACAGACAGGCTCCACTTCATCTTGGAGGTGAGCCCCGTTTTACCTGAACTCTTTGGGGGACTGGTAAGGAGAGAAGGGAAGATCCATTTTCTATTGTGTCCTCCTAGCTGGGTCCCCAGTGGGCCGTCCTTGGTTGGGGAGGTCAGTGCAATGCAGTGTCAGGTCCTTCCTTCTTGAGGGACAGAGGAAGGAGCTGGGACTTCAAGCCAGAGCTCTGCCTGGTTCTGCGGAGCACGAACCACAGGGCTCCTGGCTGTCTTGGGGAGTGAGAGTCTGAAAACCCACCCTTCCCCCACCCCTCCAACACACACACACACGCCATGAGATTTGGGAGATGGTTCTCAGAGAAGAGGCACATGCTCCTTCCTAGAGAAACAGGAGGAGCCCAGGGAATCAGCCCTTCCCTGTGATCTGCTCTGATATTCCTGGGGGAATTGTGCTCTCAATCACTCCCTACACCCCCCTAAGGATTTGCGTAGCAGGGAAGGGTGAGGGTTCAGTCTCCTTTCTGGTGAACTGTTCAGGAATCAGGAGTTCTGGGAGGAGGGGACCAGCCCCGACCCCCAACATTGTCCCAATCTAGAGAGATGCTGACAAGTTGTGACCTGCAAGGTACAAGCTGCGTCCTGTGGGAAAGAATCCCCTTCTAAAGCTCTGCCATCAAGGCCTCAGATATTCCCCCCTGCACAGAATGTCTCAAGCCCCTGGGGCTGGGGGCGTGGGGGGCTCATTTGCAAAGCAGGTGCAGCTGGCCATTGAGTCTGACCTGCCTCCTTTCCCCACAGCATGTCAACTTCTGGGTCGTGTCCAGGGTGTCCCAGGAGCGAGCCAGGGCCATCAGGAGCAGCACAGCCCTGCTCAGATACACAGTCACCCTCCCTGTGTTTGACGTAAGTGACCTCCGACCCCAGCTTGCTGGCTCCAGGCGGAGGCGGGCTGGCTCCAGCGGGCTGCAGGATCTGCTGCTGCCGGGGCTGTGGCTTAGGAGGGTTCTTCATGAGGAGGCAGGGTCAGAGCAGGGACTGAGCTCGGCTTGAGTCAAGTTCTTCTGGTCCTGGTTCAGTGTTGTCCCTGGGCCTTTAAGGAGCCCATGCTCCACCCCTGCTTGGAATCCCAAAACAGCTCCGGGCTCCCTTGGCAGCAGAGCAAATGAAGGGTCGATCTCAAGCTCCTCTCCTGCAGCATCTCCTGCAGAGGGGCTAAGGGGAAGGAGCCCTCTGGCCCAGGGAGGACAGGGAGCTAACAGGAAAATGCTGATGGAGTCCCCTCTCCTCTCCCTTCCATTAGATCTCTGTTGAGTTTCCTAGGATGGGGCACCATGTGGCCCAGCTGGCTCTGTTTGTCAGCGATCCAGACAAGGACATCAGCCGGCAGGCCAGGGAGGGGACTTACCGGCTCTACCAGCTGCTGCTCCGACAGAGGGGTAAGGAACCCAGCTGGGACACGGAACCCAATAGGGGACTGAGAGTGACCACAGGTGGATAATGGGACCCCAGACCATTTCTCTCCGACTGACCCCAGCTAGAGGACAAGTCTCTCTCTGCCTCTGTTCTTCTCCACTCCACTGTGGAGCCACCAATGGGATTGGAAGGACACAGAAACTGCAACCAGAATGAGGAGAAAAGTCTCTCTCTCTCTCTCTCTCTTCCAGGCCTGACCATACATGATGCGGAAGATCTCTGGTGCTATGACTGGCACCAGGACAGCAGGCTCTTGGGCTACAAAAATACAGCCAGAGTGGGGGAGGTAAGGGCACTGTGCCAGGGCATGACACAGCCCGGGGAGTGGGGCTGGCTGGGTTCCCTGCAGTGGATGCCTCCTGGAGACAGGAAAAGAGCCCGCTCCTTATTTCCAGCTCAGAGCTCCTCATCCGGCAACCAGTGGGACACGCTGGTGCTAAAGGTCCCACATTGGAACCTCGCTAGTTGCCGTGATTTGAGTGTCTTAAATGGATGCATTGCTCCGTGGCATAAGGAGGATCCCTGGGTGGGTGAGTTAATATAGGATTATGGCTCTGGGTGTCTCTCTGCTCCTTGTCCCCCTGGCTGATCCCCAAGTGTCTGAGAGGAGAGCACTGGGTCAGTCAGTCACGATTCCTTGATCAGACCCCTGTTTAATTCCCTGCACCCTGTAGAAGAAGAGAAAGGAGGTGGGCTTTGCCCAATTCCATTGCCGGTCAGGAAGGAGAATGCCCCAACCTGGGAACTGGGTAGGGGACATAGTGCGCTCCAGAGCCAATATGGACCACATGCGCCCCCCTCATGTCTCCAGACCTGGCCAGGGAATGGCAGAGTATCTGGACCTCAGCCACTGTTCCAAAGAAACACATTGTCACTGACCCAAATTGCGGCTACTTACTGCACAAGTAGAAAATCAAAGATATCGACCCCACCCCCCGCCCCCGTCTCACAACTGTGGAGAGAATATCCAAACCTTCGAACACACCGTAACACAGAGCCCCCAGACTGGAGTCAAAGCTGAAATGGGTGATTTCCACAACATCACAGAGGAGGCCTTGGAGTGGCTCCTGGATCGACAAGGGCATCGACAGAACGCTGCTCCACAGACGCCCCGTGAGAGAGACTGTGTGAGCTTGTCCCGCCTCCCACAAGCTGAATTGCTGCAGCGGAAGAACATCAGTCTCCGAGGAGCGTCTGGGATGGGGACTGGGCCATGAGTCTCCTTGTCCTTGTCAGGCTGCAGGTTGGATTCCCCTTGAAGAAACCAAGGAGCTGCAGAGGCCATTCCCAGCAACGAGAGAAATCACTAAGCTGGGGTGAAGAGACCTTTGGCTGTCAGCTCCAACCCCCTCGCCCCCCACAACACACACACACTCCTCTAGCCGCTGAGATGCAGGAGATCTCTCTGCTGGAAGCAACACAGGGTCCCCTGTCGTCTCTGTGCCCTGCACAGCAGAGTGGGCCTGCTCACACACATTAGAGATCCATTTCCAGCCCATCCTGGCCCCTGCCAGAAATTGCCCTCCCGAAAGAGCCACTGGACGCTTTGGTCCCTAAGCACCTGCGACCTTTTCATAAAGGGGCTTCCCTGAGCCCTGGGAGTCCTGGAGAATGAACTGCCTTGGCCACAGCAGCTCTCTTTCCCGCCCTTTGGGGCACTACACGGTGATGCCATTGTACGGCCAGGACTTGGAGGCTGACTCTGGGCAATCTGCTCGAGCCGCGTGTCCTCTTGCTTCTAGGTCTTTGGAAAATTCTTCTGCGATGGGCAGAAAAGATCCTTTCTGCAGACAGCAGTGCTGGCCATCCACGACCCCCTGCTGCGTGTCAGCCAGGCTGGGCTGGTGCTCGTCTACTCCCTCCTGGGGGAAGCCCAGCAACTGATGGGGGTCACGGTAAGCAGCTGCAATCGACTCAGGAGCTTGGGGTGGGGCCCAGGGCCTCATTCCCATCCGATCGCCATTCCCTGGCCTGGTAGCAAGGAGCCTAGTGCGGACTTCTGGACTTCATGGACTTCTCGTCTTAGGATGTGGTGCTCTGTTATCACTCCTGGAAAGGACAGGAGAGTCCCCTAAGTGCCCTCTGGGAACCTTTCCTGCCCCACAGAGCTGCACCCATTTTCCCCATGGCCTAGTGTCCAAGTCACCTGAGCCACCATTGAGAGTTGCTCCCATCCCTGGCAGCCTGGGAGGCCAAGGACTGACTGGAGATGGCGACTGACCAGGAAGGGCTGAGGCACATGGGCGTGGGAAGCTGGTCTTGCTGCTGGTAGGGCTGGACCCGCTCTCGAGCGATTGGGAGGATTCAGTTAGCAGGGGCTGCTGACCTGCCCCCTTTACCAGGGCTGCCATCCTGTGGCTTCAGCTTTTGTCACTGGGGTGACTTGGGGAAAGGTCTCAGCCTCTCCCCATCCCACTTCACTGCTGCCAGAATCCCTCCTGCCCCCCGCCACCCTGCTACAGCCCCCTCCCTGCCCTACCTGGGTGGGGATGGAGGTAGGGGTGGAGGAGAGGGTTCTACGAACTTGAGCGGTGTCCCCAGGTGGGTTGGAGGTGGAACAGCTGTCAGGGGCACTGATGGGGAGGTGGCAGGAGCTCACCGTACAAGGAGGGGGGTTGGCACTGGAGGTCACTAGAGAGGACAGCAAGCCTCCATCCTGGGGGTCGGGAGGGTGAATCCACCACTCAGACATGAGCAGCTGCTGGGTGGAAATGATGGTGCTGGTTCCAGGTGCCCTTAATCCTCCCTGATTCCTGGGGAGTGTCTCAGTCTCTGACATGTTCTCGTTCCCCTGCAGCACGAGGATGTCACAGCCAAGGTCATGGGCCAGCTTCACATCATCAGGCACTTGCACCAGATGCCCGAGGCGCTGCAAGGGCTGTGGCTCCTCTGATGCTCTGAAAGGTTCCCCTCCCTGTTCAGCAAGTCCCGCCCCCTGCTGCAGGTACTGCTCTGTCTCACTGTAAAGGCGGGGCTAGTGGAAGCGGAAATGGAGGCCTCCTAGACAACAGACTCTGACCTCCTCCTGATCAGCAATGGGGTTTCACCGTCCTCTCAGCAAACCTGTCAGCCGGGCTGGACCAGATTTGAAGGAGGAGGGTATCTAACAGGGTGGCTTGGCCCGTGGCTGCCCAGCCTGGGGCTAGGCCAAGTTGATGACCAAGTGAGCCCCACCTGAGAGGAAACAAGGGGAAACAGCAGCAAAAGTACAGAAGCAGAGCGAGCTGTTCAGTAGACACCCTCGGGCCAACACCTGGAGTCCAGGGTAGGACTGGGTTCTCTCACTGACCCTAAGGAAGGGGACGTAGAAGACCATAGAAAGCCAAGAAGGGCAGGCCGAGCCGAAATCAGGCCGAGGAAGAGCTCCCCACGAGGGTGGAAGGCCTTGTTTCTGTTCAAGACATTTTTGGACTTTGTTTGGAAGGAGCACGACCCAGGAAGGAGTGGAGTAAAGGCCAGTCACCTGGTTGGGGGGCTGAGTTCCCAGCCAACAAACTGCAAGCGTGAGTATCAGCGGGGTTGCTAGCCCAGCGAGAAAGCGGTGACACGAGGCCTGGCCAGCATCTAGCGGTGAGTGAACTCTGGTACGCACCTGCTTCCATTCTGGAAAGAGCCTGGTATTGGAGAGTGGGTGGGGAGAACAGGGAGGTGGGAGGGGTTCCTGAGGCTGGGGTGGGGAGGAAGCTGTGGGGCTGGGAGGGGAAGGACATGGCCCAGCTTGTGGGAGGGATCCTGCTGGCTGTGTCTGGAGCCCTGTGTAGCCTCTTCTGTGGGAAGTTCCCATGGGTCAGTGGGGCCTCAATCTCTCCTGCTCCTTTGGTCTCTTTGGGCTTCACAGGAGGTGCCTGGTGAAGTGCCCTTGGACTCTGGGCCCAGCACCGCTCAGAAATTATTCGCTACCTTCAGAGAGACAGGGCACAGCTCAGCCTGTTGGGTAGTCTGGAGATTCACACTTCACTTGAACACACGACACTGAGGTGGTTTTGGAAGCACAGTAACAAAGAAGAGATTTAAGTGACACTAAGAAAGAGAAAGAGACAAATTTCAAACAGACAAACAAAACACAACACAGTTGTAGTGACTAAAACTGAATCTTAACAAGTCCCAATCTTTGCCTTAGCAGTTTCCAGACTAACATCTCAGCTTTCCTAACAGACCTTCTTTGATGTCCCTGTAGGGTAGAAAACTTCTCTGTCGAATCCGCTGATTTGATTGCTTCGTCTTCTGGTTTCAGACCCTGTGTTCTCCTTCTGGGCTGCCTGGACCCTGACTGTAACATCTCTCTGGCCCAGCCTCTTACACAGATGTGTGCTGCAGCCAGCCCAGCACAGGGAGCAGTGGAGACAGATGATCTCATCCCGTCAGACCAAGAAACAGGGGTCCCAATGAGCCTTAGATGGAAGATCCCAGGCATCTCCTGGAGGTAAGAACCATCCACTCTTCCGGGCACTTGGGGCTGTTGCAACAAAGAGGGGGCTCCTGTTCCATAGCCTATTTGTCCTCATGACTGTGTTTTTTTATTCTCAGAGGATGCGTCTGGGACCCTGGAGACTCTTTCGTGAAGGAGGTTTGAGCGGGGAGAGATCAGTCACTGTCATGACCCCCGGGTCATTAACCCGGGTCTCCAGGGTTCCTGGGAGCAGCCACCTGGAAACCTACGAAAAACTGCTTACCTAGGACTGACAAAGTCCAGACCCAATTTGAGGCTCGATCCCTGAGGACCTATTGGCAGAGTCCCAGAACAGCTAATCGGTCCCCGGGACCTCCTTAAACCAGCAGCAGGAACAAGGAGATGTCTGAACACCCGAGCTCCTCCCTGGCTCTGGACCGTGTGTTGGCTGTTCCTGCTCCCCAGGCTTGATTTCCTGGCATGCGGACTCGGGGTGACTCATCTGACTTGAGGTGCTGAACACAATTTGGTCTTTTGCTTCTGCTCTTCCAGTGTCCTGACCCAGCTGACTCTCGACTCCTGCCTTGTGAGTGTGGACTCTGCCTCTGACCACTAGGTCTGGCTGCTCATGACCCGGCCATGACACTGACTTTTCGACAATTCCTCCAGTGCCCTTTTCTGCTCTCCAGCTCTGCTCTCCCAGCAAGACACACCGATCCCTGGCTCCCAGAGTCCTGCTTGCCTGCTATTCAAGGACTCAGGGGGAGAGCTTGTCTTGCCCCCTCCCCTACCACAGCTGCTTTTCCTCGGGGACTCTCCCTAGCGCAGAGGAGAGTCCGTCCTGGCAGCAATTCAGGAAGTCACAGAAGGGACGGTCTGCTCAGCTCCCTCTGCAATGCCACTGCCCGAGACCATTACGAGTGGGTGCCCAGTGACTGCGCCAGCAGCTCCTTGAGAGACTCCTGGGGGCAGGGCAGTCGTGTTTCCCGGTGACCGCGGGAAGCCATGCAAAGAGTGCGGCATTGAGGAGACTCTCCTGCTGTCCCAAAGGGTTTCTGTTCTCCTGCACGGTCAGACCGTGGGGCCGGCTGGCAGAATGGGGAAGAGCTGGTTGGTGATGAGTCGGAGGATTCACCATAGAGGTGGCAGCAGCTGCAGATCCTGGAGTCCCTGTGGTCGGGTTACCATGCGTCCGGATTTTCCCGGACATGTCCGGCTTTTTGGGTTTTAAATCGCCCTCCGGGAGGAATTTGTAAAACTCTCCAAAGGGCTGGGATTTCCCTCCCAATGCAGCACTCTGGGGGCGGGGGGGGGGGGAGCTGCGCGCTCTGCGGGGGAGCGCGGCACTGTGTCTGGCTCCGCACCCCAGACACACTGCTCTGAGCAGCAGGGTAAGGGAGCCGGGGGGCTGGAGAAGGGGCATGGGGTCCCAAGGACAGTCAGGGGACAGGGAGCAGGAGGGGTTGGATGGGTCAGGGATTCTGGGGGGAGCCTGTCAGGGGGTGGGCAGGGAGAGGGGTCGGGGGAGTCAAGGGAGATGGAGCAGGGGGGATTGGATGGGGCGGAGGTTCAAGGGGGAAGTCAGCGGCAGGGAGTGGAGGGGGGTTAGATAGGTCGGAGGTTCTGCGGGAGCAGTCAGGGGAAAGGAAGTGGTTGGATCGGTGTGGGAGACCCGGGGGTCTGTCAGGGGGCAGGGGTGCGGATAGGGGGTGCGGCAGTCAGGGGACAGGCGGGGGGAAAGTTCTAGGGGGGCAGTTAGGGTGGGGGGGTCTCAGGAGGGGGCAGTTGGAGACAGAGAGAAGGAAGGCTTAGATAGAGGATGGGGTCCTGGGAGGGGGAGATCAGGGGACTAGGAGCAGGGGGGGTTGGATGGGTTGACAGTTCTGTGGGGGGCAGCTGGGGGCAGGAAGTGGGAGGGAGTAGATAGGGGGCAGGGCTACCACTCCCCCCCACCCCCACCCGGAGTGTCCTCTTTTTTGAAAGTTCAAAAATGGTAACCCTACCCTATGGGCCCAGCCTCCACTCCTGAGAGTTGAGGCGAAGCTCCCCCTGTTCTCAGGGAGTCTTTGGCTTTGGTGGCTGGGCCTGCCTGCCGAGACAGAGGACTCAGTGTTTCCATCAGGCTGCTCAGTTGCAAATGCAGCCACCCAAAGACGTGAAGAAAGGAAGCGAAAGAGCAAAGCTGGACCCTCCGCTGAGCTCCTGCAATCAAGTGAGCCCAGCCTGGGAGAGACGAGGGAAAGCTCCAAGGTGGCTGGGGGCTGCAGGAATCCAGGGGAGGAGAAATAAATGATTAATGATGAATCCTAAGGGCTTTGTCTGTGTGGTGAAGGGTTTAAAATGGGTCTAGTTACTATCACATTCAACTTTACAATCGTTGTGTCTGATTGAAGGGCAGGTCTGGAAAGGTCAGAGGTCACTCTAGGAGCTTCAAGTCTCAGATTCTGTCCCTATTGCCTGCTTTGACCAGCTGATCTCACCCCAACACATCCCTCAGGTGGTCGCAGTGGTGAGCTCTTTCCCTCTTTTTCTGGCATGCAGATAACTTGCAGAGTTGCCTGTTAATGCAGCTCCTCTGGGGGAGCACGGTAGGGTACCGTGCACTCAGGGGCACCATTTCAAAGTTTGGTGGTGGCGGGGAGGATAATTTCACCATGATTCCAGGGGCTACTTAGGCACCTGAAAACTCTCTTGTTTTGGCAGATAACTTAGCAAAGAGCTGACAGGAACACTTGCCAGACTGCTTTCCGCGGAAGACAGCTGTAAGAATGGATCCAGGGAATGGTTCTGTATCTCTGAGCTGTTTGGACACTTTCAGGGAACATTCCCGATGCAAGACAGAGATCCCCAAAGTTATCCTGGGTAACCCTGAGAGACTTATGGAAAACTCGCAGATCCCACATCTCTGCTGTCACTTTGCACTGACAAACTTGGACTGTCCAAACCGGTTCATGTATTTTACCTGCTTTCAGCTCTCAAGAACTTTCACATATAAAAGAAAGAAAATTAAATAAAAGCCGTAGTTACACTGATATAGGGCCGCAGTGTAAACCCGACCTCAGAGTTGTCCCATTGAAATGGAATTATTCACAGCAGTCATTAAAGTTAAACATGCACGTAAATGTTTCCAGGGCCGAGATTAAGGCCACAGCTTATGAGAGGTGCAGACGCAAGAAGAGAAGAGCTGTGCAAAAACTGAAATGCCACTTGGAACTTGGCCCAAACAATGCAGCATGAAAAATAAACTCATCTTGTTATACAGTAATAAAGCTGGTTCAAAATGGTTTTACACTCACAATGCAACCTTTGAACTAAAAATGCCACTTTGGATTACATTGATCATTTGAAAAAAGTTCCCTTTTTAAAAAAAACATTTTGGATTTCTCTGCCCTCTTGAGAGAGAACGTGGAGTTTTTCCCACCAAAACTAAACAAAAATTTGATAATTAAAAACATTTGCAAATAAGTTTGAAGAATTTTGAACAAAAAATTGTTTCAAGCTGAAAAATCAAAATAGTTTCTTTGGAAAGTGTCTAAACGAAATGCTTTAACTTGTTAAGAAATGGGGGGAGGGGCTGGATGTGAACAATTCAGCAGACCAGATACGAATTCGCAAACTGCTGAATCTGCATTTTTCACCTTAAATTGGTTTAGATGAAAAGTTTCGCCCAGTCTAGTCCCCACCATTGAGGGGCACCGTAAGAGGGATCAGCTTTTCTAGCTGGTTCCCCAGCCCAAGTCTGTCTCCATTTAATGGGTCCCTCCCCCCCACTCCGCTTTAGGGTTGCCAGTTTCAATTGGACGGATTCCTGAAGATTTTATCACATGACATGATCTTTCATTAAAAATTAATCTTGAATTCCTGCAGACTCCCGGTCACCCTGGAGGATTGGCAATGCTACTCCAGTTTCCTGGGCCACACCCGTGTCCCCACCTAATGGATCCCTTCCTCTGGGTTCCTGGGTCAAGCGTCTGTCCTCCATGAGCAGGTCTCCTTCCCCATTCTCCAGGGCTGGGTCTCGATTCCTGTTTCTGGTTCCCTGGGCCTGGACCCCGTCCCTGTCACACACTGCGGGGAGCTCAGATTCCTGTGAATCCTGCGGACTTCCAGGCTGCGGGGAGGGATGAGTCAGCAGCTTCCTGAAGACGAGTCGCGAGTAGGCAAACACTTTCCCCCTACCTTTCCAAAACCCACATCGGTGTAGTAAGACTAGCTCCCCCACCACTGCCACCACTCCACGCACCAGGAGACGATTCCAGGACGCTGGCTCTGAAACAAAAAAAGAGAGAGAAAGGCCCCATGACTAAGGGACTCCGTTAAATCATCCCACTGCTCCCATGAGGATCCCAGAAGATGAAGACGTTCCTGGGATACAGGAAGAGCTGAGCTGGGTCTTGTGCACATGGGCAGCACTCAGAGCAGCGGGAATGAGATCTCCAGGCTCATTATCCCCATCGGCCAACCTGACGGAGGGAGAAAGGTGAGACTGCAAAGCAGCCCCTGTTCCAGGGTCTGGGAACTGGGATTTTTAAGATGCTCCAGGATGGGGTCCCTCAGGTCTTAAGGTTAGAGGGGACGGTTAGGATCATCTACTCCAGCGTCTCCTGAAGCGTGGGGAAGGGCTAGCCGTGGTGGGAAAGGTGGGGTTTTAAGATGTAACCAGGAAAATGGGGGGTGGGGTCGCGAACACATTGCTGACGGGTGAGTGGCACGATTGGTTTCTTTGCCTTGAGGAGGGGGCTCAGCTTTTAAAAGTCTTGGGAACAATCATTTAGTCTGAGCCCTGGCATAACCCAGGCCAGAGAACGTCGCCTACTGATTCCTGCACCCAGTCCAGTGATTTATTACACTGACTCGGCATTGAGAGGGATTTTATCGTACGCTGAAATCCAGCTGCAGAGGGGAAAGGGCATTAGAAGCTGAAAGACCCCAGAAGTGGCTCTGGTTTTCTACTCAAAATAACCACCCGGGGCTGATTTTCCCCGGCCCAGCGCCTTGCAGTCATGCACCCTGCGCCGAGTGAGTTCGGTGTGCAGGCAGGCTCCCAAATCCAGACAGCGGCACTTCTACATCCACTTTGCCCTGGCGTCAGGGACTGCCCTGAGCACCCATCCTGCAAACATTTACACACCTGAGCCCTCCCACTGCCATCCAAGGCTACTCCTACGGATGGAGTTAAACACGTGGCTAAAGCGTTTGCAGAGGTTCCAAAGAGCTGAGGCTCCGTGTAAAAGGAACATTACTTCAGTTATTCCAATCTTGGGTTGATGAGATGCTCCTGCCCGCCCCCTCCCTTCACAGCTGAGTCTCCCACCCAGTGGAATTCTCCAAGGAACTTCCCACTCCAAGAGACCCTGGACACTGTGGCCAGCGCTAGCTGTCCCTCTGACCCAATCCCATGCTTCAGGACATAGTCTGAACGCCACCGAGGTCAGTAATTAATTCCCCACCTGCATTTACAGGCCACAGTGTCTAGGGTCTCGGAGTGGGGAGTTCCTTGGAGAGTGACCAGAGAGATTGAAAAAAGAAAAGGAGTACTTGTGGCACCTTAGAGACTAACCAATTTATTTGAGCATGAAGTGAGCTGTAGCTCACGAAAGCTCATGCTCAAATAAATTGGTTAGTCTCTAAGGTGCCACAAGTACTCCTTTTCTTTTTGCGAATACAGACTAACACGGCTGTTACTCTGAAACAGAGAGATTGAAGTGATAGTTGGGAGTGCTGGTAGCATAGGGCCTGAGGAGAGAGTCTACATAACCAGACAATCCTGCTGTCAGGATGCCAATGCCTCAGATGAAGGGGCGTCCAGGATTTCCAGGTTTATGGATCTTGGGTAGCAGATAGAAGACCCCTGGTCGGGGTTCTAGGGGTGTGTCTGTGCAGATTTGTTCTTGTGCTTTTTCAGGGAGTTTCTTGAGCAGATGGTGTAGTTTCTTTTGGTAACTCTCAGTGGGATCAGAGGGTAATGGCTTGTAGAAAGTGGTGTTGGAGAGCTGCCGAGCAGCCTCTTGTTCATATTCCGACCAATTCATGATGACGACAGCACCTCCTTTGTCAGCCTTTTTGATTATGATGTCTGAGCTGTTTCTGAGGCTGTGGATGGCGTTGTGTTCTGCACGGCTGAGGTTATGGGGCAAGTGATGCTGCTTTTCCACAATTTCAGCCCATGCACGTCGGCAGAAGCACTCTATGTAAAAGTCCAGTCTGTTGTTTCGACCTTCCGGAGCAGTCCACCCAGAATCCTTCCTTTTGTAGTCTTGGTAGGAAGCTCTCTGTGCGTTAGTATGTTGTTCAGAGGTGTGTTGGAAATATTCCTTGAGTCGGAGAGGTCGAAAATAGGATACTAGGTCACCAGAGAACTGTATCCTGCTTGTGGGGGTGGGAGGGGGGCAGAAGGAGAGGCCCCGAGATAGGACAGATTCTTCTGCTGGGCTAAGACTATAGTTGGATAGATTAACAATATTGCCGGGTGGGTTAAAGGAACCACTGTTGTGGCCCCTTGTGGCATGTAGTAGTTTAGATCGTTTAGTGTCCTTTTTCTTTTGTAGAGAAGCAAAGTGTGTGTTGTACATGGCTTGCCTAGTTTTTGTAAAGCTCTCCAACACCACTTTCTACAAACCATTACCCTCTGATCCCACGGAGGGTTACCAAAAGTTAGTGCCTGTCTCACCCCGCAGCAACCTGCAAGGTCTTGTGCCAGCAAAGGGAAGCTGCTCCCAGATCTGGAGCTGCATTCCCATGTCGTGAGGGCTGTCCTGCATCATGGTCTCCATGGGCTGGTAGGTCATCAACCTCCATCTCTGTCCCAGCTGCAGGATGGCCTCTGGTTCCTGCTCCTTCAGGCACCTGGAGATGCTGAAATACGGGTGGGGTTGGCAGAGCAGGAGAACACCCCATGAGGTTAAGAAATGGCACTCAGAGCCTTTTCCCTCCCTGGGAGATTACGGTGTCCCTCTGTGGGGACTCCGTTCCTCGCAGATGCTGTGCTTTCGTTCCTGGACACTGCCAGGAGGCCCAGCTCCCAACCCTAGCAGCTTGGCTGTTCCATCCCCTACTGTGTACCCAAACTGCCTTGAAAGGACTATCCAAAACCCTCCCAGGCCTACTCCCATTGCGGGTCTCTCTCCTGGCTGAGCACAGGCTGTTCTGATATCGCCCAACGGGCCTGGATCCTAGTTACATGCTGCTCCTTCTCACGTGACCCCTGCACTTATTCCCTTCACCTGGGGAGAGGTTCAGTTCAGCTACTACCCCTTTCATGGCCATCTCACCCTGGGACAGCCTGAAACTGGAAACCTGGGCTCGAACAGTAACTGTTTGCTAGGAAAGGTGCTGAAGATGCAACAGAAGAGGAAATCCTTTGGACGGGATTGAAATTATTCCAAAGGAAAATGAATGAGAGAAAATGTCCAGCGTTATCCTCCGAGCGAAAGAAAAAAATGAAGGTCAGAAAGGACCATTCTGTCCATCTTCTGTGTAACACAGGCCCTAGAACGTCACCGAGCGCTTCCTCCAGAAAACCTACGACATGGGACTGAGCCAGAGCATGTCTTCTGGAAAGACATCTCCATGCATTAGAGCCAGCTGCTCAGAAACAATCTTTCTTCTGCAGTGACGTGAAGTTAAAGGACACGGAAAAGAAGAAAACCTTGACTCGGGTTGTCACTGGAGCTGAAGCAGAGAGGCCAGGACAAACACGGCTAGGGCCCGGGACTGACTATCAGCAGATCTGCCGTTTTCTATTCCTGGCTTTTTGACCATGAGCGAATCTCTTTGCTTCTCTGTGCCTCAGTTTCCACGACTATAAAATAACGCTACTCAGGGTTATGTTTTCTTCTCTCCTCTTTTTCAAGGCGGGACACTTAGATACATTTGGGGCCTGTCTACGCTCCCGGTCTAGAGTGTATTTCTAAGCTGATGACCCCCACATGTTGTTCAGAAGCTATGGATGGCACAAGCTCTGAAGTTAATTCTGTGCTTAGCCCCTAGGGCACAGCTGGGCTGGGCGGCCTTTTCTCGCTGTGCTGTGAGGAGCAGGTTCTGGGCACTAGGGATATGAAGAGGCTCTCAAGGACTAATACTTGAAAATAAATATCAATGAACTGCAACCCAAATAAAAATCACTGCTGCTAACATTGGTGGGTGATAAAATAGTAGCAGAGTGGTAATTAATGATGAGGAGAGGGCAGTAACACAGAGCAATCGGATCCCTTGAGAAGCTGGACCCATTCAAAGAAAACAAGTTTGAAAAGAACCAAAGGAAGGGTCCTATTGCTAGCAACAAAGCATGCAGGCCACACCTACAGAATGGGGCAGTGTATCCAGGAAAGCACTGACTGTGAAGAGGATTTTGGGGCCATGCTGGGCAAGCCATTCAACATGAGCACCCAGGGTGATGCTGTGGTGAACGGGGCTAAAGCCATCATTAGATGTATGAAAAGAGCAGTGAGGAGCAGAGGGAGGTGACAAACCATGAGGAAGACTCATCATGGAATCCTGCATCCAGTTTTGGCGTCCACCTTTGAAAAAAGATTTGGAAATATTGGAGATGGGGCAGCAAAAAGCAATGAAACATTTTGAGGGCTGGAGAAAAATGCCTGCGAGGGAGCTATTGAAAGAGCTCAGCCTGTTTAGATGATAAAAAAAGATCGGGAGGTGACGTCATTGAAGTGTTGAAGTGACTTCATGAAGAGAAACTATCGGGTATTAAAGGGCTCATTGATCTAGCAGAGAAAAGCATAACAAGACGCAGTGGCTGGAAACTCAAAAGAGACCAATTCATATGAGAAAGAGGGCACACATATTCAACACTGAGAATGAATCACCAAAGGAACAAACTAGAAAGGGAAGTGGTAGGAATTCCCCACCTCTTGATGTCTTCTAATGAAGACGAGATGGCTTTCTGGAACGTGTGTAGTCAAAAACTAGCTACTATTCTCTACAGAAAGCATGTGATTTGCAGGGGGTCTGATGACGTACTCTAATTGTCTCTTCTGTCCATAAAGTCTGCTAATTTATGAAAAACTGAGCTTTGCATGGGAAGAAGACTCTGATGTTTTACTGTGTTCGGCTTGAGCCCACAATGAACGCTCATTGCGTGGGGTGACCCAGGGGAAGCAGCTCAAACATCCGGTGTGGCTGGACAGGGGCAGGACATCAGCACTGCTGGGGAGGGGTGGGTGTGGCAGTGACATCACAAGGGCCTTTGGCAGGACCTCAGCCTATTGGACAAAGCTGGTGGGGAGGCGATGATCTCACAGAGAGATCTTGACATCAGCCAGGCAGGACAGGGGGGCAGGACAGGGGCCACCTCGGAGATCCCTGTGGCTTTGCTTCAGCACGTCTCCTTCTCGAGGTCTCTCCTGGAGGACTGAGAGAGCATTCATTTGCACGTACGTGAGCACAAGGAGGACCCTCTTCGGAGTTTTCTCCTTTTCTTTTCCTGGTTTTGCTCGAAAACAGACGTCCCTCTAGAGAAGGTAAGAGCCTCGGAGAGGTTTGGAACCTGTTCAGTCTGATCCATCAGGTGCCGGCTGATTTTTAGGAAAGGAAAACACTAGATTGTGGGGGCAGCATTTTATTTCCGACCTAGGACTTTGTCCCTTAGAATCACTGGGGACATTGGGGTTTCTCCTTTTTGTTTTCCCTTTTGCTCTGTCCCTCCTACCTTTCTCTTCTTGCTTCCTTTGTCCTCTTCCTCTGCTCTCCTCCCACCACCAGGAGCTGTGTGTCTGGAGCGGGGGTGGGAGAGGTGGGGGGTGGGGATTGTGGGAGGCCCTCACAGAGAGGTGAGACTGGACTAGTGCTCCGAGAGTGATCCCCTCGGTGGTGACCAGGGCCGTTCTTTGGGCTATTTGGTGAGACCCTTTAGCCTCCCACCCCTCAAAGTCTCAACTTTGATTGGCTGAGGAGGGGGCTATTGACAGGGAGGAAACTCTGGTCTTTCTTGTTCTCTTTTATGACCAAGCAAATAAGTCACAACCAGTTAGATGTTTGACCAATGTGGATGCTGCTCTCCATTCATTGTCTCAGAGCAGTTCATGATCCTCTCGAACATTCCAATTCTTCTGAAATACTTGCTGAATAATTACTATGAACAATTGTTGGTCTGTAGCTCATTTGAGAGCAACTGCATCAGCTAAGACAAGTCCCTGCACCTTTCTCAGCCTTCGTTTCTCCTTCTGTCAAGGAGGAATAACAATCCTCTCCCATCTACCTCGCCATGGGTGGGTGATGGGGATCCACTGAAGAGTGTCACTCGGAGCAGTGCAGACTAGGGGGTGTCCGATCACACTGAGCCATAGCAGATTATGACCAAATATTCGATTTCATTTGCATTTTATTATTTTGAAATTGTGAAGAGCAGCAACTACTTAGCTCAGCCTGAAGCATCTCATCTAATGTTCTAGATCATAGTGTCTCCCCTTTGTGTACGACGAGACAGTTTAATGCACTGTGACGGAGAGGAGATGCTCCTGTTTTGCAAACAAATATTTTTGCAAACAATTTTCATACTACTTGTTATGATTTCAAGAAACAAAGTGGTTTCATCTGAATGGATTTTCTGACAGAAAACGGTTTCCATGAAAATGTTCACAACTTATCTCCTGGGCTCTGGAAGTGCTGGGATGTCAGGATCCTGCAGGCGCTGTCAGCTCCGCCCTGGGACTGTGTTCTGCACCCCCCTGCTGCTGGCTGAGTTTCTCCCTCCCTTGGCAATAAGACAGACACTTGTTTTCACAGCCAGTCGATCACCCTCTTGTCATCACCCTGCCTGCTGGCTGGGCAGGGTAACTCCTGAGGTCACCACCCTCTCCAGCCTGCCTTGGGCTTGGGGAGTGAGGAGGAGGGTGAGGGACGTCTGCTGACCCTGAACATCTGCCATCCATCGGACCATCACTGAGAGCAAGTGAGTGGCATTCAGGTTCCTCGGTGGCTTCCCCTGTCTGTGTGGGGAGAGGCAGAAAGAGGGGGAGAGGGTATCTCCAAAGGGGGATTTCATTTGCAAACAGCCCCCAAGAGCCCCTCACTCTTAGACCGGGCAGGAGCTTCTCCAGAGCCGTCTCCAGTGTGTTTGGAAAGGTTCCAGCAATGGGGCTCCCAGCCTTTCCCTTGTGGGACACTGTTCCCCAGGCTGAGAGTCTCTGAGCTGGGCCAGAGCCTGTGAGTGGCTGAACATGGAAATCAATGGGGAACGAGGAGGGCCCTGGTCTTCCTGTGCCTAGGGTCTTTGTGACTTTGACGTGGGGAATGGTTTCCCAGGAGAAGTCGGGACTCCTGGCTTCTCTTCCTTCTCTATCCTGGGTGGGAGAGTGGCCTGGGATAAGAGGAGGGGGCTGCTTGTCCAGAGTAACCGATGGTCTTCGGGACTGACCCCATTGCTGGAAAAGGATGAGACTTCCTGGATATTGCAGCAGCAGGGATTACGAGGGGGAACGTTGGGAGCAGATCATGCAACGAACTCCTGCCCGTGTGTAGATGGAACTCCCTGAACTCCTGTGGGGGCAGAGGGGGCGGCTGTGGTTGGAGCAGGGAGGAGGAGGGACGGAAAAGGGCCAGGAGTGAAAGGCTGCCTTGAGCCCAGACTCACCCCTGGTCCCCGCTCGGTTCCAGGATGGCCAGGCTCCTGCGGATGTTGCGGAGGAAGGCTCTGCAGGTGACTCCAGAGCCTGAGGGAAGCAGCTGCCGCCTTCCCGAGGGGCAGAGCAAGCCCTGCGTCCCCGCTGGCGGGGAAGCAGGTCCCGTCCAGGCCAGACGGCGGAAGTGCCCGGCCTTCTGGAAAAGGACCCCGGCTCCCGGCGCAGGTGCCGAGCTGGGAGCGGCCCCGACCAGGCCCCAGTGGAGCTGGCCCAGGCTGCGGTTTGGCAGACAGGACCCAGCCCAGGAGGGGCGCCGGGCAGGGTGGCTCTGCGGCTGGTTGTGTGGGCAGCAGCGGCCCCAGGAGCCAAGCCCTCCTTCCCATCAGGAGGCCTCACCCTGCCCACTCACTGAGGCCCTTCCAGCCCCCGCCGGCCAGGAGGTGGAAGGTCCCTGTCCCAGCACCGGCAGCTCAGCCTGGGACCGCGGCAGCACCTGGGCCTCTGGCAGCAGCCAGGCCGATGGAGGCCACTGCTTTGTGCCAGGTGAGGAGCCAGGCTGGGCTCCGGGAGGGCTGAGGACGGGATGTGAACACCCTGGGCCCAGACGCTCTCCCAGGGATCCGGGGGGGGGTCCCCAGCCCAGGTGTCTGGCCTGAGCCCCACGAACCCCACGGACAGCGGGGACACGGAAGCTCTGGGCTTCGGCAGCTGTTGGGGGCTGAAGGCATCCCTGAGAGGGAGGTCTGGGGCCCCATCTGCCCTGGGTGCCTGAGTTGGGAAGGGGGGTCTGGAATCCTGCTCTGCCCACCACGCCCCTGTCCTTCCCTCCCTGGTGCAGGGACCCCCCTGGATTCGGAGCAGGAGGAAGGGGTGGACGTGGCCAAAGATGAAGCTGTTCTCAAGGTCATCCGAGAGCAGCTCCAGTGCAGAGATAAGGTACAAATGTTCCCCACCTGGGCTGGAACCAAGATGGCCCTGTCCCTTCCCAGCATCCCCATCCCCTGCCGACGGTCTTGTCCCTCCTGATCCACCACCCCTAATGGGGCCCTTTTACATCCATGATGTGGGACCCCCAAGATGGGGGTGTTTGTCCCACAACAGCCGAGGTCGTCTCCCCCCACAGGCACTGTCCCGGTTCCTGATCCTGCTTGCGTAGGAGTGGGGGGGGATTTGGAGAATAGGGGGGTCCCCACAATCCCCCATTGAGGCCTGAGCCCTGGAGCTGGTGTGGGTGGGGCAGGAAGGTCCCTCGCTAACAGGTTCTCTCTCGCTATCCCCCACTCCTGGTGGGTCCAGGATGAGGGGCAGCAGCTCCTGTTCCTTCAGGCCATCTACCCCGCATGTCTGGCTGCACAGGAGAGAGGGGAGGACACGCTGGAGCCGCGCTGCTGCAAGGCGGCTGTGGTGAAGAGGATCGTGGTGAGTGAGACACGCCATGCGGCAGCTGGCGGGAGGAGAGAGCCATGGGATTGGCAGGGGTAGGGTCAGGCTCATGGGTGGGGGCTGGGTGGTGTTGGAGGGGGCAGCAGAGGGCAGGGATTGCTGGGGCTGAAGAGTTGGGAGAAATTCTGAGATTGGTGGGTAGTGGTCAGGGGGGGAATTGTGGGGCTGGGGGGCAGCTGAGAGTGGGGGACAAGGAATCACATGATCCCAGCTCGGACGTCGGGATGGGGCTGAATGGGGGCAGTTTTGACAGGGAGGAGGAGAGAAGGGGATTGGGAGTGAGCTGGGCAGGAATCCGGGAAGGGGGACAAGTTGGATGGGCAGGAAGGAATCGGGGGAGCGGAAGGTGGTGGGGGATCCTGCTGGCCATGTGGGGCACTGGCTGTGTCATATCCCCACTGGGAGGTGTCAGTCGGGCCTGAATCTCACACGGTCCTTTGTCTCCTTCGTGTCTCACAGGAGCTCATCGAGGAGCTTCCCGTTGACTCGTCACCCAGCGCCGTCCTCGCCCACTCCCTGGCTGCAGTGGGCTACCTCTGGTACTGAGACAGCCCCACCCCCCCACCCCGCCGGCTCCCCTCACCCCAGTGCTGCTCAGGCCCAAGGCTGGGAGTCACCGTCACTGTCCCGCCCAGGTCACCTCCCAAGAGTGGCGCCTCTGGCAGAGATGGTGGGGAGGGAAGGGTCACTCCCTCCTGGCGGGGCTCTTCTTTTCACTCCCATAACATGACAGGGGCCTTCGGGAGGGGCTCACATACAGGAGCGGCCGCAGGCTCCAGGGAACAGGAGCTACTCCTGTCCTGCCACTGTCTGTCTGGGAAGCCTTGGCCTTGTCATTCCCGAGCTCAGTGCCTCAGTTTCCATTCTCGCCAGCCTGTGCCTCTATCCCTGTGGCTTGGTGTCCGTGTTGGCCACAGTCTCACCCCCGTACTGCACAGTCTAATACCAGCTCCTCTCTCTTGCCAGCACCATGAAACCTGCCCTGGAGCCAGCCCTAGAGACCCACCTCTTGCGAGCTGCCCTTCACTCCGTCTTCACCCTGGGCACGGAGAAGGACACCACCGACATCCAGGTACCTCCTCCTCCTCCATCCTCCTCCTCTTCCAGAGTGCTCCTTGGTCCTGCTCCCTTGATTCGCTGGAGCTCCAGATTTCGGGGTGGGGTAGCGGAGATGGAACAAGCTGCAGGGTTGGATCCTTCCCTCCAGCAGGGAAGAGATTACCCCTCTCTAGGGGATTTCTTTCTTTCTTTCTTTCTTTCTTTCTTTCTTTCTTTCTTTCTTTCTTTCTTTCTTTCTTTCTTTCTTTCTTCCATAAGCCGTGTTTTGCCCAGAAGCCCAGCCTCCATCCATAGCAACTTGGCTGTTTCATACTCTTCTGCCTACAAGGCCCTCTGCAGGGACCTGCTAAACTCATGGATCAAAGGTCCAGGGGTCATCAATTCTTGTGAATTGCCTGCAGTGGGATGTGAAGGAGAGAGGCCAGGAGATGTGTTTGGGAGTCTCCCCAGTGCTTCCCAGAGACCCCTCTTCCCATCCTGTGGCAGGTGTAGGCCCAGGTTCCCTAACTCTGACCCATGCTTTGCAGGCTTTGCATAAAGTCATCCCAGAGGTCCTGGATGCCATGCTGGGGAATCTGCTGGCAGAGTCCCCAGACACAGACAGGCTCCACTTCATCTTGGAGGTGAGCCCCGTTTTACCTGAACTCTTTGGGGGACTGGTAAGGAGAGAAGGGAAGATCCATTTTCTATTGTGTCCTCCTAGCTGGGTCCCCAGTGGGCCGTCCTTGGTTGGGGAGGTCAGTGCAATGCAGTGTCAGGTCCTTCCTCCTTGAGGGACAGAGGAAGGAGCTGGGACTTCAAGCCAGAGCTCTGCCTGGTTCTGCGGAGCACGAACCACAGGGCTCCTGGCTGTCTTGGGGAGTGAGAGTCTGAAAACCCACCCTTCCCCCACCCCTCCAACACACACACACACGCCATGAGATTTGGGAGATGGTTCTCAGAGAAGAGGCACATGCTCCTTCCTAGAGAAACAGGAGGACCCCAGGGAATCAGCCCTTCCCTCTGATCTGCTCTGATATTCCTGGGGGGATTGTGCTCTCAGTCACTCCCTACACCCCCCTAAGGATTTGCGTAGCAGGGAAGGGTGAGGGTTCAGTCTCCTTTCTGGTGAACTGTTCAGGAATCAGGAGTTCTGGGAGGAGGGGACCAGCCCCGACCCCCAACATTGTCCCAATCTAGAGAGATGCTGACAAGTTGTGACCTGCAAGGTACAAGCTGCGTCCTGTGGGAAAGAATCCCCTTCTAAAGCTCTGCCATCAAGGCCTCAGATATTCCCCCCTGCACAGAATGTCTCAAGCCCCTGGGGCTGGAGGCGTGGGGGGCTCATTTGCAAAGCAGGTGCAGCTGGCCATTGAATCTGACCTGCCTCCTTTCCCCACAGCATGTCAACTTCTGGGTCGTGTCCAGGGTGTCCCAGGAGCGAGCCAGGGCCATCAGGAGCAGCACAGCCCTGCTCAGATACACAGTCACCCTCCTTGAGTTTGACGTAAGTGACCTCCGACCCCAGCTTGCTGGCTCCAGGCGGAGGCGGGCTGGCTCCAGCGGGCTGCAGGATCTGCTGCTGCCGGGGCTGTGGCTTAGGAGGGTTCTTCATGAAGAGGCAGGGTCAGAGCAGGGACTGAGCTCGGCTTGAGTCAAGTTCTTCTGGTCCTGGTTCAGTGTTGTCCCTGGGCCTTTAAGGAGCCCATGCTCCACCCCTGCTTGGCATCCCAAAACAGCTCCGGGCTCCCTTGGCAGCAGACCAAATGAAGGGTTGATCTCAAGCTCCTCTCCCCCAGCATCTCCTGCAGAGGGGCTAAGGGGAAGGAGCCCTCTGGCCCAGGGAGGACAGGGAGCTAACAGGAAAATGCTGATGGAGTCCCCTTTCCTCTCCCTTCCATTAGATCTCAGCCGAGTTCCCTAGGATGGGGCACCATGTGGCCCAGCTGGCTCTATTTGTCAGCGATCCAGACAAGGACATCAGCCGGCAGGCCAGGGAGGGGACTTACCGGCTCTACCAGCTGCTGCTCCGACAGAGGGGTAAGGAACCCAGCTGGGACACGGAACCCAATAGGGGACTGAGAGTGACCACAGGTGGATAATGGGACCCCAGACCATTTCTCTCCGACTGACCCCAGCTAGAGGACAAGTCTCTCTCTGCCTCTGTTCTTCTCCACTCCACTGTGGAGCCACCAATGGGATTGGAAGGACACAGAAACTGCAACCAGAATGAGGAGAAAAGTCTCTCTCTCTCTCTCTCTCTCTCTTCCAGGCCTGACCATACATGACGCAGAAGATCTCTGGTGCTATGACTGGCACCAGGACAGCAGGCTCTTGGGCTACAAAAATACAGCCAGAGTGGGGGAGGTAAGGGCACTGTGCCAGGGCATGACACAGCCCGGGGAGTGGGGCTGGCTGGGTTCCCTGCAGTGGATGCCTCCTGGAGACAGGAGAAGAGCCCACTCCTTATTTCCAGTTCAGAGTTTCTCATCCAGCAACCAGTGGGACAGGCTGGTGCTAAAGGTCCCACATTGGAACCTCGCTAGTTGCCGTGATTTGAGTGTCTTACATGGCTGCATTGCTCCGTGGCATAAGGAGGATCCCCGGGTGGGTGAGTTAATATAGGATTATGGCTCTGGGTGTCTCTCTGCTCCTTGTCCCCCTGGCTGATCCCCAAGTGTCTGAGAGGAGAGCCCTGAGTCAGTCAGTCACGATTGCTTGATCAGACCCTTGTTTAATTTCCTGCACCCTGTAGAAGCAGAGAAAGGAGGTGGGCTTTGCCCAATTCCATTGCCGGTCAGGAAAGAGAATGCCCCAACCTGGGAACTGGGTAGGGGACATAGTGCGCTCCAGAGCCAATATGGACCACATGCGCCCCCCTCATGTCTCCAGACCTGGCCAGGGAATGGCAGAGTATCTGGAGCTCAGCCACTGTTCCAAAGAAGCACATTGTCACTGACCCAAGTTGCGGCTACTTACTGCACAAGTAGAAAATCAAAGACACCCCCCCGGCCCCGTCTTACAACTGTGGTGAGAATATCCAAACCTTCGAACACACCGTAACACAGTGCCCCCAGACTGGAGTCAAAGCTGAAATGGGTGATTTCCACAACATCACAGAGGAGGCCTTGGAGTGGCTCCTGGATCGACAAGGGCATCGACAGAACGCTGCTCCACAGACGCCCCGTGAGAGAGACTGTGTGAGCTTGTCCCTCCTCCCACAAGCTGAATTGCTGCAGCAGAAGAAAAGTCTCCGAGGAGTGTCTGGGATGGGGACTGGGCCATGAGTCTCCTTGTCCTTGTCAGGCTGCAGGTTGGATTCCCCTTGAAGAAACCAAGGAGCTGCAGAGGTCATTCCCAGTGACGAGAGAAGTCACTAAGCTGGCGGGGAAGAGACCTTTGGCTGTCAGCTCCAACCCCCTCGCCCCCCACAACACACACACACTCCTCTAGGCGCTGAGATGCAGGAGATCTCTCTGCTGGAAGCAACACAGGGTCCCCTGTTGTCTCTGTGCCCTGCCCAGCAGAGTGGGCCTGCTCACACACATTAGAGATCCATTTCCAGCCCATCCTGGCCCCTGCCAGAAATTGCCCTCCCGAAAGAGCCACTGGACGCTTTGGTCCCTAAGCACCTGCGACCTTTTCATAATGGGGCTTCCCTGAGCCCTGGGACCCTGAAAGAGTCCTGGGGAATGAACTGCCTTGGCCACAGCAGCTCTCTTCCCCGCCCTTTGGGGCACTAGACGGTGATGCCATTGTACGGCCAGGACTTGGAGGCTGGCTCTGGGCAATCTGCTCGAGCCTCGTGTCCTCTTGCTTCTAGGTCTTTGGAAAATTCTTCTGCGATGGGCAGAAAAGATCCTTTCTGCAGACAGCAGTGCTGGCCATCCACGACCCCCTGCTGCGTGTCAGCCAGGCTGGGCTGGTGCTCGTCTACTCCCTCCTGGGGGAAGCCCAGCAACTGATGGGGGTCACGGTAAGCAGCTGCAATCGACTCAGGAGCTTGGGGTGGGGCCCAGGACCTCATTCCCATCCGATCGCCATTCCCTGGCCTGGTAGCAAGGAGCCTAGTGCAGACTTCTGGACTCCATGGACTTCTCGTCTTAGGATGTGGTGCTCTGCTATCACTCCTGGAAAGGACAGGAGAGTCCCCTAAGTGCCCTCTGGGAACCTTTCCTGCTCCAGAGAACTGCACCCATTTCCCCATGGCCTAGTGTCCATGTCACCCGAGCCACCATCAAAAGTTGCTCCCATCCCTGGCAGCCTGGGAGGCCAAGGACTGACTGGAGATGGCGACTGACCAGGAAGGGCTGAGGCACATGAGCGTGGGAAGCGGGTCTTGCTGCTGGTAGGGCTGGACCCGCTCTGGAGCGATTAGGAGGATTCAGTCAGCAGGGGCTGCTGACCTGCCCCCTTCACCAGGACTGCCATCCTGTGGCTTCAGCTTTTGTCACTGGGGTGACTTGGGGAAAGGTCTCAGCCTCTCCCCATCCCACTTCACTGCTGCCAGAATCCCTCCTGCCCCCCGCCACCCTGCTACAGCCCCCTCCCTGCCCTACCTGGGTGGGGATGGAGGTGGGGGTGGAGGAGAGGGTTCTACGAACTTGAGCGGTGTCCCCAGGTGGGTTGGAGGTGGAACAGCTGTCAGGGGCACTGATGGGGAGGTGGCAGGAGCTCACCCGACAAGGAGGGGGGTTGGCACTGGAGGTCACTAGAGAGGACAGCAAGCCTCCATCCTGGGGGTCGGGAGGGTGAATCCACCACTCAGACATGAGCAGCTGCAGGGTGGAAATGATGGTGCTGGTTCCAGGTGCCCTTAATCCTCCCTGATTCCTGGGGAGTGTCTCAGTCTCTGACATGTTCTCGTTCCCCTGCAGCACGAGGATGTCACAGCCAAGGTCATGGGCCAGCTTCACATCATCAGGCACTTGCACCAGATGCCCGAGGCGCTGCAAGGGCTGTGGCTCATCTGATGCTCTGAAAGGTTCCCCTCCCTGTTCAGCAAGTCCCGCTCCCTGCTGCAGGTACTGCTCTGTCTCACTGTAAATGCGGGGCTAGTGGAAGCGGAAATGGAGGCCTCCTAGACAACAGACTCTGACCTCCTCCTGATCAGCAATGGGGTTTCACCGTCCTCTCAGCAAACCTGTCAGCCGGGCTGGACCAGATTTGAAGGAGGAGGGTATCTAACAGGGTGGCTTGGCCCGTGGCTGCCCAGCCTGGGGCTAGGCCAAGTTGATGACCAAGTGAGCCCCACCTGAGAGGAAACAAGGACCCTGCCTCCTCATGCTTGTTTCTGTTCAAGACATTTTTGGACTTTGTTTGGAAGGAGCACGACCCAGGAAGGAGTGGAGTAAAGGCCAGTCACCTGGTTGGGGGGCTGAGTTCCCAGCCAACAAACTGCAAGCGTGAGTATCAGCGGGGTTGCTAGCCCAGCGAGAAAGCGGTGACACGAGGCCTGGCCAGCATCTAGCGGTGAGTGAACTCTGGTACGCACCTGCTTCCATTCTGGAAAGAGCCTGGTATTGGAGAGTGGGTGGGGAGAGCAGGGAGGTGGGAGGGGTTCCTGAGGCTGGGGTGGGGAGGAAGCTGTGGGGCTGGGAGGGGAAGGACATGGCCCAGCTAGTGGGAGGGATCCTGCTGGCTGTGTCTGGAGCCCTGTGTAGCCTCTTCTGTGGGAAGTTCCCATGGGTCAGTGGGGCCTCAATCTCTCCTGCTCCTTTGGTCTCTTTGGGCTTCACAGGAGGTGTCTGGTGAAGTGCCCTTGGACTCTGGGCCCAGCACCGCTCAGAAATTATTCGCTACCTTCAGAGAGACAGGGCACAGCTCAGCCTGTTGGGTAGTCTGGAGATTCACACTTCACTTGAACACACGACACTGAGGTGGTTTTGGAAGCACAGTAACAAAGAAGAGATTTAAGTGACACTAAGGAAGAGAAAGAGACAAATTTCAAAAAGACAAACAAAACACAACACAGTTGTAGTGACTAAAACTGAATCTTAACAAGTCCCAATCTTTGCCTTAGCAGTTTCCAGACTAACATCTCAGCTTTCCTAACAGACCTTCTTTGATGTCCCTGTAGGGTAGAAAACTTCTCTGTCGAATCCGCTGATTTGATTGCTTCGTCTTCTGGTTTCAGAGCCTCTGTTCTCCTTCTGGGCCGCCTGGACCCTGATTGTAACATCTCTCTGGCCCAGCCTCTTACACAGATGTGTGCTGCAGCCAGCCCAGCGCAGGGAGCAGTGGGGACAGATGATCTCCTCCTGTCAGACCAAGAAACAGGGGTCCCAGTGAGGCTTCAATGGAAGATCCCAGGCATCTCCTGGAGGTAAGAACCGTCCACTCTTCTGGGCACTTGGGGCTGTTGCAACAAAGAGGGGGCTCCTGTTCCATAGCCTATTTGTCCTCATGACTGTGTTTTTTTATTCTCAGAGGATGCGTCTGGGACCCTGGAGACTCTTTCGTGAAGGAGGTTTGAGCGGGGAGAGATCACTCACTGTCCTGACCCATGGGTCATTAACCCGGGTCTGCAGGGTTCCTGGGAGCAGCCACCTGGAAACCTACGAAAAACTGCTTACCTAGCACTGACGAAGTCCAGACTCAGTTTGAGGCTCCATCCCTGAGGACCTATTGGCAGAGTCCCAGAACAGCTAATCGGCCCCCGGGACCTCCTTAAACCAGCAGCAGGAACAAGGAGCTGTCTGAACACCTGAGCTCCTCCCCGGCTCTGGACCGTGTATTGGCTGTTCCTGCTCCCACTCCCCAGGCTTGATTTCCTGGCATCCGGACTCGGGGTGACTCATCTGACTTGAGGTGCTGAACACAATTTGGTCTTTTGCTTCTGCTCTTCCAGTGTCCTGACCCAGCTGACTCTCGACTCCTGCCTTGTGAGTGTGGACTCTGCCTCTGACCACTACGTCTGGCTGCTCATGACCCGGCCATGACACTGACTTTTCAACAATTCCTCCAGTGCCCTTTTCTGCTCTCCAGCTCCGCTCTCCCAGCAAGACACACCGATCCCTGGCTCCCAGAGTCCTGCTTGCCTGCTAGTCAAGGGCTCAGGGGGAGAGCTTGTCTTGCCCCCTCCCCTACCACAGCTGCTTTTCCTCAGGGACTCTCCCTAGTGCAGAGGAGAGTCCGTCCTGGCAGCAATTCAGGAAGTCACAGAAGGGACGGTCTGCTCAGCTCCCTCTGCAATGTCACTGCCCGAGACCATTACGAGTGGGTGCCCAGTGACTGCGCCAGCAGCTCCTTGAGAGACTCCTGGGGGCAGGGCAGTCGTGTTTCCCGGTGACCGCGGGAAGCCATGCAAAGAGTGCGGCATTGAGGAGACTCTCCTGCTGTCCCAAAGGGTTTCTGTTCTCCTGCACGGTCAGACCGTGGGGCCGGCTGGCAGAATGGGGAAGAGCTGGTTGGTGATGAGTCGGAGGATTCACCATAGAGGTGGCAGCAGCTGCAGATCCTGGAGTCCCTGTGGTCGGGTTACCATGCGTCCGGATTTTCCCGGACATGTCCGGCTTTTTGGGTTTTAAATCGCCCTCCGGGAGGAATTTGTAAAACTCTCCAAAGGGCTGGGATTTCCCTCCCAATGCAGCACTCTGGGGGCATGGGGGGGGGGGGGGGGGGGCTGCGCGCTCTGTGGGGGAGCACGGCACTGTGTCTGGCTCCGCACCCCAGACACACTGCTCTGAGCAGCAGGGTAAGGGAGCCGGGGGGCTGGAGAAGGGGCATGGGGTCCCAAGGACAGTCACGGGACAGGGAGCAGGAGGGGTTGGATGGGTCAGGGATTCTGGGGGGAGCCTGTCAGGGGGTGGGCAGGGAGAGGGGTCGGGGGAGTCAAGGGAGATGGAGCAGGGGGGATTGGATGGGGCGGAGGTTCAAGGGGGAAGTCAGCGGCAGGGAGCGGAGGGGGGTTAGATAGGTCGGAGGTTCTGCGGGGGCAGTCAGGGGAAAGGAAGTGGTTGGATCGGTGTGGGAGACCCGGGGGTCTGTCAGGGGGCAGGGGTCCGGATAGGGGGTGCGGCAGTCAGGGGACAGGCGGGGGGAAAGTTCTAGGGGGGCAGTTAGGGTGGGGGGGTCTCAGGAGGGGCAGTTGGAGACAGAGAGAAGGAAGGCTTAGATAGAGGATGGGGTCCTGGGAGGGGGAGATCAGGGGACTAGGAGCAGGGGGCGTTGGATGGGTTGACAGTTCTGTGGGGGGCAGTCGGGGGCAGGAAGTGGGAGGGAGTAGATAGGGGGCAGGGCTACCACTCCCCCCCACCCCCACCCGGAGTGTCCTCTTTTTTGAAAGTTCAAAAATGGTAACCCTACCCTATGGGCCCAGCCTCCACTCCTGAGAGTTGAGGCGAAGCTCCCCCTGTTCTCAGGGAGTCTTTGGCTTTGGTGGCTGGGCCTGCCTGCCGAGACAGAGGACTAGTGTTTCCATCAGGCTGCTCAGTTGCAAATGCAGCCACCCAAAGACGTGAAGAAAGGAAGCGAAAGAGTAAAGCTGGACCCTCCGCTGAGCTCCTACAATCAAGTGAGCCCAGCCTGGGAGAGACGAGGGAAAGCTCCAAGGTGGCTGGGGGCTGCAGGAATCCAGGGGAGGAGAAATAAATGATTAATGATGAATCCTAAGGCCTTTGTCTGTGTGGTGAAGGGTTTAAAATGGGTCTAGTTACTATCACATTCAACTTTACAAGGGCTGTGTCTGATTGAAGGGCAGGTCTGGAAAGGTCAGAGGTCACTCTAGGAGCTTCAAGTCTCAGATTCTGTCCCTATTGCCTGCTTTGACCAGCTGATCTCAGCCCAAGCCATCCCTCAGGTGGTCGCAGTGGTGAACTCTTTCCCTCTTTTTCTGGCATGCAGATAACTTGCAGAGTTGCCTGTTAATGCAGCTCCTCTGGGTACTGTGCACTCAGGGGCACCATTTCAAATTTTGGTGGTGGCGGGGAGGATAAGTTCACCATGATTCCAGGGGCTACTTAGGCACCTGAAAACTCTCGTGTTTTGGCAGATAACTTAGCAAAGAGCTGACAGGAACACTTGCCAGACTGCTTTCCGGGGAAGACAGCTATAAGAATCGATCCAGGGAATGGTTCTGCATCTCTGAGCTGTTTGGACACTTTCAGGGAACATTCCCGATGCAAGACAGAGATCCCCAAAGTTATCCTGGGTAACCCTGAGAGACTTATGGAAAACTCGCAGATACCACATCTCTGCTGTCACTTTGCACTGACAAACTTGGACTGTCTGAACCTGTTCATGTATTTTACCTGCTTTAAGCTCTCAATAACTTTCACATATAAAAGGAAGAAAATTAAATAAATGAGTGACGTAGTTACACTGATATAGGGCCGTAGTGTAAACCCGACCTCAGAGTTGTCCCATTGAAATGGAATTATTCACAGCAGTCATTAAAGTTAAACATGCACGTGTCAAGGTTCCTTCCCCACTTTGAACTCTAGGGTACAAATGTGGGGACCTGCATGAAAACCTCCAAAGCTTACTTATACCAGCTTAGGTTAAAACTTCCCCAAGGTACAAACTATTTTACCCCTTGCCCTTGGTTTTCCACTGCCCCCACCAAACATTTCTCTGGATTCCTGAGAAAACGTTGTTTGGAAACGTCTTTCCCCCAAAAAACCCTCCCAACCCTTGCACCCCACTTCCTGGGGAAGGTTTGGTAAAAATCCTCACCAATTTGCATAGGTGACAACAGACCCAAGCCCTTGGATCTCAGAACAATGAAAAAAGCAATCAGTTCTTGAAAAGAAACATTTTAATCGAAGAAACAGTAAAAAGAAAAAAATCACCTCTGTAAAATCAGGATGGTAAATACCTTCCTTACAGGGTAATTAGATTCAAAACATAGAGAATCCCTCTAGGCAAAACCTTAGGTTATAAAAAAGAGACACAGACAGGAATATTCATTCTATTCAGCACAACTTCTTTTCTCAGCCGTTTAAAGAAATCAGAATCTAACACATATCTAGCTCGATTACTTACGAAGTTCTAAGACTCCATTCCTGTTCTGTCCCCGGCAGAAACATCCCCCAGAAAGACACAGACTCTTTGATGTTCTCCCTCTTCCCAGCTTTTGAAAGTATCTTGTCTCCTCATTGGTCATTTTGGTCAGGTGCCAGCGAGGTTATCCTAGCTTCTTAACCCTTTACAGGTGAAAGGGTTTTTCCTCTGGCCAGGAGGGATTTTAAAGATGTTTACCCTTCCCTTTATATTTAGGACAGCACGCAAGTGTTTCCAGGGCCAAGATTAAGGCCACAGCTTATGAGAGGTGCAGACGCAAGAAAAGAAGAGCTGGGCAAAAACTGAAATACCACTTGGAACTTAGCCCAAACAATGCAGCATGAAAAAATAAACTCATCTTCTTATACAGTAATAGATCTGGTTCAAAATGATTTTACACTGACAATGCAACCTTTTAACTAAAATGACACTTTGGATTACATTGATCATTTGAAAAAAGTTCCCTTTCTAAAAAAAAATTTTGGATTTCTCTGCCCTCTTGAGAGAGAACGTGGAGTTTTTCCCACCAAAACTAAACAAAAGTTTGATAATTAAAAACATTTGCAAATAAGTTTGAAGAATATCGGGGGGGGGGGGGGGTAAGTGGTTTCTTCTTCAGTTTTCATGACCCTCCCCACCCCCGCTATTTTTGACCAGTTCTAATTATGAAGAAATGTCTGTCTGTCCATGAATGATAAATATGTCTGCTCCTGAAACATTTACAAACAATGGCTCTCATCAGGAGCACTGAGGTCACATTACGTAGAGAAACACCCAGGCCTGCGGGGTTCACATTCTCAAAGACATAAACCGCTCCAGGATGGGGATGTCACACACAACACAGCGTGACTGGCCCGGGTTGGTTAGGTGCATGTTTTGCTGTTGCTGGCAAATTGTGCTTTTGTGAGGTGGGGGGGAGTTATATTTGAAAGGAGTTCTTCATCCTCTCCCACTCTCATCCAGGGGTGCCGGAACAGGGGAGACCAGGGCCCACCACTTTTTACTGTCCATAAGTGTGAGCGACTGGACGAGGGGGGAGAGAAGGGAGGGGGGGAGTGTTTTGGGGGCAAGGGGCGGTGTGAAGTGGGAGCTCAACGAGAAAGGCGGTATGAGGGGGGGAGTCAGGGAAGGGGGGGGTTGAGGGGGCAGGACTTCAAGGAGAAGGGGTGGCACAGGGGCTGGGTCACAGTTTGGCTGCCAGCCCCCCCCCCCGCGCCCCCACACTTTTAGGAAGCTTTTTCCCATCCTGCCTTCATCCCAAATTAGTTTGTTACAGTAAGAAAACTTTGAGCAACAAGGAGACTCAGAGACCCACACTATTACCGCTAAAATCCTCACCCGCCCCTGGAGCTGGGCAAAAAGAATTTTTTGGTCCCTGGCAATTCCAAAAAAGAGATGGAAAAAAACTGGTTTCAGGTTGAACAAAACTAAAATTTTTCCAAATTTTTGATGAACCAAAAATCATTAAAAAAAAACAACAACAAAAACCCAGGAACATTTCAATATTTGTAACTTTTTGAATTTTTAAAATAAAACTGAAGGACATTTTTAAACAAAAAATTGTTTCAAGCTGAAAAATCAAAATGGTTTGTTTGGAAAGTGTCTAAACGAAATGCTTTGACTTGTTAAGAACTGGGGGGAGGGGCTGGACGTGAACAATTCAGCAGACCGGATACGAATTCGCAAACTGCTGAATCTGCATTTTTCACCTGAAATTGGTTTAGATGAAAAGTTTCGCCCAGTCTAGTCCGCACCATTGAGGGGCACCGTAAGAGGATCAGCTCTTCTAGCTGGTTTCCCAGCCCAAGTCTGTCTCCATTTAATGGGTCCCTCCCCCCCACTCCGCTTTAGGGTTGCCAATTTTAATTGGACGGATTCCTGAAGATTTTATCACATGCCATAATGTTTAATTAAAAATTAATCTTGAATTCCTGCAGACTCCCGGTCACCCTGGAGGATTGGCAATGCTACTCCAGTTTCCTGGGCCACACTCGTGTCCCCACCTAATGGATCCCTTCCTCTGGGTTCCTGGGTCAAGCGTCTGTCCTCCATGAGCAGGTCTCCTTCCCCATTCTCCAGGGCTGGGTCTCGATTCCTGTTTCTGGTTCCCTGGGCCTGGACCCCGTCCCTGTCACACACTGCGGGGAGCTCAGATTCCTGTGAATCCTGCGGACTTCCAGGCTGCGGGGAGGGATGAGTCAGCAGCTTCCTGAAGACGAGTCGCGAGTAGGCAAACACTTTCCCCCTACCTTTCCAAAACCCACATCGGTATAGTTAGACTAGCTCCGCCACCACTGCCACCACTCCACGCACCAGGAGACGATTCCAGGACGCTGGCTCTGAAACAAAAAAAGAGAGAGAAAGGCCCCATGACTAAGGGAGTCCGTTAAATCATCCCACTGCTCCCATGAGGATCCCAGAAGATGAAGACGTTCCTGGGATACAGGAAGAGCTGAGCTGGGTCTTGTGCACATGGGCAGCACTCAGAGCAGCGGGAATGAGATCTCCAGGCTCATTATCCCCATCGGCCAACCTGACGGAGGGAGAAAGGTGAGACTGCAAAGCAGCCCCTGTTCCAGGGTCTGGGAACTGGGATTTTTAAGATGCTCCAGGATGGGGTCCCTCAGGTCTTAAGGTTAGAGGGGACGGTTAGGATCATCTACTCCAGCGTCTCCTGAAGCGTGGGGAAGGGCTAGCTGTGGTGGGAAGGGTGGGGTTTGAAGATGTATCCAGGAAAATGGGGGGTGGGGTCGCTAACACATTGCTGACGGGTGAGTGGCACGATTGGTTTCTTTGCCTTGAGGAGGGGGCTCAGCTTTTAAAAGTCTTGGGAACAATCATTTAGTCTGAGCCCTGGCATAACCCAGGCCAGAGAACGTCGCTTACAGATTCCTGCACCCAGTCCAGTGATTTATTACACTGACTCGGCATTGAGAGGGATTTTATCGTACGCTGAAATCCAGCTGCAGAGGGGAAAGGGCATTAGAAGCTGAAAGACCCCAGAAGTGGCTCTGGTTTTCTCCTCAAAATAACCACCCGGGGCTGATTTTCCCCGGCCCAGCGCCTTGCAGTCATGCACCCTGTGCCGAGTGAGTTCGGTGTGCAGGCAGGCTCCCAAATCCAGACAGCGGCACTTCTACATCCACTTTGCCCTGGCGTCAGGGACTGCCCTCAGCACCCATCCTGCAAACATTTACACACCTGAGCCCTCCCACTGCCATCCAAGGCTACTCCTACGGATGGAGTTAAACACGTGGCTAAAGCGTTTGCAGAGGTTCCAAAGAGCTGAGGCTCCATGTAAAAGGAACATTACTTCAGTTATTCCAATCTTGGGTTGATGAGATGCTCCTGCCCGCCCCCTCCCTTCACAGCTGAGTCTCCCACCCAGTGGAATTCTCCAAGGAACTTCCCACTCCAAGAGACCCTGGACACTGTGGCCAGCGCTAGCTGTCCCTCTGACCCAATCCCATGCTTCAGGACAGGCTTCTGAACGCCACCGAGGTCAGTAATTCATTCCCCACCTGCATTTACAGGCCACAGTGTCTAGGGTCTCGGAGTGGGGAGTTCCTTGGAGAGTGACCAGAAAGATTGAAAAAAGGAAAGGAGTACTTGTGGCACCTTAGAGACTAACCAATTTATTTGAGCATGAAGTGAGCTGTAGCTCACGAAAGCTCATGCTCAAATAAATTGGTTAGTCTCTAAGGTGCCACAAGTACTCCTTTTCTTTTTGCGAATACAGACTAACACGGCTGTTACTCTGAAACAGAGAGATTGAAGTGATAGTTGGGAGTGCTGGTAGCGTAGGGCCTGAGGAGAGAGTCTACATAACCAGACAATCCTGATGTCAGGATGCCAATGCCTCAGATGAAGGGGCGTCCAGGATTTCCATGTTTATGGATCTTGGGTAGCAGATAGAAGACCCCTGGTTGGGGCTCTAGGGGTGTGTCTGTGCAGATTTGTTCTTGTGCTTTTTCAGGGAGTTTCTTGAGCAGATGCTGTAGTTTCTTTTGGTAACTCTCAGTGGGATCAGAGGATAATGGCTTGTAGAAAGTGGTGTTGGAGAGCTGCCGAGCAGCTTCTTGTTCATATTCTGACCTATTCATGATGGCGACAGCACCTCCTTTGTCAGCCTTTTTGATTATGATGTCTGAGCTGTTTCTGAGGCTGTGGATGGCGTTGTGTTCTGCACGGCTGAGGTTATGGGGCAAGTGATGCTGCTTTTCCACAATTTCAGCCCGTGCACGTCGGCAGAAGCACTCTATGTAAAAGTCCAGTCTGTTGTTTCGACCTTCCGGAGCAGTCCACCCAGAATCCTTCCTTTTGTAGTCTTGGTAGGAAGCTCTCTGTGCGTTAGTATGTTGTTCAGAGGTGTGTTGGAAATATTCCTTGAGTCGGAGAGGTCGAAAATAGGATTCTAGGTCACCACAGAACTGTATCCTGCTTGTGGGGATGGGAGGGGGGCAGAAGGAGAGGCCCCGAGATAGGACAGATTCTTCTGCTGGGCTAAGACTATAGTTGGATAGATTAACAATATTGCCGGGTGGGTTAAAGGAACCACTGTTGTGGCCCCTTGTGGCATGTAGTAGTTTAGATCGTTTAGTGTCCTTTTTCTTTTGGAGAGAAGCAAAGTGTGTGTTGTACATGGCTTGCCTAGTTTTTGTAAAGCTCTCCAACACCACTTTCTACAAACCATTACCCTCTGATCCCACGGAGGGTTACCAAAAGTTAGTGCCTGTCTCACCCCCCAGCAACCTGCAAGGTCTCGTGCCAGCAAAGGGAAGCTGCTCCCAGATCTGGAGCTGCATTCGCATGTCGTGACGGCTGTCCTGCACCATGGTCTCCATGGGCTGGTAGGTCATCAACCTCCATCTCTGTCCCAGCTGCAGGATGGCCTCTGGTTCCTGCTCCTTCAGGCACCTGGAGATGCTGAAATACGGGTGGGGTTGGCAGAGCAGGAGAACACTCCATGAGGTTAAGAAATGGCAGTCAGAGCCTTTTCCCTCCCTGGGAGATTACGGTGTCCCTCTGTGGGGACTCCCTTCCTGGCAGATGCTGTGCTTTCGTTCCTGGACACTGCCAGGAGGCCCAGCTCCCAACCCTAGCAGCTTGGCTGTTCCATCCCCTACTGTGTACCCAAACTGCCTTGAAAGGACTATCCAAGCCCTTCCCAGGCCTGCTCCCATTGCGGGTCTCTCTCCTGGCTGAGCACAGGCTGTTCTGATATCGCCCAACGGGCCTGGATCCTAGTTACATGCTGCTCCTTCTCACGTGACCCCTGCACTTATTCCCTTCACCTGGGGAGAGGTTCAGTTCAGCTACTACCCCTTTCATGGCCATCTCACCCTGGGACAGCTTGAAACTGGAAACCTGGGCTCGAACAGTAACTGTTTGCTAGGAAAGGTGCTGAAGACACAACGGAAGAGGAAATCCTTTGGACTGGATTGAAATTATTCCAAAGGAAAGTGAATGAGAGAAAATGTCCAGCGTTATCCTCCTAGCGAAAGAAAAAAATGAAGGTCAGAAAGGACCATTCTGTCCATCTTCTGTGTAACACAGGCCCTAGAACGTCACCGAGCACTTCCTTCAGAAAACCTACGACATGGGACTGAACCAGAGCACGTCTTCTGGAAAGAAATCTCCATGCATTAGAGCCAGCTGCTCAGAAACAATCTTTCTTCTGCAGTGACGTGAAGTTAAAGGACACGGAAAAGAAGAAAACCTCGACTCGGGTTGTCACTGGAGCTGAAGCAGAGAGGCCAGGAGAAACACGGCTAGGGCCCAGGACTGACAATCAGCAGATCTGCCGTTTTCTATTCCTGGCTTTTTGACCATGAGCGAATCTCTTTGCTTCTCTGTGCCTCAGTTTCCACGACTATAAAATAACGCTACTCAGGGTTATGTTTTCTTCTCTCCTCTTTTTCAAGGCGGGACACTTAGATACATTTGGGGCCTGTCTACGCTACCGGTCTAGAGTGTATTTCTAAGCTGATGACCCCCACATGTTGTTCAGAAGCTATGGATGGCACAAGCTCCGAAGTTAGTTCTGTGCTTAGCCCCTATGGCACAGCTGGGCTTGGCGGCCTTTTCTCGCTGTGCTGTGAGGAGCAGGTTCTGGGCACTAGGGATATGAAGAGGCTCTCAAGGACTAATACATGAAAATAAATATCAATGAACTGCAACCCAAATAAAAATCACTGCTGCTAACATTGGTGGGTGATAAAATAGTAGCAGAGTGGTAATTAATGATGAGGAGAGGGCAGTGACACAGAGTAATTGGATCCCTTGAGAAGCTGGACCCATTCAAAGAAAACCAGTTGGAAAAGAACCAAAGGAAGGGTCCTATCGCTAGCAACAAAGCATGCAGGCCACACCTATGGAGTGGGGCAGTGTATCCAGGAAAGCACTCACTGTCAAGAGGATTTTGCGGCCATGCTGGGCAAGCCATTCAACATGAGCACCCAGGGTGATGCTGTGGTGAACGGGGCTAAAGCCATCATTAGATGTATGAAAAGAGCAATGAGGAGCATAGGGAGGTGACACACCATGAGGAAGACTGATCATGGAATCCTGCATCCAGTTTTGGCGTCCACATTGGAAAAAAGATTTGAAAATATTGGAGATGGGGCAGCAAAAAGCAATGAAATATTTTGAGGGCTGGAGAGAAATGCCTGGGAGTGAGCTATTGAAAGAGCTCAGCCTGTTTAGGTGATAAAAAAGATCGGGAGGTGACGTCATTTGAAGTGTTGAAGTGACTTCATGAAGAGAAACTATCGGGTATTAAAGGGCTCATTGATCTAGCAGAGAAAAGCATAACAAGACGCAGTGGCTGGAAACTCAAAAGAGACCAATTCATATGAGAAAGAGGGCACACATATTCAACACTGAGAATGAATCACCAAAGGAACAAACTAGAAAGGGAAGTGGTGGGAATTCCCCACCTCTTGATGTCTTCTAATGAAGACGAGATGGCTTTCTGGAACGTGTGTAGTCAAAAACTAGCTACTATTCTCTACAGAAAGCGTGTGATTTGCAGGGGGTCTGATGACGTACTCTAATTGTCTCTTCTGTTTATAATGTCTGCTAATTTATGAAAAACTGAGCTTTGCATGGGAAGAAGACTCTGATGTTTTACTGTGTTCGGCTTGAGCCCACAATGAACGCTCATTGCGTGGGGTGATCCAGGGGAAGCAGCTCAAACATCCGGTGTGGCTGGACAGGGGCAGGACATCAGCACTGCTGGGGAGGGGTGGGTGTGGCAGTGACATCACAAGGGCCTTTGGCAGGACCTCAGCCTATTGGACAAAGCTGGTGGGGAGGCGATGACCTCACAGAGAGATCTTGACATCAGCCAGGCAGGACAGGGGGGCAGGACAGGGGCCACCTCGGAGATCCCTGTGGCTTTGCTTCAGCACGTCTCCTTCTCGAGGTCTCTCCTGGAGGACTGAGAGAGCATTCACTTGCACGTACGTGAGCGCAAGGAGGACCCTCTTCGGAGTTTTCTCCTTTTCTTTTCCTGGTTTTGCTCGAAAACAGACGTCCCTCTAGAGAAGGTAAGAGCCTCGGAGAGGTTTGGAACCTGTTCAGTCTGATCCATCAGGTGCCGGCGGATTTTTAGGAAAGGAAAACACTAGATTGTGGGGGCAGCATTTTATTTCCGACCTAGGACTTTGTCCCTTAGAATCACTGGGGACATTGGGGTTTCTCCTTTTTGTTTTCCCTTTTGCTCTGTCCCTCCTACCTTTCTCTTCTTGCTTCCTTTGTCCTTTTCCTCTGCTGTCCTCCCACCACCAGGAGCTGTGTGTCTGGAGCGGGGGTGGGGGAGGTGGGGGGTGGGGATTGTGGGAGGCCCTCACAGAGAGGTGAGACTGGACTAGTGCTCCGAGAGTGATCCCCTCGGTGGTGACCAGGGCCGTTCTTTGGGCTATTTGGTGAGACCCCTTAGCCTCCCACCCCTCAAAGTCTCAACCTTGATTGGCTGAGGAGGGGGCTATTGACAGGGAGGAAACTCTGGTCTTTCTTGTTCTCTTTTATGACCAAGCAAATAAGTCACAACCAGTTAGATGTTTGACCAATGTGGATGCTGCTCTCCATTCATTGTCTCAGAGCAGTTCATGATCCTCTCGAACATTCCAATTCTTCTGAAATACTTGCTGAATAATTACTATGAACAATGGTTGGTCTGTAGCTCATTTGAGAGCAACTGCATCAGCTAAGACAAGTCCCTGCACCTTTCTCAGCCTTCGTTTCTCCTTCTGTCAAGGAGGAATAACAATCCTCTCCCATCTACCTCGCCATGGGTGGGTGATGGGGATCCACTGAAGAGTGTCACTCGGAGCAGTGCAGACTAGGGGGTGTCCGATCACACTGAGCCAAAGCAGATTATGACCAAATATTCGATTTCATTTGCATTTTATTATTTTGAAATTGTGAAGAGCAGCAACTACTTAGCTCAGCCTGAAGCATCTCATCTAATGTTCTAGATCATAGTGTCTCCCCTTTGTGTACGACGAGACAGTTTAATGCGCTCTGACAAACAGGAGATGCTCTTATTTTGCAAACAAATATTTTTGCAAAGAATTTTCATCCTACTTGTTATGATTTCAAGAAACAAAGTGGTTTTGTCTGAATGGATTTTCTGACAGAAAACGGTTTCCATGAAAATGTTCACACCTTATTTCCTGGGCTCTGGAAGTGCTGGGATGTCAGGATCCTGCAGGCGCTGTCAGCTCCGCCCTAGGGCCGTGTTCTTCACCCCCCTGCTGCTGGCTGAGTTTCTCCCTCCCTTGGCAATAAGACAGACACTTGTTTTCACAGCCAGTCGATCGCCCTCGTGTCATCACCCTGCCTGCTGGCTGGGCAGGGTAACTCCTGAGGTCACCACCCTCTCCAGCCTGCCTTGGGCTTGGGGAGTGAGGAGGAGGGTGAGGGACGTCTGCTGACCCTGAACATCCGCCATCCATCGTACCATCACTTAGAGCAAGTGAGTGGCATTCAGGTTCCTCGGTGGCTTCCCCTGTCTGTGTGGGGAGAGGCAGAAAGAGGAGGAGAGGGTTTCTCCAAAGGGGGATTTCATTTGCAAACAGCCCCCAAGAGCCCCTCACTCTTAGACCGGGCAGGAGCTTCTCCAGAGCCGTCTCCAGTGTGTTTGGAAAGGTTCCAGCAATGGGGTTCCCAGCCTTTCCCTTGTGGGACACTGTTCCCCAGGCTGAGAGTCTCTGAGCTGGGCCAGAGCCTGTGAGCTGCTGAGCATGGAAATCAATGGGGAACGAGGAGGGCCCTGGTCTTCCTGTGCCTAGGGTCTTTGTGACTTTGACGTGGGGAATGGTTTCCCAGGAGAAGTCGGGACTCCTGGTTTCTCTTCCTTCTCTAGCCTGGGTGGGAGAGTGGCCTGGGATAAGAGGAGGGGGCTGCTTGTCCAGAGTAACCGATGGTCTTTGGGACTGACCCCATTGCTGGAAAAGGATGAGACTTCCTGGATATTGCAGCAGCAGGGATTACGAGGGGGAACGTTGGGAGCAGATCGTGCAATGAACTCCTGCCCGTGTGTGTAGATGGCACTCCCTGCACTCCTGTGGGGGCAGAGGAGGCGGCTGTGGTTGGAGCAGGGAGGAGGAGGGCCGGAAAAGGGCCAGGAGTGAAAGGCTGCCTTGAGCCCAGACTCACCCTTGCTCCCCGCTCGGTTCCAGGATGGCCAGGCTCCTGCGGATGTTGCGGAGGAAGGCTCTGCAGGTGGCCCCAGAGCCTGAGGGAAGCAGCTGCCGCCTTCCCGAGGGGCAGAGCAAGCCCTGCGTCCCCGCTGGCGGGGAAGCAGGTCCCGTCCAGGCCAGACGGCGGAAGTGCCCGGCCTTCTGGAAAAGGACCCCGGCTCCCGGCGCAGGCGCCGAGCTGGGAGAGGCCCCGACCAGGCCCCAGTGGAGCTGGCCCAGGCTGCGGTTTGGCAGACAGGACCCAGCCCAGGAGGGGCGCCGGGCAGGGTGGCTCTGCGGCTGGTTGTGTGGGCAGCAGCGGCCCCAGGAGCCCAGCCCTCCTTCCCATCAGGAGGCCTCGCCCTGCCCGCTCTCTGAGGACCTTCCAGCCCCCGCCGGCCAGGAGGGGGAAGGTCCCTGTCCCAGCACCGGCAGCTCAGCCTGGGACCGCGGCAGCACCTGGGCCTCTGGCAGCAGCCAGGCCGATGGAGGCCACTGCTTTGTGCCAGGTGAGGAGCCAGGCTGGGCTCCGGGAGGGCTGAGGACGGGATGTGAACACCCTGGGCCCAGACGCTCTCCCAGGGATCCGGGGGGGGGTCCCCAGCCCAGGTGTCTGGCCTGAGCCCCACGAACCCCACGGACAGCGGGGACACGGAAGCTCTGGGCTTCGGCAGCTGTTGGGGGCTGAAGGCATCCCTGAGAGGGAGGTCTGGGGCCCCATCTGCCCTGGGTGCCTGAGTTGGGAAGGGGGGTCTGGAATCCTGCTCTGCCCACCACGCCCCTGTCCTTCCCTCCCTGGTGCAGGGACCCCCCTGGATTCGGAGCAGGAGGAAGGGGTGGACGTGGCCAAAGATGAAGCTGTTCTCAAGGTCATCCGAGAGCAGCTCCAGTGCAGAGATAAGGTACAAATGTTCCCCACCTGGGCTGGAACCAAGATGGCCCTGTCCCTTCCCAGCATCCCCATCCCCTGCCGACGGTCTTGTCCCTCCTGATCCACCACCCCTAATGGGGCCCTTTTACATCCATGATGTGGGACCCCCAAGATGGGGGTGTTTGTCCCACAACAGCCGAGGTCGTCTCCCCCCACAGGCACTGTCCCGGTTCCTGATCCTGCTTGCGTAGGAGTGGGGGGGGATTTGGAGAATAGGGGGGTCCCCACAATCCCCCATTGAGGCCTGAGCCCTGGAGCTGGTGTGGGTGGGGCAGGAAGGTCCCTCGCTAACAGGTTCTCTCTCGCTATCCCCCACTCCTGGTGGGTCCAGGATGAGGGGCAGCAGCTCCTGTTCCTTCAGGCCATCTACCCCGCATGTCTGGCTGCACAGGAGAGAGGGGAGGACACGCTGGAGCCGCGCTGCTGCAAGGCGGCTGTGGTGAAGAGGATCGTGGTGAGTGAGACACGCCATGCGGCAGCTGGCGGGAGGAGAGAGCCATGGGATTGGCAGGGGTAGGGTCAGGCTCATGGGTGGGGGCTGGGTGGTGTTGGAGGGGGCAGCAGAGGGCAGGGATTGCTGGGGCTGAAGAGTTGGGAGAAATTCTGAGATTGGTGGGTAGTGGTCAGGGGGGGAATTGTGGGGCTGGGGGGCAGCTGAGAGTGGGGGACAAGGAATCACATGATCCCAGCTCGGACGTCGGGATGGGGCTGAATGGGGGCAGTTTTGACAGGGAGGAGGAGAGAAGGGGATTGGGAGTGAGCTGGGCAGGAATCCGGGAAGGGGGACAAGTTGGATGGGCAGGAAGGAATCGGGGGAGCGGAAGGTGGTGGGGGATCCTGCTGGCCATGTGGGGCACTGGCTGTGTCATATCCCCACTGGGAGGTGTCAGTCGGGCCTGAATCTCACACGGTCCTTTGTCTCCTTCGTGTCTCACAGGAGCTCATCGAGGAGCTTCCCGTTGACTCGTCACCCAGCGCCGTCCTCGCCCACTCCCTGGCTGCAGTGGGCTACCTCTGGTACTGAGACAGCCCCACCCCCCCACCCCGCCGGCTCCCCTCACCCCAGTGCTGCTCAGGCCCAAGGCTGGGAGTCACCGTCACTGTCCCGCCCAGGTCACCTCCCAAGAGTGGCGCCTCTGGCAGAGATGGTGGGGAGGGAAGGGTCACTCCCTCCTGGCGGGGCTCTTCTTTTCACTCCCATAACATGACAGGGGCCTTCGGGAGGGGCTCACATACAGGAGCGGCCGCAGGCTCCAGGGAACAGGAGCTACTCCTGTCCTGCCACTGTCTGTCTGGGAAGCCTTGGCCTTGTCATTCCCGAGCTCAGTGCCTCAGTTTCCATTCTCGCCAGCCTGTGCCTCTATCCCTGTGGCTTGGTGTCCGTGTTGGCCACAGTCTCACCCCCGTACTGCACAGTCTAATACCAGCTCCTCTCTCTTGCCAGCACCATGAAACCTGCCCTGGAGCCAGCCCTAGAGACCCACCTCTTGCGAGCTGCCCTTCACTCCGTCTTCACCCTGGGCACGGAGAAGGACACCACCGACATCCAGGTACCTCCTCCTCCTCCATCCTCCTCCTCTTCCAGAGTGCTCCTTGGTCCTGCTCCCTTGATTCGCTGGAGCTCCAGATTTCGGGGTGGGGTAGCGGAGATGGAACAAGCTGCAGGGTTGGATCCTTCCCTCCAGCAGGGAAGAGATTACCCCTCTCTAGGGGATTTCTTTCTTTCTTTCTTTCTTTCTTTCTTTCTTTCTTTCTTTCTTTCTTTCTTTCTTTCTTTCTTTCTTTCTTTCTTTCTTTCTTTCTTTCTTTCTTTCTTTCTTCCATAAGCCGTGTTTTGCCCAGAAGCCCAGCCTCCATCCATAGCAACTTGGCTGTTTCATACTCTTCTGCCTACAAGGCCCTCTGCAGGGACCTGCTAAACTCATGGATCAAAGGTCCAGGGGTCATCAATTCTTGTGAATTGCCTGCAGTGGGATGTGAAGGAGAGAGGCCAGGAGATGTGTTTGGGAGTCTCCCCAGTGCTTCCCAGAGACCCCTCTTCCCATCCTGTGGCAGGTGTAGGCCCAGGTTCCCTAACTCTGACCCATGCTTTGCAGGCTTTGCATAAAGTCATCCCAGAGGTCCTGGATGCCATGCTGGGGAATCTGCTGGCAGAGTCCCCAGACACAGACAGGCTCCACTTCATCTTGGAGGTGAGCCCCGTTTTACCTGAACTCTTTGGGGGACTGGTAAGGAGAGAAGGGAAGATCCATTTTCTATTGTGTCCTCCTAGCTGGGTCCCCAGTGGGCCGTCCTTGGTTGGGGAGGTCAGTGCAATGCAGTGTCAGGTCCTTCCTCCTTGAGGGACAGAGGAAGGAGCTGGGACTTCAAGCCAGAGCTCTGCCTGGTTCTGCGGAGCACGAACCACAGGGCTCCTGGCTGTCTTGGGGAGTGAGAGTCTGAAAACCCACCCTTCCCCCACCCCTCCAACACACACACACACGCCATGAGATTTGGGAGATGGTTCTCAGAGAAGAGGCACATGCTCCTTCCTAGAGAAACAGGAGGACCCCAGGGAATCAGCCCTTCCCTCTGATCTGCTCTGATATTCCTGGGGGGATTGTGCTCTCAGTCACTCCCTACACCCCCCTAAGGATTTGCGTAGCAGGGAAGGGTGAGGGTTCAGTCTCCTTTCTGGTGAACTGTTCAGGAATCAGGAGTTCTGGGAGGAGGGGACCAGCCCCGACCCCCAACATTGTCCCAATCTAGAGAGATGCTGACAAGTTGTGACCTGCAAGGTACAAGCTGCGTCCTGTGGGAAAGAATCCCCTTCTAAAGCTCTTCAAGGCCTCAGATATTCCCCCCTGCACAGAATGTCTCAAGCCCCTGGGGCTGGAGGCGTGGGGGGCTCATTTGCAAAGCAGGTGCAGCTGGCCATTGAATCTGACCTGCCTCCTTTCCCCACAGCATGTCAACTTCTGGGTCGTGTCCAGGGTGTCCCAGGAGCGAGCCAGGGCCATCAGGAGCAGCACAGCCCTGCTCAGATACACAGTCACCCTCCCTGTGTTTGACGTAAGTGACCTCCGACCCCAGCTTGCTGGCTCCAGGCGGAGGCGGGCTGGCTCCAGCGGGCTGCAGGATCTGCTGCTGCCGGGGCTGTGGCTTAGGAGGGTTCTTCATGAGGAGGCAGGGTCAGAGCAGGGACTTAGCTCGGCTTGAGTCAAGTTCTTCTGGTCCTGGTTCAGTGTTGTCCCTGGGCCTTTAAGGAGCCCATGCTCCACCCCTGCTTGGAATCCCAAAACAGCTCCGGGCTCCCTTGGCAGCAGAGCAAATGAAGGGTCGATCTCAAGCTCCTCTCCTGCAGCATCTCCTGCAGAGGGGCTAAGGGGAAGGAGCCCTCTGGCCCAGGGAGGACAGGGAGCTAACAGGAAAATGCTGATGGAGTCCCCTCTCCTCTCCCTTCCATTAGATCTCTGTTGAGTTTCCTAGGATGGGGCACCATGTGGCCCAGCTGGCTCTATTTGTCAGTGAGCCAGACGAGGACATCAGCCGGCAGGCCAGGGAGGGGACTTACCGGCTCTACCAGCTGCTGCTCCGACAGAGGGGTAAGGAACCCAGCTGGGACACGGAACCCAATCGGGGACTGAGAGTGACCACAGGTGGATAATGGGACCCCAGACCATTTCTCTCCGACTGACCCCAGCCGGAGGACAAGTCTCTCTCTGCCTCTGTTCTTCTCCACTCCACTGTGGAGCCACCAATGGGATTGGAAGGACACAGAAACTGCAACCAGAATGAGGAGAAAAGTCTCTCTCTCTCTCTCTCTCTCTTCCAGGCCTGACCATACATGACGCAGAAGATCTCTGGTGCTATGACTGGCACCAGGACAGCAGGCTCTTGGGCTACAAAAATACAGCCAGAGTGGGGGAGGTAAGGGCACTGTGCCAGGGCATGACACAGCCCGGGGAGTGGGGCTGGCTGGGTTCCCTGCAGTGGATGCCTCCTGGAGACAGGAGAAGAGCCCACTCCTTATTTCCAGTTCAGAGCTCCTCATCCAGCAACCAGTGGGACAGGCTGGTGCTAAAGGTCCCACATTGGAACCTCGCTAGTTGCCGTGATTTGAGTGTCTTACATGGCTGCATTGCTACGTAGCATAAGGAGGATCCCCGGGTGGGTGAGTTAATATAGGATTATGGCTCTGGGTGTCTCTCTGCTCCTTGTCCCCCTGGCTGATCCCCAAGTGTCTGAGAGGAGAGCCCTGAGTCAGGCAGTCACGATTGCTTGATCAGACCCTTGTTTAATTCCCTGCACCCTGTAGAAGCAGAGAAAGGAGGTGGGCTTTGCCCAATTCCATTGCCGGTCAGGAAGCAGAATGCCCCAACCTGGGAACTGGGTAGGGGACATAGTGCGCTCCAGAGCCAATATGGACCACATGCGCCCCGCTCATGTCTCCAGACCTGGCCAGGGAATGGCAGAGTATCTGGACCTCAGCCACTGTTCCAAAGAAACACATTGTCACTGACCCAAGTTGCGGCTACTTACTGCACAAGTAGAAAATCAAAGACATCGACCCCACCCCCCGCCCCCGTCTCACAACTGTGGTGAGAATATCCAAACCTTCGAACACACCGTAACACAGTGCCCCCAGACTGGAGTCAAAGCTGAAATGGGTGATTTCCACAACATCACAGAGGAGGCCTTGGAGTGGCTCCTGGATCGACAAGGGCATCGACAGAACGCTGCTCCACAGACGCCCCGTGAGAGAGACTGTGTGAGCTTGTCCCTCCTCCCACAAGCTGAATTGCTGCAGCAGAAGAAAAGTCTCCGAGGAGTGTCTGGGATGGGGACTGGGCCATGAGTCTCCTTGTCCTTGTCAGGCTGCAGGTTGGATTCCCCTTGAAGAAACCAAGGAGCTGCAGAGGTCATTCCCAGTGACGAGAGAAGTCACTAAGCTGGCGGGGAAGAGACCTTTGGCTGTCAGCTCCAACCCCCTCGCCCCCCACAACACACACACACTCCTCTAGGCGCTGAGATGCAGGAGATCTCTCTGCTGGAAGCAACACAGGGTCCCCTGTTGTCTCTGTGCCCTGCCCAGCAGAGTGGGCCTGCTCACACACATTAGAGATCCATTTCCAGCCCACCCTGGCCCCTGCCAGAAATTGCCCTCCCGAAAGAGCCACTGGACGCTTTGGTCCCTAAGCACCTGCGACCTTTTCATAAAGGGGCTTCCCTGAGCCCTGGGACCCTGAAAGAGTCCTGGGGAATGAACTGCCTTGGCCACAGCAGCTCTCTTCCCCGCCCTTTGGGGCACTAGACGGTGATGCCATTGTACGGCCAGGACTTGGAGGCTGGCTCTGGGCAATCTGCTCGAGCCTCGTGTCCTCTTGCTTCTAGGTCTTTGGAAAATTCTTCTGCGACGGGCAGAAAAGATCCTTTCTGCAGACAGCAGTGCTGGCCATCCACGACCCCCTGCTGCGTGTCAGCCAGGCTGGGCTGGTGCTCGTCTACTCCCTCCTGGGGGAAGCCCAGCAACTGATGGGGGTCACGGTAAGCAGCTGCAATCGACTCAGGAGCTTGGGGTGGGGCCCAGGACCTCATTCCCATCCGATCGCCATTCCCTGGCCTGGTAGCAAGGAGCCTAGTGCAGACTTCTGGACTCCATGGACTTCTCGTCTTAGGATGTGGTGCTCTGCTATCACTCCTGGAAAGGACAGGAGAGTCCCCTAAGTGCCCTCTGGGAACCTTTCCTGCTCCAGAGAACTGCACCCATTTCCCCATGGCCTAGTGTCCATGTCACCCGAGCCACCATCAAAAGTTGCTCCCATCCCTGGCAGCCTGGGAGGCCAAGGACTGACTGGAGATGGCGACTGACCAGGAAGGGCTGAGGCACATGAGCGTGGGAAGCGGGTCTTGCTGCTGGTAGGGCTGGACCCGCTCTGGAGCGATTAGGAGGATTCAGTCAGCAGGGGCTGCTGACCTGCCCCCTTCACCAGGACTGCCATCCTGTGGCTTCAGCTTTTGTCACTGGGGTGACTTGGGGAAAGGTCTCAGCCTCTCCCCATCCCACTTCACTGCTGCCAGAATCCCTCCTGCCCCCCGCCACCCTGCTACAGCCCCCTCCCTGCCCTACCTGGGTGGGGATGGAGGTGGGGGTGGAGGAGAGGGTTCTACGAACTTGAGCGGTGTCCCCAGGTGGGTTGGAGGTGGAACAGCTGTCAGGGGCACTGATGGGGAGGTGGCAGGAGCTCACCCGACAAGGAGGGGGGTTGGCACTGGAGGTCACTAGAGAGGACAGCAAGCCTCCATCCTGGGGGTCGGGAGGGTGAATCCACCACTCAGACATGAGCAGCTGCAGGGTGGAAATGATGGTGCTGGTTCCAGGTGCCCTTAATCCTCCCTGATTCCTGGGGAGTGTCTCAGTCTCTGACATGTTCTCGTTCCCCTGCAGCACGAGGATGTCACAGCCAAGGTCATGGGCCAGCTTCACATCATCAGGCACTTGCACCAGATGCCCGAGGCGCTGCAAGGGCTGTGGCTCATCTGATGCTCTGAAAGGTTCCCCTCCCTGTTCAGCAAGTCCCGCTCCCTGCTGCAGGTACTGCTCTGTCTCACTGTAAATGCGGGGCTAGTGGAAGCGGAAATGGAGGCCTCCTAGACAACAGACTCTGACCTCCTCCTGATCAGCAATGGGGTTTCACCGTCCTCTCAGCAAACCTGTCAGCCGGGCTGGACCAGATTTGAAGGAGGAGGGTATCTAACAGGGTGGCTTGGCCCGTGGCTGCCCAGCCTGGGGCTAGGCCAAGTTGATGACCAAGTGAGCCCCACCTGAGAGGAAACAAGGACCCTGCCTCCTCATGCTTGTTTCTGTTCAAGACATTTTTGGACTTTGTTTGGAAGGAGCACGACCCAGGAAGGAGTGGAGTAAAGGCCAGTCACCTGGTTGGGGGGCTGAGTTCCCAGCCAACAAACTGCAAGCGTGAGTATCAGCGGGGTTGCTAGCCCAGCGAGAAAGCGGTGACACGAGGCCTGGCCAGCATCTAGCGGTGAGTGAACTCTGGTACGCACCTGCTTCCATTCTGGAAAGAGCCTGGTATTGGAGAGTGGGTGGGGAGAGCAGGGAGGTGGGAGGGGTTCCTGAGGCTGGGGTGGGGAGGAAGCTGTGGGGCTGGGAGGGGAAGGACATGGCCCAGCTAGTGGGAGGGATCCTGCTGGCTGTGTCTGGAGCCCTGTGTAGCCTCTTCTGTGGGAAGTTCCCATGGGTCAGTGGGGCCTCAATCTCTCCTGCTCCTTTGGTCTCTTTGGGCTTCACAGGAGGTGTCTGGTGAAGTGCCCTTGGACTCTGGGCCCAGCACCGCTCAGAAATTATTCGCTACCTTCAGAGAGACAGGGCACAGCTCAGCCTGTTGGGTAGTCTGGAGATTCACACTTCACTTGAACACACGACACTGAGGTGGTTTTGGAAGCACAGTAACAAAGAAGAGATTTAAGTGACACTAAGGAAGAGAAAGAGACAAATTTCAAAAAGACAAACAAAACACAACACAGTTGTAGTGACTAAAACTGAATCTTAACAAGTCCCAATCTTTGCCTTAGCAGTTTCCAGACTAACATCTCAGCTTTCCTAACAGACCTTCTTTGATGTCCCTGTAGGGTAGAAAACTTCTCTGTCGAATCCGCTGATTTGATTGCTTCGTCTTCTGGTTTCAGAGCCTCTGTTCTCCTTCTGGGCCGCCTGGACCCTGATTGTAACATCTCTCTGGCCCAGCCTCTTACACAGATGTGTGCTGCAGCCAGCCCAGCGCAGGGAGCAGTGGGGACAGATGATCTCCTCCTGTCAGACCAAGAAACAGGGGTCCCAGTGAGGCTTCGATGGAAGATCCCAGGCATCTCCTGGAGGTAAGAACCGTCCACTCTTCTGGGCACTTGGGGCTGTTGCAACAAAGAGGGGGCTCCTGTTCCATAGCCTATTTGTCCTCATGACTGTGTTTTTTTATTCTCAGAGGATGCGTCTGGGACCCTGGAGACTCTTTCGTGAAGGAGGTTTGAGCGGGGAGAGATCACTCACTGTCCTGACCCATGGGTCATTAACCCGGGTCTGCAGGGTTCCTGGGAGCAGCCACCTGGAAACCTACGAAAAACTGCTTACCTAGCACTGACGAAGTCCAGACTCAGTTTGAGGCTCCATCCCTGAGGACCTATTGGCAGAGTCCCAGAACAGCTAATCGGCCCCCGGGACCTCCTTAAACCAGCAGCAGGAACAAGGAGCTGTCTGAACACCTGAGCTCCTCCCCGGCTCTGGACCGTGTATTGGCTGTTCCTGCTCCCACTCCCCAGGCTTGATTTCCTGGCATCCGGACTCGGGGTGACTCATCTGACTTGAGGTGCTGAACACAATTTGGTCTTTTGCTTCTGCTCTTCCAGTGTCCTGACCCAGCTGACTCTCGACTCCTGCCTTGTGAGTGTGGACTCTGCCTCTGACCACTACGTCTGGCTGCTCATGACCCGGCCATGACACTGACTTTTCAACAATTCCTCCAGTGCCCTTTTCTGCTCTCCAGCTCCGCTCTCCCAGCAAGACACACCGATCCCTGGCTCCCAGAGTCCTGCTTGCCTGCTAGTCAAGGGCTCAGGGGGAGAGCTTGTCTTGCCCCCTCCCCTACCACAGCTGCTTTTCCTCAGGGACTCTCCCTAGTGCAGAGGAGAGTCCGTCCTGGCAGCAATTCAGGAAGTCACAGAAGGGACGGTCTGCTCAGCTCCCTCTGCAATGTCACTGCCCGAGACCATTACGAGTGGGTGCCCAGTGACTGCGCCAGCAGCTCCTTGAGAGACTCCTGGGGGCAGGGCAGTCGTGTTTCCCGGTGACCGCGGGAAGCCATGCAAAGAGTGCGGCATTGAGGAGACTCTCCTGCTGTCCCAAAGGGTTTCTGTTCTCCTGCACGGTCAGACCGTGGGGCCGGCTGGCAGAATGGGGAAGAGCTGGTTGGTGATGAGTCGGAGGATTCACCATAGAGGTGGCAGCAGCTGCAGATCCTGGAGTCCCTGTGGTCGGGTTACCATGCGTCCGGATTTTCCCGGACATGTCCGGCTTTTTGGGTTTTAAATCGCCCTCCGGGAGGAATTTGTAAAACTCTCCAAAGGGCTGGGATTTCCCTCCCAATGCAGCACTCTGGGGGCATGGGGGGGGGGGGGGGGCTGCGCGCTCTGTGGGGGAGCACGGCACTGTGTCTGGCTCCGCACCCCAGACACACTGCTCTGAGCAGCAGGGTAAGGGAGCCGGGGGGCTGGAGAAGGGGCATGGGGTCCCAAGGACAGTCACGGGACAGGGAGCAGGAGGGGTTGGATGGGTCAGGGATTCTGGGGGGAGCCTGTCAGGGGGTGGGCAGGGAGAGGGGTCGGGGGAGTCAAGGGAGATGGAGCAGGGGGGATTGGATGGGGCGGAGGTTCAAGGGGGAAGTCAGCGGCAGGGAGCGGAGGGGGGTTAGATAGGTCGGAGGTTCTGCGGGGGCAGTCAGGGGAAAGGAAGTGGTTGGATCGGTGTGGGAGACCCGGGGGTCTGTCAGGGGGCAGGGGTCCGGATAGGGGGTGCGGCAGTCAGGGGACAGGCGGGGGGAAAGTTCTAGGGGGGCAGTTAGGGTGGGGGGGTCTCAGGAGGGGCAGTTGGAGACAGAGAGAAGGAAGGCTTAGATAGAGGATGGGGTCCTGGGAGGGGGAGATCAGGGGACTAGGAGCAGGGGGCGTTGGATGGGTTGACAGTTCTGTGGGGGGCAGTCGGGGGCAGGAAGTGGGAGGGAGTAGATAGGGGGCAGGGCTACCACTCCCCCCCACCCGGAGTGTCCTCTTTTTTGAAAGTTCAAAAATGGTAACCCTACCCTATGGGCCCAGCCTCCACTCCTGAGAGTTGAGGCGAAGCTCCCCCTGTTCTCAGGGAGTCTTTGGCTTTGGTGGCTGGGCCTGCCTGCCGAGACAGAGGACTAGTGTTTCCATCAGGCTGCTCAGTTGCAAATGCAGCCACCCAAAGACGTGAAGAAAGGAAGCGAAAGAGTAAAGCTGGACCCTCCGCTGAGCTCCTACAATCAAGTGAGCCCAGCCTGGGAGAGACGAGGGAAAGCTCCAAGGTGGCTGGGGGCTGCAGGAATCCAGGGGAGGAGAAATAAATGATTAATGATGAATCCTAAGGCCTTTGTCTGTGTGGTGAAGGGTTTAAAATGGGTCTAGTTACTATCACATTCAACTTTACAAGGGCTGTGTCTGATTGAAGGGCAGGTCTGGAAAGGTCAGAGGTCACTCTAGGAGCTTCAAGTCTCAGATTCTGTCCCTATTGCCTGCTTTGACCAGCTGATCTCAGCCCAAGCCATCCCTCAGGTGGTCGCAGTGGTGAACTCTTTCCCTCTTTTTCTGGCATGCAGATAACTTGCAGAGTTGCCTGTTAATGCAGCTCCTCTGGGTACTGTGCACTCAGGGGCACCATTTCAAATTTTGGTGGTGGCGGGGAGGATAAGTTCACCATGATTCCAGGGGCTACTTAGGCACCTGAAAACTCTCGTGTTTTGGCAGATAACTTAGCAAAGAGCTGACAGGAACACTTGCCAGACTGCTTTCCGGGGAAGACAGCTATAAGAATCGATCCAGGGAATGGTTCTGCATCTCTGAGCTGTTTGGACACTTTCAGGGAACATTCCCGATGCAAGACAGAGATCCCCAAAGTTATCCTGGGTAACCCTGAGAGACTTATGGAAAACTCGCAGATACCACATCTCTGCTGTCACTTTGCACTGACAAACTTGGACTGTCTGAACCTGTTCATGTATTTTACCTGCTTTAAGCTCTCAATAACTTTCACATATAAAAGGAAGAAAATTAAATAAATGAGTGACGTAGTTACACTGATATAGGGCCGTAGTGTAAACCCGACCTCAGAGTTGTCCCATTGAAATGGAATTATTCACAGCAGTCATTAAAGTTAAACATGCACGTGTCAAGGTTCCTTCCCCACTTTGAACTCTAGGGTACAAATGTGGGGACCTGCATGAAAACCTCCAAAGCTTACTTATACCAGCTTAGGTTAAAACTTCCCCAAGGTACAAACTATTTTACCCCTTGCCCTTGGTTTTCCACTGCCCCCACCAAACATTTCTCTGGATTCCTGAGAAAACGTTGTTTGGAAACGTCTTTCCCCCAAAAAACCCTCCCAACCCTTGCACCCCACTTCCTGGGGAAGGTTTGGTAAAAATCCTCACCAATTTGCATAGGTGACAACAGACCCAAGCCCTTGGATCTCAGAACAATGAAAAAAGCAATCAGTTCTTGAAAAGAAACATTTTAATCGAAGAAACAGTAAAAAGAAAAAAATCACCTCTGTAAAATCAGGATGGTAAATACCTTCCTTACAGGGTAATTAGATTCAAAACATAGAGAATCCCTCTAGGCAAAACCTTAGGTTATAAAAAAGAGACACAGACAGGAATATTCATTCTATTCAGCACAACTTCTTTTCTCAGCCGTTTAAAGAAATCAGAATCTAACACATATCTAGCTCGATTACTTACGAAGTTCTAAGACTCCATTCCTGTTCTGTCCCCGGCAGAAACATCCCCCAGAAAGACACAGACTCTTTGATGTTCTCCCTCTTCCCAGCTTTTGAAAGTATCTTGTCTCCTCATTGGTCATTTTGGTCAGGTGCCAGCGAGGTTATCCTAGCTTCTTAACCCTTTACAGGTGAAAGGGTTTTTCCTCTGGCCAGGAGGGATTTTAAAGATGTTTACCCTTCCCTTTATATTTAGGACAGCACGCAAGTGTTTCCAGGGCCAAGATTAAGGCCACAGCTTATGAGAGGTGCAGACGCAAGAAAAGAAGAGCTGGGCAAAAACTGAAATACCACTTGGAACTTAGCCCAAACAATGCAGCATGAAAAAATAAACTCATCTTCTTATACAGTAATAGATCTGGTTCAAAATGATTTTACACTGACAATGCAACCTTTTAACTAAAATGACACTTTGGATTACATTGATCATTTGAAAAAAGTTCCCTTTCTAAAAAAAAATTTTGGATTTCTCTGCCCTCTTGAGAGAGAACGTGGAGTTTTTCCCACCAAAACTAAACAAAAGTTTGATAATTAAAAACATTTGCAAATAAGTTTGAAGAATATCGGGGGGGGGGGGGTAAGTGGTTTCTTCTTCAGTTTTCATGACCCTCCCCACCCCCGCTATTTTTGACCAGTTCTAATTATGAAGAAATGTCTGTCTGTCCATGAATGATAAATATGTCTGCTCCTGAAACATTTACAAACAATGGCTCTCATCAGGAGCACTGAGGTCACATTACGTAGAGAAACACCCAGGCCTGCGGGGTTCACATTCTCAAAGACATAAACCGCTCCAGGATGGGGATGTCACACACAACACAGCGTGACTGGCCCGGGTTGGTTAGGTGCATGTTTTGCTGTTGCTGGCAAATTGTGCTTTTGTGAGGTGGGGGGGAGTTATATTTGAAAGGAGTTCTTCATCCTCTCCCACTCTCATCCAGGGGTGCCGGAACAGGGGAGACCAGGGCCCACCACTTTTTACTGTCCATAAGTGTGAGCGACTGGACGAGGGGGGAGAGAAGGGAGGGGGGGAGTGTTTTGGGGGCAAGGGGCGGTGTGAAGTGGGAGCTCAACGAGAAAGGCGGTATGAGGGGGGGAGTCAGGGAAGGGGGGGGTTGAGGGGGCAGGACTTCAAGGAGAAGGGGTGGCACAGGGGCTGGGTCACAGTTTGGCTGCCAGCCCCCCCCCCCGCGCCCCCACACTTTTAGGAAGCTTTTTCCCATCCTGCCTTCATCCCAAATTAGTTTGTTACAGTAAGAAAACTTTGAGCAACAAGGAGACTCAGAGACCCACACTATTACCGCTAAAATCCTCACCCGCCCCTGGAGCTGGGCAAAAAGAATTTTTTGGTCCCTGGCAATTCCAAAAAAGAGATGGAAAAAAACTGGTTTCAGGTTGAACAAAACTAAAATTTTTCCAAATTTTTGATGAACCAAAAATCATTAAAAAAAAACAACAACAAAAACCCAGGAACATTTCAATATTTGTAACTTTTTGAATTTTTAAAATAAAACTGAAGGACATTTTTAAACAAAAAATTGTTTCAAGCTGAAAAATCAAAATGGTTTGTTTGGAAAGTGTCTAAACGAAATGCTTTGACTTGTTAAGAACTGGGGGGAGGGGCTGGACGTGAACAATTCAGCAGACCGGATACGAATTCGCAAACTGCTGAATCTGCATTTTTCACCTGAAATTGGTTTAGATGAAAAGTTTCGCCCAGTCTAGTCCGCACCATTGAGGGGCACCGTAAGAGGATCAGCTCTTCTAGCTGGTTTCCCAGCCCAAGTCTGTCTCCATTTAATGGGTCCCTCCCCCCCACTCCGCTTTAGGGTTGCCAATTTTAATTGGACGGATTCCTGAAGATTTTATCACATGCCATAATGTTTAATTAAAAATTAATCTTGAATTCCTGCAGACTCCCGGTCACCCTGGAGGATTGGCAATGCTACTCCAGTTTCCTGGGCCACACTCGTGTCCCCACCTAATGGATCCCTTCCTCTGGGTTCCTGGGTCAAGCGTCTGTCCTCCATGAGCAGGTCTCCTTCCCCATTCTCCAGGGCTGGGTCTCGATTCCTGTTTCTGGTTCCCTGGGCCTGGACCCCGTCCCTGTCACACACTGCGGGGAGCTCAGATTCCTGTGAATCCTGCGGACTTCCAGGCTGCGGGGAGGGATGAGTCAGCAGCTTCCTGAAGACGAGTCGCGAGTAGGCAAACACTTTCCCCCTACCTTTCCAAAACCCACATCGGTGTAGTAAGACTAGCTCCGCCACCACTGCCACCACTCCACGCACCAGGAGACGATTCCAGGACGCTGGCTCTGAAACAAAAAAAGAGAGAGAAAGGCCCCATGACTAAGGGAGTCCGTTAAATCATCCCACTGCTCCCATGAGGATCCCAGAAGATGAAGACGTTCCTGGGATACAGGAAGAGCTGAGCTGGGTCTTGTGCACATGGGCAGCACTCAGAGCAGCGGGAATGAGATCTCCAGGCTCATTATCCCCATCGGCCAACCTGACGGAGGGAGAAAGGTGAGACTGCAAAGCAGCCCCTGTTCCAGGGTCTGGGAACTGGGATTTTTAAGATGCTCCAGGATGGGGTCCCTCAGGTCTTAAGGTTAGAGGGGACGGTTAGGATCATCTACTCCAGCGTCTCCTGAAGCGTGGGGAAGGGCTAGCCGTGGTGGGAAAGGTGGGGTTTTAAGATGTAACCAGGAAAATGGGGGGTGGGGTCGCTAACACATTGCTGACGGGTGAGTGGCACGATTGGTTTCTTTGCCTTGAGGAGGGGGCTCAGCTTTTAAAAGTCTTGGGAACAATCATTTAGTCTGAGCCCTGGCATAACCCAGGCCAGAGAACGTCGCCTACTGATTCCTGCACCCAGTCCAGTGATTTATTACACTGACTCGGCATTGAGAGGGATTTTATCGTACGCTGAAATCCAGCTGCAGAGGGGAAAGGGCATTAGAAGCTGAAAGACCCCAGAAGTGGCTCTGGTTTTCTACTCAAAATAACCACCCGGGGCTGATTTTCCCCGGCCCAGCGCCTTGCAGTCATGCACCCTGCGCCGAGTGAGTTCGGTGTGCAGGCAGGCTCCCAAATCCAGACAGCGGCACTTCTACATCCACTTTGCCCTGGCGTCAGGGACTGCCCTGAGCACCCATCCTGCAAACATTTACACACCTGAGCCCTCCCACTGCCATCCAAGGCTACTCCTACGGATGGAGTTAAACACGTGGCTAAAGCGTTTGCAGAGGTTCCAAAGAGCTGAGGCTCCGTGTAAAAGGAACATTACTTCAGTTATTCCAATCTTGGGTTGATGAGATGCTCCTGCCCGCCCCCTCCCTTCACAGCTGAGTCTCCCACCCAGTGGAATTCTCCAAGGAACTTCCCACTCCAAGAGACCCTGGACACTGTGGCCAGCGCTAGCTGTCCCTCTGACCCAATCCCATGCTTCAGGACATAGTCTGAACGCCACCGAGGTCAGTAATTAATTCCCCACCTGCATTTACAGGCCACAGTGTCTAGGGTCTCGGAGTGGGGAGTTCCTTGGAGAGTGACCAGAGAGATTGAAAAAAGAAAAGGAGTACTTGTGGCACCTTAGAGACTAACCAATTTATTTGAGCATGAAGTGAGCTGTAGCTCACGAAAGCTCATGCTCAAATAAATTGGTTAGTCTCTAAGGTGCCACAAGTACTCCTTTTCTTTTTGCGAATACAGACTAACACGGCTGTTACTCTGAAACAGAGAGATTGAAGTGATAGTTGGGAGTGCTGGTAGCATAGGGCCTGAGGAGAGAGTCTACATAACCAGACAATCCTGCTGTCAGGATGCCAATGCCTCAGATGAAGGGGCGTCCAGGATTTCCAGGTTTATGGATCTTGGGTAGCAGATAGAAGACCCCTGGTCGGGGTTCTAGGGGTGTGTCTGTGCAGATTTGTTCTTGTGCTTTTTCAGGGAGTTTCTTGAGCAGATGGTGTAGTTTCTTTTGGTAACTCTCAGTGGGATCAGAGGGTAATGGCTTGTAGAAAGTGGTGTTGGAGAGCTGCCGAGCAGCCTCTTGTTCATATTCCGACCAATTCATGATGACGACAGCACCTCCTTTGTCAGCCTTTTTGATTATGATGTCTGAGCTGTTTCTGAGGCTGTGGATGGCGTTGTGTTCTGCACGGCTGAGGTTATGGGGCAAGTGATGCTGCTTTTCCACAATTTCAGCCCATGCACGTCGGCAGAAGCACTCTATGTAAAAGTCCAGTCTGTTGTTTCGACCTTCCGGAGCAGTCCACCCAGAATCCTTCCTTTTGTAGTCTTGGTAGGAAGCTCTCTGTGCGTTAGTATGTTGTTCAGAGGTGTGTTGGAAATATTCCTTGAGTCGGAGAGGTCGAAAATAGGATACTAGGTCACCAGAGAACTGTATCCTGCTTGTGGGGGTGGGAGGGGGGCAGAAGGAGAGGCCCCGAGATAGGACAGATTCTTCTGCTGGGCTAAGACTATAGTTGGATAGATTAACAATATTGCCGGGTGGGTTAAAGGAACCACTGTTGTGGCCCCTTGTGGCATGTAGTAGTTTAGATCGTTTAGTGTCCTTTTTCTTTTGTAGAGAAGCAAAGTGTGTGTTGTACATGGCTTGCCTAGTTTTTGTAAAGCTCTCCAACACCACTTTCTACAAACCATTACCCTCTGATCCCACGGAGGGTTACCAAAAGTTAGTGCCTGTCTCACCCCGCAGCAACCTGCAAGGTCTTGTGCCAGCAAAGGGAAGCTGCTCCCAGATCTGGAGCTGCATTCCCATGTCGTGAGGGCTGTCCTGCATCATGGTCTCCATGGGCTGGTAGGTCATCAACCTCCATCTCTGTCCCAGCTGCAGGATGGCCTCTGGTTCCTGCTCCTTCAGGCACCTGGAGATGCTGAAATACGGGTGGGGTTGGCAGAGCAGGAGAACACCCCATGAGGTTAAGAAATGGCACTCAGAGCCTTTTCCCTCCCTGGGAGATTACGGTGTCCCTCTGTGGGGACTCCGTTCCTCGCAGATGCTGTGCTTTCGTTCCTGGACACTGCCAGGAGGCCCAGCTCCCAACCCTAGCAGCTTGGCTGTTCCATCCCCTACTGTGTACCCAAACTGCCTTGAAAGGACTATCCAAAACCCTCCCAGGCCTACTCCCATTGCGGGTCTCTCTCCTGGCTGAGCACAGGCTGTTCTGATATCGCCCAACGGGCCTGGATCCTAGTTACATGCTGCTCCTTCTCACGTGACCCCTGCACTTATTCCCTTCACCTGGGGAGAGGTTCAGTTCAGCTACTACCCCTTTCATGGCCATCTCACCCTGGGACAGCCTGAAACTGGAAACCTGGGCTCGAACAGTAACTGTTTGCTAGGAAAGGTGCTGAAGATGCAACAGAAGAGGAAATCCTTTGGACGGGATTGAAATTATTCCAAAGGAAAATGAATGAGAGAAAATGTCCAGCGTTATCCTCCGAGCGAAAGAAAAAAATGAAGGTCAGAAAGGACCATTCTGTCCATCTTCTGTGTAACACAGGCCCTAGAACGTCACCGAGCGCTTCCTCCAGAAAACCTACGACATGGGACTGAGCCAGAGCATGTCTTCTGGAAAGACATCTCCATGCATTAGAGCCAGCTGCTCAGAAACAATCTTTCTTCTGCAGTGACGTGAAGTTAAAGGACACGGAAAAGAAGAAAACCTTGACTCGGGTTGTCACTGGAGCTGAAGCAGAGAGGCCAGGACAAACACGGCTAGGGCCCGGGACTGACTATCAGCAGATCTGCCGTTTTCTATTCCTGGCTTTTTGACCATGAGCGAATCTCTTTGCTTCTCTGTGCCTCAGTTTCCACGACTATAAAATAACGCTACTCAGGGTTATGTTTTCTTCTCTCCTCTTTTTCAAGGCGGGACACTTAGATACATTTGGGGCCTGTCTACGCTCCCGGTCTAGAGTGTATTTCTAAGCTGATGACCCCCACATGTTGTTCAGAAGCTATGGATGGCACAAGCTCTGAAGTTAATTCTGTGCTTAGCCCCTAGGGCACAGCTGGGCTGGGCGGCCTTTTCTCGCTGTGCTGTGAGGAGCAGGTTCTGGGCACTAGGGATATGAAGAGGCTCTCAAGGACTAATACTTGAAAATAAATATCAATGAACTGCAACCCAAATAAAAATCACTGCTGCTAACATTGGTGGGTGATAAAATAGTAGCAGAGTGGTAATTAATGATGAGGAGAGGGCAGTAACACAGAGCAATCGGATCCCTTGAGAAGCTGGACCCATTCAAAGAAAACAAGTTTGAAAAGAACCAAAGGAAGGGTCCTATTGCTAGCAACAAAGCATGCAGGCCACACCTACAGAATGGGGCAGTGTATCCAGGAAAGCACTGACTGTGAAGAGGATTTTGGGGCCATGCTGGGCAAGCCATTCAACATGAGCACCCAGGGTGATGCTGTGGTGAACGGGGCTAAAGCCATCATTAGATGTATGAAAAGAGCAGTGAGGAGCAGAGGGAGGTGACAAACCATGAGGAAGACTCATCATGGAATCCTGCATCCAGTTTTGGCGTCCACCTTTGAAAAAAGATTTGGAAATATTGGAGATGGGGCAGCAAAAAGCAATGAAACATTTTGAGGGCTGGAGAAAAATGCCTGCGAGGGAGCTATTGAAAGAGCTCAGCCTGTTTAGATGATAAAAAAAGATCGGGAGGTGACGTCATTGAAGTGTTGAAGTGACTTCATGAAGAGAAACTATCGGGTATTAAAGGGCTCATTGATCTAGCAGAGAAAAGCATAACAAGACGCAGTGGCTGGAAACTCAAAAGAGACCAATTCATATGAGAAAGAGGGCACACATATTCAACACTGAGAATGAATCACCAAAGGAACAAACTAGAAAGGGAAGTGGTAGGAATTCCCCACCTCTTGATGTCTTCTAATGAAGACGAGATGGCTTTCTGGAACGTGTGTAGTCAAAAACTAGCTACTATTCTCTACAGAAAGCATGTGATTTGCAGGGGGTCTGATGACGTACTCTAATTGTCTCTTCTGTCCATAAAGTCTGCTAATTTATGAAAAACTGAGCTTTGCATGGGAAGAAGACTCTGATGTTTTACTGTGTTCGGCTTGAGCCCACAATGAACGCTCATTGCGTGGGGTGACCCAGGGGAAGCAGCTCAAACATCCGGTGTGGCTGGACAGGGGCAGGACATCAGCACTGCTGGGGAGGGGTGGGTGTGGCAGTGACATCACAAGGGCCTTTGGCAGGACCTCAGCCTATTGGACAAAGCTGGTGGGGAGGCGATGATCTCACAGAGAGATCTTGACATCAGCCAGGCAGGACAGGGGGGCAGGACAGGGGCCACCTCGGAGATCCCTGTGGCTTTGCTTCAGCACGTCTCCTTCTCGAGGTCTCTCCTGGAGGACTGAGAGAGCATTCATTTGCACGTACGTGAGCACAAGGAGGACCCTCTTCGGAGTTTTCTCCTTTTCTTTTCCTGGTTTTGCTCGAAAACAGACGTCCCTCTAGAGAAGGTAAGAGCCTCGGAGAGGTTTGGAACCTGTTCAGTCTGATCCATCAGGTGCCGGCTGATTTTTAGGAAAGGAAAACACTAGATTGTGGGGGCAGCATTTTATTTCCGACCTAGGACTTTGTCCCTTAGAATCACTGGGGACATTGGGGTTTCTCCTTTTTGTTTTCCCTTTTGCTCTGTCCCTCCTACCTTTCTCTTCTTGCTTCCTTTGTCCTCTTCCTCTGCTCTCCTCCCACCACCAGGAGCTGTGTGTCTGGAGCGGGGGTGGGAGAGGTGGGGGGTGGGGATTGTGGGAGGCCCTCACAGAGAGGTGAGACTGGACTAGTGCTCCGAGAGTGATCCCCTCGGTGGTGACCTGGGCCATTCTTTGGGCTATTTGGTGAGACCCTTTAGCCTCCCACCCCTCAAAGTCTCAACTTTGATTGGCTGAGGAGGGGGCTATTGACAGGGAGGAAACTCTGGTCTTTCTTGTTCTCTTTTATGACCAAGCAAATAAGTCACAACCAGTTAGATGTTTGACCAATGTGGATGCTGCTCTCCATTCATTGTCTCAGAGCAGTTCATGATCCTCTCGAACATTCCAATTCTTCTGAAATACTTGCTGAATAATTACTATGAACAATTGTTGGTCTGTAGCTCATTTGAGAGCAACTGCATCAGCTAAGACAAGTCCCTGCACCTTTCTCAGCCTTCGTTTCTCCTTCTGTCAAGGAGGAATAACAATCCTCTCCCATCTACCTCGCCATGGGTGGGTGATGGGGATCCACTGAAGAGTGTCACTCGGAGCAGTGCAGACTAGGGGGTGTCCGATCACACTGAGCCATAGCAGATTATGACCAAATATTCGATTTCATTTGCATTTTATTATTTTGAAATTGTGAAGAGCAGCAACTACTTAGCTCAGCCTGAAGCATCTCATCTAATGTTCTAGATCATAGTGTCTCCCCTTTGTGTACGACGAGACAGTTTAATGCACTGTGACGGAGAGGAGATGCTCCTGTTTTGCAAACAAATATTTTTGCAAACAATTTTCATACTACTTGTTATGATTTCAAGAAACAAAGTGGTTTCATCTGAATGGATTTTCTGACAGAAAACGGTTTCCATGAAAATGTTCACAACTTATTTCCTGGGCTCTGGAAGTGCTGGGATGTCAGGATCCTGCAGGCGCTGTCAGCTCCGCCCTGGGACTGTGTTCTGCACCCCCCTGCTGCTGGCTGAGTTTCTCCCTCCCTTGGCAATAAGACAGACACTTGTTTTCACAGCCAGTCGATCACCCTCTTGTCATCACCCTGCCTGCTGGCTGGGCAGGGTAACTCCTGAGGTCACCACCCTCTCCAGCCTGCCTTGGGCTTGGGGAGTGAGGAGGAGGGTGAGGGACGTCTGCTGACCCTGAACATCTGCCATCCATCGGACCATCACTGAGAGCAAGTGAGTGGCATTCAGGTTCCTCGGTGGCTTCCCCTGTCTGTGTGGGGAGAGGCAGAAAGAGGGGGAGAGGGTATCTCCAAAGGGGGATTTCATTTGCAAACAGCCCCCAAGAGCCCCTCACTCTTAGACCGGGCAGGAGCTTCTCCAGAGCCGTCTCCAGTGTGTTTGGAAAGGTTCCAGCAATGGGGCTCCCAGCCTTTCCCTTGTGGGACACTGTTCCCCAGGCTGAGAGTCTCTGAGCTGGGCCAGAGCCTGTGAGTGGCTGAACATGGAAATCAATGGGGAACGAGGAGGGCCCTGGTCTTCCTGTGCCTAGGGTCTTTGTGACTTTGACGTGGGGAATGGTTTCCCAGGAGAAGTCGGGACTCCTGGCTTCTCTTCCTTCTCTATCCTGGGTGGGAGAGTGGCCTGGGATAAGAGGAGGGGGCTGCTTGTCCAGAGTAACCGATGGTCTTCGGGACTGACCCCATTGCTGGAAAAGGATGAGACTTCCTGGATATTGCAGCAGCAGGGATTACGAGGGGGAACGTTGGGAGCAGATCATGCAACGAACTCCTGCCCGTGTGTAGATGGAACTCCCTGAACTCCTGTGGGGGCAGAGGGGGCGGCTGTGGTTGGAGCAGGGAGGAGGAGGGACGGAAAAGGGCCAGGAGTGAAAGGCTGCCTTGAGCCCAGACTCACCCCTGGTCCCCGCTCGGTTCCAGGATGGCCAGGCTCCTGCGGATGTTGCGGAGGAAGGCTCTGCAGGTGACTCCAGAGCCTGAGGGAAGCAGCTGCCGCCTTCCCGAGGGGCAGAGCAAGCCCTGCGTCCCCGCTGGCGGGGAAGCAGGTCCCGTCCAGGCCAGACGGCGGAAGTGCCCGGCCTTCTGGAAAAGGACCCCGGCTCCCGGCGCAGGTGCCGAGCTGGGAGCGGCCCCGACCAGGCCCCGGTGGAGCTGGCCCAGGCTGCGGTTTGGCAGACAGGACCCAGCCCAGGAGGGGCGCCGGGCAGGGTGGCTCTGCGGCTGGTTGTGTGGGCAGCAGCGGCCCCAGGAGCCAAGCCCTCCTTCCCATCAGGAGGCCTCACCCTGCCCACTCACTGAGGCCCTTCCAGCCCCCGCCGGCCAGGAGGTGGAAGGTCCCTGTCCCAGCACCGGCAGCTCAGCCTGGGACCGCGGCAGCACCTGGGCCTCTGGCAGCAGCCAGGCCGATGGAGGCCACTGCTTTGTGCCAGGTGAGGAGCCAGGCTGGGCTCCGGGAGGGCTGAGGACGGGATGTGAACACCCTGGGCCCAGACGCTCTCCCAGGGATCCGGGGGGGGGTCCCCAGCCCAGGTGTCTGGCCTGAGCCCCACGAACCCCACGGACAGCGGGGACACGGAAGCTCTGGGCTTCGGCAGCTGTTGGGGGCTGAAGGCATCCCTGAGAGGGAGGTCTGGGGCCCCATCTGCCCTGGGTGCCTGAGTTGGGAAGGGGGGTCTGGAATCCTGCTCTGCCCACCACGCCCCTGTCCTTCCCTCCCTGGTGCAGGGACCCCCCTGGATTCGGAGCAGGAGGAAGGGGTGGACGTGGCCAAAGATGAAGCTGTTCTCAAGGTCATCCGAGAGCAGCTCCAGTGCAGAGATAAGGTACAAATGTTCCCCACCTGGGCTGGAACCAAGATGGCCCTGTCCCTTCCCAGCATCCCCATCCCCTGCCGACGGTCTTGTCCCTCCTGATCCACCACCCCTAATGGGGCCCTTTTACATCCATGATGTGGGACCCCCAAGATGGGGGTGTTTGTCCCACAACAGCCGAGGTCGTCTCCCCCCACAGGCACTGTCCCGGTTCCTGATCCTGCTTGCGTAGGAGTGGGGGGGGATTTGGAGAATAGGGGGGTCCCCACAATCCCCCATTGAGGCCTGAGCCCTGGAGCTGGTGTGGGTGGGGCAGGAAGGTCCCTCGCTAACAGGTTCTCTCTCGCTATCCCCCACTCCTGGTGGGTCCAGGATGAGGGGCAGCAGCTCCTGTTCCTTCAGGCCATCTACCCCGCATGTCTGGCTGCACAGGAGAGAGGGGAGGACACGCTGGAGCCGCGCTGCTGCAAGGCGGCTGTGGTGAAGAGGATCGTGGTGAGTGAGACACGCCATGCGGCAGCTGGCGGGAGGAGAGAGCCATGGGATTGGCAGGGGTAGGGTCAGGCTCATGGGTGGGGGCTGGGTGGTGTTGGAGGGGGCAGCAGAGGGCAGGGATTGCTGGGGCTGAAGAGTTGGGAGAAATTCTGAGATTGGTGGGTAGTGGTCAGGGGGGGAATTGTGGGGCTGGGGGGCAGCTGAGAGTGGGGGACAAGGAATCACATGATCCCAGCTCGGACGTCGGGATGGGGCTGAATGGGGGCAGTTTTGACAGGGAGGAGGAGAGAAGGGGATTGGGAGTGAGCTGGGCAGGAATCCGGGAAGGGGGACAAGTTGGATGGGCAGGAAGGAATCGGGGGAGCGGAAGGTGGTGGGGGATCCTGCTGGCCATGTGGGGCACTGGCTGTGTCATATCCCCACTGGGAGGTGTCAGTCGGGCCTGAATCTCACACGGTCCTTTGTCTCCTTCGTGTCTCACAGGAGCTCATCGAGGAGCTTCCCGTTGACTCGTCACCCAGCGCCGTCCTCGCCCACTCCCTGGCTGCAGTGGGCTACCTCTGGTACTGAGACAGCCCCACCCCCCCACCCCGCCGGCTCCCCTCACCCCAGTGCTGCTCAGGCCCAAGGCTGGGAGTCACCGTCACTGTCCCGCCCAGGTCACCTCCCAAGAGTGGCGCCTCTGGCAGAGATGGTGGGGAGGGAAGGGTCACTCCCTCCTGGCGGGGCTCTTCTTTTCACTCCCATAACATGACAGGGGCCTTCGGGAGGGGCTCACATACAGGAGCGGCCGCAGGCTCCAGGGAACAGGAGCTACTCCTGTCCTGCCACTGTCTGTCTGGGAAGCCTTGGCCTTGTCATTCCCGAGCTCAGTGCCTCAGTTTCCATTCTCGCCAGCCTGTGCCTCTATCCCTGTGGCTTGGTGTCCGTGTTGGCCACAGTCTCACCCCCGTACTGCACAGTCTAATACCAGCTCCTCTCTCTTGCCAGCACCATGAAACCTGCCCTGGAGCCAGCCCTAGAGACCCACCTCTTGCGAGCTGCCCTTCACTCCGTCTTCACCCTGGGCACGGAGAAGGACACCACCGACATCCAGGTACCTCCTCCTCCTCCATCCTCCTCCTCTTCCAGAGTGCTCCTTGGTCCTGCTCCCTTGATTCGCTGGAGCTCCAGATTTCGGGGTGGGGTAGCGGAGATGGAACAAGCTGCAGGGTTGGATCCTTCCCTCCAGCAGGGAAGAGATTACCCCTCTCTAGGGGATTTCTTTCTTTCTTTCTTTCTTTCTTTCTTTCTTTCTTTCTTTCTTTCTTTCTTTCTTTCTTTCTTTCTTTCTTTCTTTCTTTCTTTCTTTCTTCCATAAGCCGTGTTTTGCCCAGAAGCCCAGCCTCCATCCATAGCAACTTGGCTGTTTCATACTCTTCTGCCTACAAGGCCCTCTGCAGGGACCTGCTAAACTCATGGATCAAAGGTCCAGGGGTCATCAATTCTTGTGAATTGCCTGCAGTGGGATGTGAAGGAGAGAGGCCAGGAGATGTGTTTGGGAGTCTCCCCAGTGCTTCCCAGAGACCCCTCTTCCCATCCTGTGGCAGGTGTAGGCCCAGGTTCCCTAACTCTGACCCATGCTTTGCAGGCTTTGCATAAAGTCATCCCAGAGGTCCTGGATGCCATGCTGGGGAATCTGCTGGCAGAGTCCCCAGACACAGACAGGCTCCACTTCATCTTGGAGGTGAGCCCCGTTTTACCTGAACTCTTTGGGGGACTGGTAAGGAGAGAAGGGAAGATCCATTTTCTATTGTGTCCTCCTAGCTGGGTCCCCAGTGGGCCGTCCTTGGTTGGGGAGGTCAGTGCAATGCAGTGTCAGGTCCTTCCTCCTTGAGGGACAGAGGAAGGAGCTGGGACTTCAAGCCAGAGCTCTGCCTGGTTCTGCGGAGCACGAACCACAGAGCTCCTGGCTGTCTTGGGGAGTGAGAGTCTGAAAACCCACCCTTCCCCCACCCCTCCAACACACACACACACGCCATGAGATTTGGGAGATGGTTCTCAGAGAAGAGGCACATGCTCCTTCCTAGAGAAACAGGAGGACCCCAGGGAATCAGCCCTTCCCTCTGATCTGCTCTGATATTCCTGGGGGGATTGTGCTCTCAGTCACTCCCTACACCCCCCTAAGGATTTGCGTAGCAGGGAAGGGTGAGGGTTCAGTCTCCTTTCTGGTGAACTGTTCAGGAATCAGGAGTTCTGGGAGGAGGGGACCAGCCCCGACCCCCAACATTGTCCCAATCTAGAGAGATGCTGACAAGTTGTGACCTGCAAGGTACAAGCTGCGTCCTGTGGGAAAGAATCCCCTTCTAAAGCTCTGCCATCAAGGCCTCAGATATTCCCCCCTGCACAGAATGTCTCAAGCCCCTGGGGCTGGAGGCGTGGGGGGCTCATTTGCAAAGCAGGTGCAGCTGGCCATTGAATCTGACCTGCCTCCTTTCCCCACAGCATGTCAACTTCTGGGTCGTGTCCAGGGTGTCCCAGGAGCGAGCCAGGGCCATCAGGAGCAGCACAGCCCTGCTCAGATACACTGTCACCCTCCCTGTGTTTGACGTAAGTGACCTCCGACCCCAGCTTGCTGGCTCCAGGCGGAGGCGGGCTGGCTCCAGCGGGCTGCAGGATCTGCTGCTGCCGGGGCTGTGGCTTAGGAGGGTTCTTCATGAGGAGGCAGGGTCAGAGCAGGGACTTAGCTCGGCTTGAGTCAAGTTCTTCTGGTCCTGGTTCAGTGTTGTCCCTGGGCCTTTAAGGAGCCCATGCTCCACCCCTGCTTGGAATCCCAAAACAGCTCCGGGCTCCCTTGGCAGCAGAGCAAATGAAGGGTCGATCTCAAGCTCCTCTCCTGCAGCATCTCCTGCAGAGGGGCTAAGGGGAAGGAGCCCTCTGGCCCAGGGAGGACAGGGAGCTAACAGGAAAATGCTGATGGAGTCCCCTCTCCTCTCCCTTCCATTAGATCTCTGTTGAGTTTCCTAGGATGGGGCACCATGTGGCCCAGCTGGCTCTATTTGTCAGTGAGCCAGACGAGGACATCAGCCGGCAGGCCAGGGAGGGGACTTACCGGCTCTACCAGCTGCTGCTCCGACAGAGGGGTAAGGAACCCAGCTGGGACACGGAACCCAATAGGGGACTGAGAGTGACCACAGGTGGATAATGGGACCCCAGACCATTTCTCTCCGACTGACCCCAGCCGGAGGACAAGTCTCTCTCTGCCTCTGTTCTTCTCCACTCCACTGTGGAGCCACCAATGGGATTGGAAGGACACAGAAACTGCAACCAGAATGAGGAGAAAAGTCTCTCTCTCTCTCTCTCTCTCTTCCAGGCCTGACCATACATGACGCAGAAGATCTCTGGTGCTATGACTGGCACCAGGACAGCAGGCTCTTGGGCTACAAAAATACAGCCAGAGTGGGGGAGGTAAGGGCACTGTGCCAGGGCATGACACAGCCCGGGGAGTGGGGCTGGCTGGGTTCCCTGCAGTGGATGCCTCCTGGAGACAGGAGAAGAGCCCACTCCTTATTTCCAGTTCAGAGCTCCTCATCCAGCAACCAGTGGGACAGGCTGGTGCTAAAGGTCCCACATTGGAACCTCGCTAGTTGCCGTGATTTGAGTGTCTTACATGGCTGCATTGCTACGTAGCATAAGGAGGATCCCCGGGTGGGTGAGTTAATATAGGATTATGGCTCTGGGTGTCTCTCTGCTCCTTGTCCCCCTGGCTGATCCCCAAGTGTCTGAGAGGAGAGCCCTGAGTCAGGCAGTCACGATTGCTTGATCAGACCCTTGTTTAATTCCCTGCACCCTGTAGAAGCAGAGAAAGGAGGTGGGCTTTGCCCAATTCCATTGCCGGTCAGGAAGCAGAATGCCCCAACCTGGGAACTGGGTAGGGGACATAGTGCGCTCCAGAGCCAATATGGACCACATGCGCCCCGCTCATGTCTCCAGACCTGGCCAGGGAATGGCAGAGTATCTGGACCTCAGCCACTGTTCCAAAGAAACACATTGTCACTGACCCAAGTTGCGGCTACTTACTGCACAAGTAGAAAATCAAAGACATCGACCCCACTCCCCGCCCCCGTCTCACAACTGTGGTGAGAATATCCAAACCTTCGAACACACCGTAACACAGTGCCCCCAGACTGGAGTCAAAGCTGAAATGGGTGATTTCCACAACATCACAGAGGAGGCCTTGGAGTGGCTCCTGGATCGACAAGGGCATCGACAGAACGCTGCTCCACAGACGCCCCGTGAGAGAGACTGTGTGAGCTTGTCCCTCCTCCCACAAGCTGAATTGCTGCAGCAGAAGAAAAGTCTCCGAGGAGTGTCTGGGATGGGGACTGGGCCATGAGTCTCCTTGTCCTTGTCAGGCTGCAGGTTGGATTCCCCTTGAAGAAACCAAGGAGCTGCAGAGGTCATTCCCAGTGACGAGAGAAGTCACTAAGCTGGCGGGGAAGAGACCTTTGGCTGTCAGCTCCAACCCCCTCGCCCCCCACAACACACACACACTCCTCTAGGCGCTGAGATGCAGGAGATCTCTCTGCTGGAAGCAACACAGGGTCCCCTGTCGTCTCTGTGCCCTGCCCAGCAGAGTGGGCCTGCTCACACACATTAGAGATCCATTTCCAGCCCATCCTGGCCCCTGCCAGAAATTGCCCTCCCGAAAGAGCCACTGGACGCTTTGGTCCCTAAGCACCTGCGACCTTTTCATAAAGGGGCTTCCCTGAGCCCTGGGACCCTGAAAGAGTCCTGGGGAATGAACTGCCTTGGCCACAGCAGCTCTCTTCCCCGCCCTTTGGGGCACTAGACGGTGATGCTATTGTACGGCCAGGACTTGGAGGCTGGCTCTGGGCAATCTGCTCGAGCCTCGTGTCCTCTTGCTTCTAGGTCTTTGGAAAATTCTTCTGCGACGGGCAGAAAAGATCCTTTCTGCAGACAGCAGTGCTGGCCATCCACGACCCCCTGCTGCGTGTCAGCCAGGCTGGGCTGGTGCTCGTCTACTCCCTCCTGGGGGAAGCCCAGCAACTGATGGGGGTCATGGTAAGCAGCTGCAATCGACTCAGGAGCTTGGGGTGGGGCCCAGGACCTCATTCCCATCCGATCGCCATTCCCTGGCCTGGTAGCAAGGAGCCTAGTGCAGACTTCTGGACTCCATGGACTTCTCGTCTTAGGATGTGGTGCTCTGCTATCACTCCTGGAAAGGACAGGAGAGTCCCCTAAGTGCCCTCTGGGAACCTTTCCTGCCCCACAGAGCTGCACCCATTTTCCCCATGGCCTAGTGTCCATGTCACCTGAGCCACCATCAAGAGTTGCTCCCATCCCTGGCAGCCTGGGAGGCCAAGGACTGACTGGAGATGGCGACTGACCAGGAAGGGCTGAGGCACATGAGCGTGGGAAGCGGGTCTTGCTGCTGGTAGGGCTGGACCCGCTCTCGAGCGATTGGGAGGATTCAGTCAGCAGGGGCTGCTGACCTGCCCCCTTCACCAGGACTGCCATCCTGTGGCTTCAGCTTTTGTAACTGGGGTGACTTGGGGAAAGGTGTCAGCCTCTCCCCATCCCACTTCACTGCTGCCAGAATCCCTCCTGCCCCCCGCCACCCTGCTACAGCCCCCTCCCTGCCCTACCTGGGTGGGGATGGAGGTAGGGGTGGAGGAGAGGGTTCTACGAACTTGAGCGGTGTCCCCAGGTGGGTTGGAGGTGGAACAGCTGTCAGGGGCACTGATGGGGAGGTGGCAGGAGCTCACCCGACAAGGAGGGGGATTGGCACTGGAGGTCACTAGAGAGGACAGCAAGCCTCCATCCTGGGGGTCGGGAGGGTGAATCCACCACTCAGACATGAGCAGCTGCTGGGTGGAAATGATGGTGCTGGTTCCAGGTGCCCTTAATCCTCCCTGATTCCTGGGGAGTGTCTCAGTCTCTGACATGTTCTCGTTCCCCTTGCAGCACGAGGATGTCACAGCCAAGGTCATGGGCCAGCTTCACATCATCAGGCACTTGCACCAGATGCCCGAGGCGCTGCAAGGGCTGTGGCTCATCTGATGCTCTGAAAGGTTCCCCTCCCTGTTCAGCAAGTCCCGCTCCCTGCTGCAGGTACTGCTCTGTCTCACTGTAAATGCGGGGCTAGTGGAAGCGGAAATGGAGGCCTCCTAGACAACAGACTCTGACCTCCTCCTGATCAGCAATGGGGTTTCACCGTCCTCTCAGCAAACCTGTCAGCCGGGCTGGACCAGATTTGAAGGAGGAGGGTATCTAACAGGGTGGCTTGGCCCGTGGCTGCCCAGCCTGGGGCTAGGCCAAGTTGATGACCAAGTGAGCCCCACCTGAGAGGAAACAAGGGGAAACAGCAGCAAAAGTACAGAAGCAGAGCGAGCTGTTCAGTAGACACCCTCGGGCCAACACCTGGAGTCCAGGGTAGGACTGGGTTCTCTCACTGACCCTAAGGAAGGGGACATAGAAGACCATAGAAAGCCAAGAAGGGCAGGCCGAGCCGAAATCAGGCCGAGGAAGAGCTCCCCAGGAGGGTGGAAGGCCTTGTTTCTGTTCAAGACATTTTTGGACTTTGTTTGGAAGGAGCACGACCCAGGAAGGAGTGGAGTAAAGGCCAGTCACCTGGTTGGAGGGCTGAGTTCCCAGCCAACAAACTGCAAACGTGAGTATCAGCGGGGTTGCTAGCCCAGCGAGAAAGCGGTGACACGAGGCCTGGCCAGCATCTAGCGGTGAGTGAACTCTGGTACGCACCTGCTTCCATTCTGGAAAGAGCCTGGTATTGGAGAGTGGGTGGGGAGAGCAGGGAGATGGGAGGGGTTCCTGAGGCTGGGGTGGGGAGGAAGCTGTGGGGCTGGGAGGGGAAGGACATGGCCCAGCTTGTGGGAGGGATCCTGCTGGCTGTGTCTGGAGCCCTGTGTAGCCTCTTCTGTGGGAAGTTCCCATGGGTCAGTGGGGCCTCAATCTCTCCTGCTCCTTTGGTCTCTTTGGGCTTCACAGGAGGTGTCTGGTGAACTGCCCTTGGACTCTGGGCCCAGCACCGCTCAGAAATTATTCGCTACCTTCAGAGAGACAGGGCACAGCTCAGCCTGTTGGGTAGTCTGGAGACTCACACTTCACTCGAACACACGACGCTGAGGTGGTTTTGGAAGCACAGTAACAAAGAAGAGATTTAAGTGACACTAAGGAAGAGAAAGAGACAAATTTCAAACAGACAAACAAAACACGACACACTTTGTAGTGACTTAAACTGAACGTTAACAAGTCACAATCTTTGCCTTAGCTGTTTCCAGACTAACATCTCAGCTTTCCTAACAGACCTTCTTTGATGTCCCTGTAGGGTAGAAAACTTCTCTGTCGAATCCGCTGATTTGATTGCTTCGTCTTCTGGTTTCAGAGCCTCTGTTCTCCTTCCGGGCTGCCTGGACCCTGACTGTAACATCTCTCTGGTCCAGCCTCTTACACAGATGTGTGCTGCAGCCAGCCCAGCGCAGGGAGCAGTGGGGACAGATGATCTCCTCCTGTCAGACCAAGAAACAGGGGTCCCAGTGAGGCTTAGATGGAAGATCCCAGGTATCTCCTGGAGGTAAGAACTGTCCACTCTTCTGGGCACTTGGGGCTGTTGCAACAAAGAGGGGGCTCCTGTTCCATAGCCTATTTGTCCTCATGACTGTGTTTTTTTATTCTCAGAGGATGCGTCTGGGACCCTGGAGACCCTTTCGTGAAGGAGGTTTGAACGGGGAGAGATCAGTGACTGTCATGACCCCCGGGTCATTAACCCAGGTCTCCAGGGTTCCTGGGAGCAGCCACCTGGAAACCTACGAAAAACTGCTTACCTAGCACTGACGAAGTCCAGACTCAGTTTGAGGCTCCATCCCTGAGGACCTATTGGCAGAGTCCCAGAACAGTTAACCGGTCCCCGGGACCTCCTTAAACCAACAGCAGGAACAAGGAGCTGTCTGAACACCTGAGCTCCTCCCCGGCTCTGGACCGTGTGTTAGCTGTTCCTGCTCCCACTCCCCAGGCTTGATTTCCTGGCATCCGGACTCGGGGTGACTCATCTGACTTGAGGTGCTGAACACAATTTGGTCTTTTGCTTCTGCTCTTCCAGTGTCCTGACCCAGCTGACTCTCGACTCCTGCCTTGTGAGTGTGGACTCTGCCTCTGACCACTAGGTCTGGCTGCTCATGACCCGGCCATGACACTGACTTTTCGACAATTCCTCCAGTGCCCTTTTCTGCTCTCCAGCTCTGCTCTCCCAGCAAGACACACCGATCCCTGGCTCCCAGAGTCCTGCTTGCCTGCTAGTCAAGGGCTCAGGGGGAGAGCTTGTCTTGCCCCCTCCCCTACCACAGCTGCTTTTCCTCGGGGACTCTCCCTAGCGCAGAGGAGAATCCGTCCTGGCAGCAATTCAGGAAGTCACAGAAGGGACGGTCTGCTCAGCTCCCTCTGCAATGTCACTGCCCGAGACCATTACGAGTGGGTGCCCAGTGACTGCGCCAGCAGCTCCTTGAGAGACTCCTGGGGGCAGGGCAGTCGTGTTTCCCGGTGACCGCGGGAAGCCATGCAAAGAGTGCGGCGTTGAGGAGACTCTCCTGCTGTCCCAAAGGGTTTCTGTTCTCCTGCACGGTCAGACCGTGGGGCCGGCTGGCAGAATGGGGAAGAGCTGGTTGGTGATGGGTCGGAGGAATCACCATAGAGGTGGCAGCAGCTGCAGATCCTGGAGTCCCTGTGGTCGGGTTACCATGCGTCCGGATTTTCCCGGACATGTCCGGCTTTTTGGGTTTTAAATCGCCCTCCGGGAGGAATTTGTAAAACTCTCCAAAGGGCTGGGATTTCCCTCCCAATGCAGCACTCTGGGGGCATGGGGGGGGGGGCTGCGCACTCTGTGGGGGAGCACGGCACTGTGTCTGGCTCCGCACCCCAGACACACTGCTCTGAGCAGCAGGGTAAGGGAGCCGGGGGGCTGGAGAAGGGGCATGGGGTCCCAAGGACAGTCAGGGGACAGGGAGCAGGAGGGGTTGGATGGGTCAGGGATTCTGGGGGGAGCCTGTCAGGGGGTGGGCAGGGAGAGGGGTCGGGGAAGTCAAGGGAGATGGAGCAGGGGGGATTGGATGGGGCGGAGGTTCAAGGGGGAAGTCAGCGGCAGGGAGCGGAGGGGGGTTAGATAGGTCGGAGGTTCTGCGGGGGCAGTCAGGGGAAAGGAAGTGGTTGGATCGGTGTGGGAGACCCGGGGGGTCTGTCAGGGAGCAGGGGTGCGGATAGGGGGTGCGGCAGTCAGGGGACAGGCGGGGGGAAAGTTCTAGGGGGGCAGTTAGGGTGGGGGGGTCTCAGGAGGGGGCAGTTGGAGACAGAGAGAAGGAAGGCTTAGATAGAGGATGGGGTCCTGGGAGGGGGAGATCAGGGGACTAGGAGCAGGGGGGGTTGGATGGGTTGACAGTTCTGTGGGGGGCAGTCGTGAGCAGGAAGTGGGAGGGAGTAGATAGGGGGCAGGGCTACCACTCCCCCCCACGCCCACCCGGAGTGTCCTCTTTTTTGAAAGTTCAAAAATGGTAACCCTACCCTATGGGCCCAGCCTTCCCTCCTGAGAGTTGAGGCGAACCTCCCCCTGTTCTCAGGGAGTCTTTGGCTTTGGCGGCTGGGCCTGCCTGCCGAGACAGAGGACTCAGTGTTTCCATCAGGCTGCTCAGTTGCAAATGCAGCCACCCAAAGACATGAAGAAAGGAAGCGAAAGAGCAAAGCTGGACCCTCCGCTGAGCTCCTGCCATCAAGTGAGCCCAGCCTGGGAGAGACGAGGGAAAGCTCCAAGGTGGCTGGTGGCTGCAGGAATCCAGGGGAGGAGAAATAAATCATTAATGATGAATCCTAAGGGCTTTGTCTTCTGTGGTGAAGGGTTTAAAATGGGTCTAGTTACTATCACATTCAACTTTACAATGGCTGTGTCTGATTGAAGGGCAGGTCTGGAAAGGTCAGAGGTCACTCGAGGAGCTTCAAGTCTCAGATTCTGTCCCTATTGCCTGCTTTGACCAGCTGATCTCAGCCCAAGCCATCCCTCAGGTGGTTGCAGTGGTGAACTCTTTCCCTCTTTTTCTGGCATGCAGATAACTTGCAGAGTTGCCTGTTAATGCAGCTCCTCTGGGGGAGCACGGTAGGGTACCGTGCACTCAGGGGCACCATTACAAATTTTGGTGGTGGCGGGGAGGATAATTTCACCATGATTCCAGGGGCTACTTAGGCACCTGAAAAATCTAGTGTTTTGGCAGATAACTTAGCAAAGAGCTGACAGGAACACTTGCCAGACTGCTTTCCGCGGAAGACAGCTGTAAGAATGGATCCAGGGAATGGTTCTGTATCTCTGAGCTGTTTGGACACTTTCAGGGAACATTCCCGATGCAAGACAGAGATCCCCAAAGTTATCCTGGGTAACCCTGAGAGACTTATGGAAAACTCGCAGATCCCACATCTCTGCTGTCACTTTGCACTGACAAATTTGGACTGTCCAAACCGGTTCATGTATTTTACCTGCTTTCAGCTCTCAAGAACTTTCACATATAAAAGAAAGAAAATTAAATAAAAGCCGTAGTTACACTGATATAGGGCCGCAGTGTAAACCCGACCTCAGAGTTGTCCCATTGAAATGGAATTATTCACAGCAGTCATTAAAGTTAAACATGCACGTAAATGTTTCCAGGGCCGAGATTAAGGCCACAGCTTATGAGAGGTGCAGACGCAAGAAGAGAAGAGCTGTGCAAAAACTGAAATGCCACTTGGAACTTGGCCCAAACAATGCAGCATGAAAAATAAACTCATCTTGTTATACAGTAATAGAGCTGGTTCAAAATGGTTTTACACTCACAATGCAACCTTTGAACTAAAAATGCCACTTTGGATTACATTGATCATTTGAAAAAAGTTCCCTTTTTAAAAAAAACATTTTGGATTTCTCTGCCCTCTTGAGAGAGAACGTGGAGTTTTTCCCACCAAAACTAAACAAAAATTTGATAATTAAAAACATTTGCAAATACCTTTGAAGAATATGGGGGGGGAGTGGTTTCTTCGTCAATTTTCATGACCCCCCCCAGCCCCGCTATTTTTTCCAGTTCTAATTATGAAGAAATGTCTGTCTGTCCATGAATGATAGATATGTCTGCTCCTGAAACATTTAAAACAACGGCTCTCATCAGGAGCGCTGAGGTCACATTACGTAGAGAAACATCCAGGCCTGCAGGGTTCGCATTCTCAAAGACAGAAACCGCCCCAGGACGGGAATGTCACACACAACACAGCATGACTGGCCCGGGTTGGTTAGGTGCATGTTTTGCTGTTTCTGGCGAATTGTGCTTTTGTGAGGGGGGGGGGGGGTTATATTTGAAAGGAATTCTTCATCCTCTCCCACTCTCATCCAGGGGAGACCAGGGCCCACCACTTTTTTCTGGCCATAAGTGTGAGCGACTGAATGAGGGGGAAGGAAGGGGGGGCAGTGTTTTCGGGGCAAGGGACGGCGTGAAGTGGGAGATCAGGGAGAAAGGCGGCATGAGGGGGGGCCTCCGGGCAAGGGGCAGTTTGAGGGGACCAGACCTCGAGGAGAAGGGGTGGCACAGGGGCTGGGCGACAGTTTGGGTGCCATCAGCCCCCCCACTTTTAGGAATCTCTTGCCCATCCTGCCCTCATCCCAAATTCATTTGTAACAGTAAGAAAACTTTGAGCAACAAGGAGACTCAGAGACCCACACTATTACCGCTAAAATCCTCACCCGCCCCTGGAGCTGGGCAAACAGAAGTTTTTGGTCGCTGGCAATTCCAAAAAAAGAGATGGAAAAAAACTGGTTTCAGGTTGAACAAAACTAAATTTTTTCCAAATTTTTGGTGAACCAAAAAGCTTAAAAATAAAACAAAACCCAGGAACATTTCAAGGGTTGTAACTTTTTGAATTTTTAAAATAAAATTGAAGGACATTTTTAAACAAAAAATTGTTTCAAGCTGAAAAATCAAAATAGTTTCTTTGGAAAGTGTCTAAACGAAATGCTTTAACTTGTTAATAATTGGGGGGAGGGGCTGGACGTGAACAATTCAGCAGACCGGATACGAATTCGCAAACTGCTGAATCTGCATTTTTCACCTGAAATTGGTTTAGATGAAAAGTTTCGCCCAGTCTAGTCCCCACCATTGAGGGGCACCGTAAGAGGGATCAGCTCCTCTAGCTGGTTCCCCAGCCCAAGTCTGTCTCCATTTAATGGGTCCCTCCCCCAAACTCCGCTTTAGGGTTGCCAATTTTAATTGGACGGATTCCTGAAGATTTTATCACATGACATGATCTTTCATTAAAAATTAATCTTGAATTCCTGCAGACTCCCGGTCACCCTGGAGGATTGGCAATGCTACTCCAGTTTCCTGGGCCACACCCGTGTCCCCACCTAATGGATCCCTTCCTCTGGGTTCCTGGGAGAAGCGTCTGTCCTCCATGAGCAGGTCTCCTTCCCCATTCTCCAGGGCTGGGTCTCGATTCCTGTTTCTGGTTCCCTGGGCCTGGACCCCGTCCCTGTCACACACTGCGGGGAGCTCAGATTCCTGTGAATCCTGCGGACTTCCAGGCTGCGGGGAGGGATGAGTCAGCAGCTTCCTGAAGACGAGTCGCGAGTAGGCAAACACTTTCCCCCTACCTTTCCAAAACCCACATTGGTATAGTTAGACTAGCTCCCCCACCACTGCCACCACTCCACGCACCAGGAGACGATTCCAGGACGCTGGCTCTGAAACAAAAAAAGAGAGAGAAAGGCCCCATGACTAAGGGACTCCGTTAAATCATCCCACTGCTCCCATGAGGATCCCAGAAGATGAAGACGTTCCTGGGATACAGGAAGAGCTGAGCTGGGTCTTGTGCACATGGGAAGCACTCAGAGCAGCGGGAATGAGATCTCCAGGCTCATTATCCCCATCGGCCAACCTGACGGAGGGAGAAAGGTGAGCCCGCAAAGCAGCCCCTGTTCCAGGGTCTGGGAACTGGGATTTTTAAGATGCTCCAGGATGGGGTCCCTCAGGTCTTAAGTTTAGAGGGGACGGTTAGGATCATCTACTCCAGCGTCTCCTGAAGCGTGGGGAAGGGCTAGCCGTGGTGGGAAGGGTGGGGTTTGAAGATGTATCCAGGAAAATGGGGGGTGGGGTCGCGAACACATTGCTGACGGGCGAGTGGCACGATTGGTTTCTTTGCCTTGAGGAGGGGGCTCAGCTTTTAAAAGTCTTGGGAACAATCATTTAGTCTGAGCCCTGGCATAACCCAGGCCAGAGAACGTCGCCTACTGATTCCTGCACCCAGTCCAGTGATTTATTACACTGACTCGGCATTGAGAGGGATTTTATCGTACGCTGAAATCCAGCTGCAGAGGGGAAAGGGCATTAGAAGCTGAAAGACCCCAGAAGTGGCTCTGGTTTTCTCCTCAAAATAACCACCCGGGGCTGATTTTCCCCGGCCCAGCGCCTTGCAGTCATGCACCCTGCGCCGAGTGAGTTCGGTGTGCAGGCAGGCTCCCAAATCCAGACAGCGGCACTTCTACATCCACTTTGCCCTGGCGTCAGGGACTGCCCTGAGCACCCATCCTGCAAACATTTACACACCTGAGCCCTCCCACTGCCATCCAAGGCTACTCCTACGGATGGAGTTAAACACGTGGCTAAAGCGTTTGCAGAGGTTCCAAAGAGCTGAGGCTCCGTGTAAAAGGAACATTACTTCAGTTATTCCATCTTGGGTTGATGAGATGCTCCTGCCCGCCCCCTCCCTTCACAGCTGAGTCTCCCACCCAGTGGAATTCTCCAAGGAACTTCCCACTCCAAGAGACCCTGGACACTGTGGCCAGCGCTAGCTGTCCCTCTGACCCAATCCCATGCTTCAGGACAGGCTTCTGAACGCCACCGAGGTCAGTAATTCATTCCCCACCTGCATTTACAGGCCACAGTGTCTAGGGTCTCGGAGTGGGGAGTTCCTTGGAGAGTGACCAGAGAGATTGAAGTGATAGCTGGGAGTGCTGGTAGCATAGGGCCTGAGGAGAGAGTCTACATAACCAGACAATCCTGATGTCAGGATGCCAATGCCTGAGATGAAGGGGCGTCCAGGATTTCCAGGTTTATGGAACTTGGGTAGCAGATAGAAGAACCCTGGTTGGGGCTCTAGGGGTGTGTCTGTGCAGATTTGTTCTTGTGCTTTTTCAGGGAGTTTCTTGAGCAGATGCTGTAGTTTCTTTTGGTAACTCTCAGTGGGATCAGAGGGTAATGGCTTGTAGAAAGTGGTGTTGGAAAGCTGCCGAGCAGCCTCTTGTTCATATTCCGACCTATTCATGATGACAACAGCACCTCCTTTGTCAGCCTTTTTGATTATGATGTCTGAGATGTTTCTGAGGCTGTGGATGGCATTGTGTTCTGCACGGCTGAGGTTATGGGGCAAGTGATGCTGCTTTTCCACAATTTCAGCCCGTGCACGTCGGCAGAAGCACTCTATGTAAAAGTCCAGTCTGTTGTTTCGACCTTCCGGAGCAGTCCACCCAGAATCCTTCCTTTTGTAGTCTTGGTAGGAAGCTCTCTGTGCGTTAGTATGTTGTTCTGAGGTGTGTTGGAAATATTCCTTGAGTCGGAGAGGTTGAAAATAGGATTCTAGGTCACCACAGAACTGTATCCTGCTTGTGGGGATGGGAGGGGGGCAGAAGGAGAGGCCCCGAGATAGGACAGATTCTTCTGCTGGGCTAAGACTATAGTTGGATAGATTAACAATATTGCCGGGTGGGTTAAAGGAACCACTGTCGTGGCCCCTTGTGGCATGTAGTAGTTTAGATCGTTTAGTGTCCTTTTTCTTTTGTAGAGAAGCAAAGTGTGTGTTGTACATGGCTTGCCTAGTTTTTGTAAAGCTCTCCAACACCACTTTCTACAAACCATTACCCTCTGATCCCACGGAGGGTTACCAAAAGTTAGTGCCTGTCTCACCCCCCAGCAACCTGCAAGGTCTCGTGCCAGCAAAGGGAAGCTGCTCCCAGATCTGGAGCTGCATTCGCATGTCGTGACGGCTGTCCTGCACCATGGTCTCCATGGGCTGGTAGGTCATCAACCTCCATCTCTGTCCCAGCTGCAGAATGGCCTCTGGTTCCTGCTCCTTCAGGCACCTGGAGATGCTGAAATACGGGTGGGTTTGGCAGAGCAGGAGAACACCCCATGAGGTTAAGAAATGGCAGTCAGAGCCTTTTCCCTCCCTGGGAGATTACGGTGTCCCTCTGTGGGGACTCCCTTCCTGGCAGATGCTGTGCTTTCGTTCCTGGACACTGCCAGGAGGCCCAGCTCCCAACCCTAGCAGCTTGGCTGTTCCATCCCCTACTGTGTACCCAAACTGCCTTGAAAGGACTATCCAAGCCCCTCCCAGGCCTACTCCCATTGCGGGTCTCTCTCCTGGCTGAGCACAGGCTGTTCTGATATCGCCCAACGGGCCTGGATCCTAGTTACATGCTGCTCCTTCTCACGTGACCCCTGCACTTATTCCCTTCACCTGGGGAGAGGTTCAGTTCAGCTACTACCCCTTTCATGGCCATCTCACCCTGGGACAGCCTGAAACTGGAAACCTGGGCTCAAACAGTAACTGTTTGCTAGGAAAGGTGCTGAAGATGCAACAGAAGAGGAAATCCTTTGGACGGGATTGAAATTATTCCAAAGGAAAGTGAATGAGAGAAAATGTCCAGCGTTATCCTCCGAGCGAAAGAAAAAAATGAAGGTCAGAAAGGACCATTCTGTCCATCTTCTGTGTAACACAGGCCCTAGAACGTCACCGAGTGCTTCCTCCAGAAAACCTACGACATGGGACTGAGCCAGAGCATGTCTTCTGGAAAGACATCTCCATGCATTAGAGCCACTGCTCAGAAACAATCTTTCTTCTGCAGTGACGTGAAGTTAAAGGACACGGAAAAGAAGAAAACCTTGACTCGGGTTGTCACTGGAGCTGAAGCAGAGAGGCCAGGACAAACACGGCTAGGGCCCGGGACTGACTATCAGCAGATCTGCCGTTTTCTATTCCTGGCTTTTTGACCATGAGCGAATCTCTTTGCTTCTCTGTGCCTCAGTTTCCACGACTATAAAATAACGCTACTCAGGGTTATGTTTTCTTCTCTCCTCTTTTTCAAGGCAGGACACTTAGATACATTTGGGGCCTGTCTACGCTCCCGGTCTAGAGTGTATTTCTAAGCTGATGACCCCCACATGTTGTTCAGAAGCTATGGATGGCACAAGCTCCGAAGTTAGTTCTGTGCTTAGCCCCTAGGGCACAGCTGGGCTGGGCGGCCTTTTCTCGCTGTGCTGTGAGGAGCAGGTTCTGGGCACTAGGGATATGAAGAGGCTCTCAAGGACTAATACTTGAAAATAAATATCAATGAACTGCAACCCAAATAAAAATCACTGCTGCTAACATTGGTGGGTGATAAAATAGTAGCAGAGTGGTAATTAATGATGAGGAGAGGGCAGTAACACAGAGCAATCGGATCCCTTGAGAAGCTGGACCCATTCAAAGAAAACAAGTTTGAAAAGAACCAAAGGAAGGGTCCTATTGCTAGCAACAAAGCATGCAGCATTTTCCATGGTCCATGGTCCATTGTCATGGGCATTCATGTATTAGTGTACATGTAACCAGGGCAATACTACAGTGCTTTGTTGGCAATAAACCTGGCTGAGCACCTTCCCATGACCTGAGTCTGTGATGTTTTTGGGCAGTTTCAGCGAGGTCTCCTGCGTCAGATATCTGCACAGAGCTGGTGCAGAACACAGAGAGAACATACACGTAGCCAACAACTGATGACAAGGTATGCCTTGTGAGGTATCATTGAAAAACTCATCATTTGCTGATCAATCTCATCATCATGGCAAAATGCAAGTAGCTGCATTGTATGTGAAGTTATAAACATAAGCTGCAATCATAACTAAAAATATGCTTTACAAGTAAGTCTGAAATGGCCAAACCAGTTCCTCAGAGACAAAGAGCAAACTGATGCCTCCGCCAGGTGAAAACAAGGCTGGATCATTACCTGCTACATGGCCATTCTTTGGCAAGAAACAGGGTGGGACAAAAATCTACATCCTGGCAAAGAAAAAGCCTGTAGTTTCCATCTGCACAGGCTGTCTGTTGGCTTGCCCCCAGCTGGAAATGCTTCTCAAATGGAGGCCTGGGAGGCAGTGACCATGAGATGGTCGAGTTCAGGATCCTGACACAAGGGAGAAAGGAGAGCAGCAGAATATGGACCCTGGACTTCAGAAAAGCAGACTTTGACTAGCATGGGAGGGAAAGGAGTCCAGGAGAGCCGGCTGTATTTTAAAGAATCCTTATTGAGGTTACAGGGACAAACCATCCCGATGCGTAGATGGAATAGTAAATATGGCAGGCGACCAGCTTGGCTTAACAGTGAAATCCTTGCGAATCTTAAACAAAAAAGAAGCTTACAAGAAGTGGAAGATTGGACAAATGACCAGGGAGGAGTATAAAAATATTGCTCGGACATGCAGGAGTGAAATCAGGAAGGCCAAATCACACCTGGAGTTGCAGCTAGTAAGAGATGTTAAGAGTAACAAGAAGGGTTTCTTCAGGTATATTAGCAACAAGAAGAAAGTCAAGGAAAGTGTGGGCCCCTTACTGAATGAGGGAGGTGACCTACTGACAGAGGATGTGGAAAAAGCTAATGTACTCTATGCTTTTTTTGCCTCTGTCTTCACGAACAAGGTCAGCTCCCAGACCACTGCACTGGGCAGCACAGCATGGGGAGGAGGTGACCAGCCCTCTGTGAAGAAAGAAGTGGTTCGGGACTATTTAGAAAAGCTGGATGAGCACAAGTCCATGGGGCTGGATGCGCTGCATCCGAGAGTGCTAAAGGAGTTGGTGGATGTGATTGCAGAGCCATTGGCCATTATCTTTGAAAACTCATGGCGATTGGGGGAAGTCCCGGATGACTGGAAATAGGCTAATGTAGTGCCCATCTTTAAAAAAGGGAAGAAGGAGGATCCTGGGAACTACAGGCCAGTCAGCCTCACCTCAGTCCCTGGAAAAATCATGGAGCAGGTCCTCAAGGAATCAATTCTGAAGCACTTAGCGGAGAGGAAAGTGATCAGGAACAGTCAGCATGGATTCACCAAGGGCAAGTCACGCCTGACTAATCTAATTGCCTTGTATGACAAGATAACTGGCTCTGTGGATGAGGGGAAAGCGGTGGACGTATTGTTCCTTGACTTTAGCAAAGCTTTTGACATGGTCTCCCACAGTATTCTTGTCAGCAAGTTAAAGAAGTATGGGCTGGATGAATGCACTATAAGGTGGGTAGAAAGTTGGCTAGATTGTCGGGCTTAACGGGTAGTGATCAATGGCTCCATGTCTAGTTGGCAGCCAGTATCAAATGGAGTGCCCCAAGGGTCAGTCCTCAGGCTGGTTTTGTTCAATATCTTCATTAATGATCTGGAGGATGGTGTGGATTGCACTCTCAGCAAGTTTGTAGATGACACTAAACTGGGAGGAGAGGTAGATACGCTGGAGGGTAGAGATAGGATACAGAGGGCCCTAGACAAATTGGAGGATTGGGCCAAAAGAAATCTGATGAGGTTCAACAAGTGCAGAGTCCTGCATTTAGGACGAAAGAATCCCATGCACCGCTACAGACTAAGGACCGAATGGCTCGGCAGCAGTTCTGCAGAAAAGGACCTAGAGGTTACAGTGGACAAGAAGCTGGATATGAGTCAGCAGTGTGCCCTTGTTGCCAAGAAGACCAATGGCATTTTGGGATGTATGAGTAGGGGCACTGCCTGCAGATCGAGGGACATGATCGTTCCCCTCTATTTAACATTGGTGGGGCCTCCTCTGGAGTACTGTGTCCAGTTTTGGGCCCCACACTACAAGAAGGATGTGGAAAAATTGGAAAGAGTCCAGCGGAGGGTAACAAAAATGATTAGGGGACTGGAACAGATGACTTATGAGGAGAGGCTGAGGGAACTGGGATTGTTTAGTCTGCAGAAGAGAAGAATGAGGGGGGATTTGATAGCTGCTTTCAACTATCTGAAAGGGGGTTCCAAAGAGGATGGCTCTAGACTGTTCTCAATGGTAGCAGATGACAGAACAAGGAGTAATGGTCTCAAGTTGCAGTGGGGGAGGTTTAGGTTGGATATTAGGAAAAACTTTTTCACTAAGAGGATGGTGAAATACTGGAATGCATTACCTAGGGAGGTGGTGGAATCTCCTTCCTTAGAAGTTTTTAAGGTCAGGCTTAACAAAGTCCTAGCTGAGATGATTTAGTTGGGAATTGGTCCTGCTTTGAGCAGGGGGTTGGACTAGATGACCTCCTGAGGTCGTTCCAACCCTGACATTCTATGATTCACACACAGAGAACATGAAAAAATGGGTGTTGCCATACCCACTATAAAGAGAGTGATCAGTGAGCTAAGGTGAGCTATTATGGGGGGGGGGGGGGAGTGTTCTGACACTAACCCAAGAAATCTGTCAGCCTTGATATCACGTGGTCCCAAAGAATAAACTTGTGTAGGAAAAAAAAGAACAAAAAACTATAATGAAAAACTACAATTGCAGTACCAACAGGAAGTGCTACACTAGAAACAGTGTGTGATGGGATTGCTGTAACGACCAGCACCAGAATATTTTCAGTGATCTCTTGCTATTAAAAATACACAGAATGATGCATAAGAACAGCCCTCTGCACAATGTTAATGAAGGGAAAGGATGAAAGTCTCCGAGCAATAAAAACAGTTTGAAAAGTAAATGACTTAAGGAGCGAAACGACTTTACAGGGCTCAGGACAAGAAGGCAGCGCAAGCCAGGCCATGAGAACAGCAGCTCGGGCACATCTGAGGCCACTTTGTGCGGACACACAAGCTGATCAGGTTTCAGAGTAACAGCCCTGTTAGTCTGTATTCGCAAAAAGAAAAGGAGTGTTTGTGGCACCTTAGAGACTAACCAATTTATTAGAGCATAAGCTTTCCTGAGCTACAGCTCACTTCCTCAGATGCATATGGTGGAAACTGCAGCAGGCTTTATATATACACAGAGAATATGAAACAATACCTCCTCCCACCCCGGGAGGAGGTATTGTTTCATATTCTCTGTGTGTATATAAAGCCTGCTGCAGTTTCCACCATATGCATCCGATGAAGTGAGCTGTAGCTCAGGAAAGCTTATGCTCTACTAAATTGGTTAGTCTCTAAGGTGCCACAAGTACTCCTTTTCTTTTTACAAGCTGATCAGGGATTCTGTGCTTCTGTAACATCCCACCCGCCCTGCACCCTCCCCTGCAGGCTCCGGCTCAGGGGCTGGTGTCGGCAGAGCCCGGGGCTGGTTCCAGCCCCCGGAGAAAGTCCCCGCGGCTGGGCCCCGAGGGGCGCTGGGGAAGGGCTCTCCCCGCACACACCCCGCTGGGGAGCAGCAGCGGCTCAGCCCGGGCTCCGGCTCACGATGGAGGCGGCGGCAGCGTCTGACCCGGGAAGCTCAGCCCCGGAGCTGCGGAGCAGCAAGAGCCAGAGCAACTTCCCCGCCCCCAGCAGCGGGCCACAGGGTTAACCCCTCCGCTGCCAGAGACCAGCCACAAGCCTCGCCCTGCTCCCCGTCCGGAGCCCAGTGACACCCCCGGCGCGACCGAAGCCGAGAGAGTCCCCGAGAAACCGGCCCCTGGCGCTGCTGGGGCGGCTTGTGCGGGGAGCATCGGGAAAGAGGCGGGGGGTTGTAGACATGTAGATATGAACAAAACAATAAGAAGGGAACATTTTCAATTCCCTAAAGTAGAAGAAATTGCCAGCAAGCTAGTAAAAGCTACCGTTTTCACTATTTTAGATGCCGTAGTAGATTTCGACAAGTGCAGCTGGATGAAAAAATGTTCTAGACTTTGTATATTTGACATACCATTTGACAGGTACAGATTTACCAAAATTCCTTTCTGGCATCTGTTCCGCTCCTGAAGAATACCCAACTGTGACCCAACAGACCTGTGAAGATCTGGAGGGTGTTGAATGTTATAATACAGATGCCATTCTGGTGTGGGGGAACACCATATGAGAACGTGATGAAAGACTCAAGAGACTACTTGACAAGCGTTGTGAAAGGAACCTGAAACTGAACAAAAGGAGATGCAAATTGGCTCTAACAGAGATAAAATATGTGGTGCATCACTTGACAGAAGAAGGTCTAAAACCTGAAAAGACAATACAAACAGCAAGAGTGTCAACATCCAACCCAGAAATGCTAACAATACCAGACGCCACAACTGAATCTCAAGTGGTCAGTCGGAAAACAATAGCATGGGGCCATGGGACTGCCTCTGAAGATAGAGTAATAAGACCACCGGCCAGATACACAAATGAATTGCTCTGGATTATTTGGGATTCAGATTAGATTGAGTGATGCTTAATTAAACTGATGCAGTTAAATAAAAAAGTTGAAATGCAGCTAAATTGTAACCCGTGTGTAGTTGATTTTGAAGGCAATATAGCGCTAGTAGGAACTCAGGAACCAAAGTTTCCCCATAGTACTGGTTGCGGTGCAGGATCAGGTAGTGAGGGAAGTACATCCAAGCTGTTGCTCCAGGCGCTGGGCTGGGGCAGACAAGGGGACAAGCCTGCTCCCCCTCCTCTCTCTCCCTGCAGCCCCTGCTGCTTTCTGTTATTCCCTCTCACCTTTTCTCCTGCCTGCCTGTTATGTCTCTTGTGCCGTCCTTCCCCCAGCACAGCACTCCCCCATCTCTGGGCATCTAGAGCAGAGAGAATACAGATGCACCAGCAGCAGACAATTTTCTACACTCTGGGTCCTTGTGGCGCTCCCCCCCTCCCCCCACAGTCTGGCACCTGAGGTGGCCACCTCAGTTCACCTCATGGTAAGGCCAGCCCTGCCTGAGATAGAATTTTGCATCTTGTTTGCCCATTTGATTTTAGATACTCTTATCTAGATATTCTTATATTATCCTAATATGTTTGACCAAAGGACAAGACACTTGTGTGTGTTGCTTCTGCCTGGCCAGATGGGTTTGTTAGTATAATGGAAAGAGATAAGAGATAAAACGAAAGTTTTAGAGGGTATGGTGGGAGTGTAATATATGAGCATACACTGGCAGGCTGCCTACCTCCTCTCTCAAGCTTCTCGGCTCCTTGGAGCTCAGATCGAGTGTAGTACCTGCTCTTATCAGTTTAATTTTTTATTTGATGGATGTCTACAACACCTGCTCTGAAGATGGATTCTGCTGCTGCCATTTTTGAAAAAAATGATGTTGCTGTGAAGATGGATTCCACTGCTGCTACTTTGGAGCTACTGCTACTTTGAGCACACCATCTACCTGTTGTACCCCCTTGCTGCGGACATGCTCATCTGCCCCATCTGCTCTCTGCCCTGAAGCTTCCACCTCCTTGGTGGCATCACCAGGTACCTGAAGAGATGCCACAGCAAGCGGGTCGCCTTCAGCTGTACCCTCTGCAGCCTGCCCTTTGAGACGCAGAAGCAATGCAAGATGCACCAAGTCACCTGCAGGAAACACCTCAAGGGAACACAGTCTCCTGCCCCAGCTCCCAGCCCTCCTGTTGCCTGCTGACCCGCTTCTCCTGAGCCTCAACAAAGAAAGCCAACCTCATAAGCTGCCATCAAGAAGCCCCATCGCCAGGCCCACAGAACGGGATGCTGTGATTGAGAAAGTACCTGCTGCCTCGGGGAACATTACCCAGGTCCTTGCCAGCAGGAGGCCTGTCTCACCCTTGCATATCGCCAAGCAGATCTCCATGCTAAGATGACTCAGTGCTGCCTTGCCACCTGTCCAGTATGTCTCCGTCCCCAGAAGGATCAGCGCCCCACCACGCATAGCTGCTCGAGATCTTGTCGCTGGAAGAGCCAGCGCCGCCCCTCGGACCACGCTGTGAATTCCAACCACCGGAGGAGCCAGAGCCATGCCCCAGACTGCCCTACAAACTCCAGGCATCACTGGAGGAACCAGCCCCACCGCCACACCAAAGCACCAGGTCTTCATTGCAGACGGACCAGCATGGCCCCAAGTCCATTCTGCGGGACACGGCCTACAGGAGATCTCACGCTCCAGCAGCAACCTCCCAGGCAGCAGCCACTCATAGAAGGACCGGCGGTGTCCCAGCAACCCCCGAGTCGGACCGCATCTCTCTGACCACTACCAGCATCCCGCCAGAGATCCTGCCCCAGCACCCAACCGATGGGAATCCTGATCCACAAGAGAGACCGCAGGCCAACCATGCAGCAGGCTCAAAGCCTGCACCGGACGAGGTCGAGGACCCTGAGGACCAGCGGTCAATGGTGAGGGCTGCCACGCTGTGGGAGACTGCCTGGACCGAGGAGCTACAAGCAACGGCTTCCTTTGACGGCTTTGACCTCCTTGTAAACAGGCTCACCTGAGAACTGTCCTTGGAAATTGATCCCAGGGAGGAGTATGAACCAGGAGAACGCCTCGCCTGCCCACAGAATGCCAGCTGTGAACCACAACACCACCACCACCAGGGGAGCCAGAAGTAGAGACACCAGCCGCCGCTACGATCCAGAAGCAGCTTCCAGGATCCGAAAGCTGTACCGGGCGAACCACTCCAAGGCCATGAGGGAGATCTTAGATGGGCCCTCGCCCTACTGCACGATCTCATCTGAGCGTCTCTACAGCTACTTCAATGATGTATTTGACCGCATAGCCCGAAATGACACGCAGCACCCAGAGTGCCTCCGCCCCCTGCCCCGTGTTGACGAAGCAGGTGTCCTGCAGACTGACTATACACCCAAGGAAGTGATGGCCAGACTCTCAAAAACAAAAAACACAACTCCTGGGAAAGACGGCATCCCCTACAGCCTCCTGAAAAAGCAAGATTCTGGCTGCCTGGTCCTCGCCACGCTCTTCAACCAGTGCAAGCGATTCTGCTGGACTCCCAGCACCTGGAAGAAGGCCATGATGGTGCTGGTGTACAAGAAGGGCGAGCCGGATGACCCCAGCAACTGGAGGCCCATCTCCCTCTGCTCCACAATGTACAAGCTGTATGCCAGTTGCCTGGCTTCGAGGATCATGGAGTGGTCGGTGAGCAGGGGACCCATCAGCTCCATCCAGAAAGCCTTCATGTCCTGCGAGGGCTGCTATGAACACAACTTCATCCTCCAAACTGCCATCCAAACGGCCAGAAGGGAGTGGAGGCAGTGCGCAGTAGAGTGGCTTGACCTGGCTAACACCTTTGGGTCCATGCCCCACCATCACAACTTTGCCACACTCCAGGAATTTGGGATGCCAGAGAACTTCCTTCATGTGATCCGAGAGCTGTACGAGGGATGCAGCACCACCATTTGCTCAGTCGAAGGGGAGACCACCGAGATCCTGATCCGGAGTGGAGTTAAGCATGGCTGTCCCCTCAGCCCCATCATCTTTAACCTCACATGGAGCCGTTGCTGTGAGCGATCTCCAATGGTACAGATGGCTTCAACCTCCACCGTGAGAGGGTGAGCATCCTGGCTTACACGGATGACCCGGTCCTGACCTCAAACAATCCAGAGAGCCTCCACGGTATGCTAGATGCCACCAGTCGAGCTGCTGATTGGATGGGGCTCCACTTCAATGCAAAGAAGTGCACAACTCTCCACATCGATGACAGCAAAAGGGAGATGGGTTTCCAGATCCAGGGTGAGGCTGTCATCCCCCTGGTAGATGGACAGCCATACCAGCACCTCGGCTTGCTGACGGGTTTCCCTGTCCGGCAGACACCCGAGGACGCCATCCAGGAGATCTTGCAGAATGCCGCCAAGATAGACACCTCCCTGCTGGCACTGTGGCAGAAGATAAACACGCTGAACACCTTTCTGATCCCCTGCATCTCGTTTGTCCTAAGTGAATCTGCCGTGGCGAAGGTACCCCTCAACAAGGCAGACAAGATCATCTGGCAGCTGGTGAAGAAGTGGCTTTTCCTTCCCCAGAGAGCCAGCAACGAGCTAGTCTACATAGCCCACAGGCATGGAGGTGCCAACGTCCCCCTTAAGGGCGACCTGTGCGACGTTCCGATGATCACCCACACCTTCCACCTGCTGACGTGTCCCGACTCCACAGTAAGGAACATTGCAGTGAACGCCCTCCGTGACGTGACAAAGAAGCAGATCAGCAGAGCCCCCTCCAACCAAGACATTGTCACCTTCCTGAATGGCTCCCTGGATGGCGAATTTGGACGGGATGGGTGCGACATTGCTTCACTGTGGTCCCACGCTTGCAACGCCACGTGTCACCTGGGGAAGCGCATCGGCTGCCACTCAGAGTGGTGCGAGGAGTGCCAGGAGCTGGGAGTCCTGGTGCTGCAGATGAGGTCTGATGACAACACCATTATCACCCCAAGGGACAGCCATCCACTCACTGTATGTGGAAACCCTGAAGCGTAAACTGGACCAGGGTAAAGCCTTTGAGCTGACCAGCAAATGGGACACCACCAACTACTTCCTCACCGGGGGTGGCTTCACCCATTTCACTGACTGGCGGTTCATCCACCATGCCCGGCTCAACTGCGTCCCACTCAACGGAGCCATCCACCACAGGAACCGAGACAAGCATTGCAGGAAGTGCAGCTACTCCAACAAGACCCTGCCCCACGTCCTGTGCAGCTGCAAGCCCCACTCCAGAGCCTAGCAGCTGCACCACAACGCCATCCAGAACCGCCTGGTGAAAGCCATCGCACTGCACCTGGGGGACGTCACCGTGAACTGTGCCATCCCCAGAACCGAAAGCCAGCTGCAACTTGATGTGGTAGTCACCAACGAAGCCCAGAAAAAGATCATCCTCATCGACGTCAAGGGCTTTCTGTCTGTGTGACAGGAACCAGGGGAGCCCTGGGAGCTACTGCAGGAAACTGGCTCCAGAGCTGCAGTTTAAATGGCCACAATCGGTTTAAATATCATTTCTGCTGCAGGGACTGTTTAAAAAGGCCAATGGAGAGACATTCACCTGGTGTAAATCAGACTGGCTCTACTGATTCCAATTCAACTATGGACAATTTACACCAGCTGAGGATGTGTCCCATTCACTCCAGTCCATAGACTTCCTCTTTAGCTAGCACCCTACTTTTTCAAAAAGTGTCACCACTTGTGTTTGGAGCTTGTTAGGGGCTTTCCCTTCACCCCTCCCCTTGTTCTGGTCACACAGGCAGAAAGCAGAAGACAGAAGTCTGAAGTGCAGGCAATGTGATGTTTATTGCGGTTAGTTTCAAGCAAACATATCCATAGCTCTGATGCCACAGAGCCTTTACCCATGTCCCCATTCCCACCTACTCCTTCTTAGTAGTGCACGCCCCTCGTCCCTCCCCTTACCATTTATGGTCATATTTATTTTGGAGGGTCATGAGTCTGGGGGTTTGGTACCACCTCTTTTGTATCCCATGGGAGGGGTAAAGAGTGAAGTTGTGCTCTGCCCAAGGCCAGGCCTTTCTTTCGCTTTTAGTGTGTCTTATGCCTTCCCTCCCCTTCCTCCCCTCCACCCACCACCCCAAACATCCCAACTTGCCCCTCCTAACTGGTTGTTTGACCTTGGCTTGAGATAGGAGCCAGGCAGCCTTCCAGTGTATGATCATATATTACACTCCCACCAAACCCAGTAACACTTTTAACTCTATTCCTTATCTTCTCTCATTGTGCTGTAAGCCCCATCTGTTTGTGGGAAACACAACATGCAGTGTCTTTGTTCACACATATTAGTAAGGATGTAACAGTATCAAGAGTCAAACCCAAAATTCTACCTCAGGCTAACAAATAGGCCTATATACTAACAGAGCTTGGTTCCCAATATTCACTTTAGGTCACATTTTTAAAGGTTGAAAGTCCCTAGGTGCTTTTGAAAATCTCATTAGTTGCGTCAAACCTTTTAAAAACCTAGCCCTAAAGGCACTATACTGTTTTCTGTGAAATTTTTTTCAAAGCCAAAATTCATCCTGTTATTTTTCTGAACATTTATATATGCAACCCCAAAACAGATTGACAACCCCAAGAATTAAAAAAATCATGGAGCTATGTACCCAAAAGTCATAACACTGAAACAAAATGAATTATGAGTTATTTTTTATTTGCATTTTTGTTTGAGTCTTTAAGGTGAATTAGCTTTGTACTTTTGTGTTACATTTCCCAAAGAATCCATATACCTAAAATGGTTTTACATTCCTACAACATTCAATACCATTTTGGACTTCCAGTAAAGTGGTTCTCCTTCTCTCATTTGTAATTGAAAATGTATTAAAAATCCTTGATTCTGCAAGAAAACCCCCATCCTGCAATCTCTGAACTACACACTTTATGATTCTGTTACATCACCTGTGGCATGCATAAGAGTTGATTTTTCTGCTGCACAGTTTATACTTCTAATAGCATATTTTAGGTTCATAGCCTTTTATGTATGCTACATATTTTGTTCTGATACATTTGGAGGATGTTCTTCATTCTGACAGGTTTCTTGTTCTGTACTCTCAAAAATCAAAGATTTTTTTTACAGTGAATTATTCTTTGCATGGGTCAGGTGGGAGGGCATAGTGCTAACTTCACCTAGTTTGCCTTTTGATTAAACTAATGTGCCTTCTTGCCACTCTGCTTTTACAGTGAGATCATCAATGCATGTTAGTTACCCTGCATTAAAAACACACATGTTTTCTTAGCACTGAGGACACAGTCTATAAGGCTGACTCTGATGTTAAATGAACATTTATTGTTCATGGTCTGATGACTCTGAAATGGATTGTTGGGCTCACACTGTTCCTTTATCATCAGAAAGATTTGCCTCTAAATGTCCGCAGCCCCTTTGGAGCGGGTGTCATGGGAAACCATTCAAACATTTTAAATTAAAGGAATATACAGAGGCTTCCCCCTTCCTTCAATTTTCCTTATGTCCATCTCTACTTATTAAGGGCTTGTCTACATGGTATGACAATAAAAGTGTGAAGTTAATGTACATAAGTTACAGCACCTTTAACCTCTGAGTGGATGCTCTCGTTCAGAAGTGACCTTAGTTTTGACAACAGCAGTAACAACAACCGTAGAAAATTGCCAGAGTCCTTCCTACAGCCGCTGTTGATCATCATGCCTTTGACCTATCTTGAACGTTTTGTACACTCCAGGTGTAACCCACATTGGGTTTTTTTAAGTGATAGATTTCATGATTCTAAGCCCTGGTCTACACTAGGACTTTAGGTCGAATTTAGCAACATTAAATCGATTTAAACCTGCACCCGTCCACACAGTGAAGCCCTTTATTTCGACTTAAAGGGCTCTTAAAATCGATTTCCTTACTCCACCCCTGACAAGTGGATTAGCGCTTAAATCGACGTTCCCGGCTCGAATTTGGGGTACTGTGGACACAATTCGATGGTATTGGCCTCCGGGAGCTATCCCAGAGTGCTCCATTCTGACCGCTCTGGACAGCACTCTCAACTCAGATGCACTGGCCAGGTAGACAGGAAAAGAACCGCAAACTTTTGAATCTCATTTCCTGTTTGGCCAGCGTGGCAAGCTGCAGGTGACCATGCAGAGCTCATCAGCACAGGTGACCATGATGGAGTCCCAGAATCGCAAAAGAGCTCCAGCATGGACCGAACGGGAGGTACGGGATCTGATCGCTGTTTGGGGAGAGGAATCCATGCTATCAGAACTCCGTTCCAGTTTTCGAAATGCCAAAACCTTTGTGAAAATCTCCCAGGGCATGAAGGACAGAGGCCATAACAGGGACCCGAAGCAGTGCCGCGTGAAACTGAAGGAGCTGAGGCAAGCCTACCAGAAAACCAGAGAGGCGAACAGCCGCTCTGGGTCAGAGCCCCAAACATGCCGCTTCTATGATGAGCTGCATGCCATTTTAGGGGGTTCAGCCACCACTACCCCAGCCGTGTTGTTTGACTCCTTCAATGGAGATGGAGGCAATACGGAAGCAGGTTTTGGGGACGAAGAAGATGAGGAGGAGGAGGAGGTTGTAGATAGCTCACAGCAAGCAAGCGGAGAAACCGGTTTTCCCGACAGCCAGGAACTGTTTCTCACCCTAGACCTGGAGCCAGTACCCCCCGAACCCACCCAAGGCTGCCTCCTGGACCCAGCAGGCGGAGAAGGGACCTCTGGTGAGTGTACCTTTTAAAATGCTGTACATGGTTTAAAAGCAAGCATGTGAAAGGATTACTTTGCCCTGGCATTTGCGGTTCTCCTAGATGTAGTCCTAAAGCCTTTGCAAAAGGTTTCTGGGGAGGGCAGCCTTATTGCGTCCTTCATGGTAGGACACTTTACCACTCCAGGCCAGTAACACGTACTCGGGAATCACTGTAGAACAAAGCATTGCAGTGTATGTTTGCTGGCATTCAACCAAAATCCGTTCTTTATCTCTCTGTGTTATCCTCAGGAGAGTGAGATATAATTCATGGTCACCTGGTTGAAATAGAGTGCTTTTCTTCAGGGACACTCAGAGGTGCCCATTCCTGCTGTGCTGTTTGCCTGTGGCTGAACAGAAATGTTCGCCGCTGTTAGCCACAGGGAGGGGGGAAGGTTGAGGGGGTAGTCACGCGGTGGGAGGAGGCAAAATGCGACCTTGTAACGAAAGCACATGTGCTATGTATGTAATGTTAACAGCAAGGTTTACCCTGAAAGAGTGCAGCGACTGTTTTATAAAATGTGTCTTTTTAAATACCGCTGTCCCTTTTTTTTGTCCACCAGCTGCATGTGTTTCAATGATCACAGGATCTTCTCCTTCCCAGAGGCTAGTGAAGCTTAGAAAGAAAAAAAAACGCACTCGCGATGAAATGTTCTCCGAGCTCATGCTGTCCTCCCACACTGACAGACCACAGATGAATGCGTGGAGGCAAATAATGTCAGAGTGCAGGAAAGCACAAAATGACCGGGAGGAGAGGTGGAGGGCTGAAGAGAGTAAGTGGCGGGCTGAAGAGAGGGCTGAAGCTCAAATGTGGCGGCAGCGTGATGAGAGGAGGCAGGATTCAATGCTGAGGCTGCTGCAGGACCAAACCAGAATGCTCCAGTGTATGGTTGAGCTGCAGCAAAGGCAGCTGGAGCACAGACTGCCACTGCTGCCCCTCTGTAACCAACCGCCCTCCTCCCCAAGTTCCATAGTCTCCACACCCAGACGCCCAAGAACGCGGTGGGGGGGCCTCCGGCCAACCAGCCACTCCACCACAGAGGATTGCCCCAAAAAAAGAAGGCTGTCATTCAATAAATTTTAAAGTTGTCAACTTTTAAAGTGCTGTGCTTAAAGTGCTGTGTGGCATTTTCCTTCCCTCCTCCACCACCCCTCCTGGGATACCTTGGTAGTCATCTCCCTATTTGTGTGATGAATGAATAACGAATGCATGACTGTGAAGCAGCAATGACTTTGTTGCCTCTGCAAGCGGTGATTAAAGGGAGGAGGGGAGGGTGGTTAGCTTACAGGGAAGTAGAGTGAACCAAGGGGCGGGGGGTTTCATCAAGGAGAAACAAACAGAACTTTCACAGCGTAGCCTGGCCAGTCATGAAACTGGTTTTCAAAGCTTCTCTGATGCGTACCGCGCCCTCCTGTGCTCTTCTAACCGCCCTGCTGTCTGGCTGCGCGTAACCAGCAGCTAGGCAATTTGCCTCAGCCTCCCACCCCGCCATAAACATCTCCCCCTTACTCTCACAGATATTGTGGAGCACACAGCAAGCAGTAATAACAGTGGGAATATTGGTTTCGCTGAGGTCTAAGCGAGTCAGTAAACTGCGCCAGCGCGCCTTTAAACGTCCAAATGCACATTCTACCACCATTCTGCACTTGCTCAGCCTGTAGTTGAACAGCTCCTGACTACTGTCCAGGCTGCCTGTGTACGGCTTCATGAGCCATGGCATTAAGGGGTAGGCTGGGTCCCCAAGGATAAATATAGGCATTTCAACATCCCCAACAGTTATTTTCTGGTCTGGGAATAAAGTCCCTTCCTGCAGCTTTTGAAACAGACCAGAGTTCCTGAAGATGCGAGCGTCATGCACCTTTCCCGGCCATCCCACGTTGATGTTGGTGAAAACGTCCCTTGTGATCCACCAGAGCTTGCAGCACTATCGAAAAGTACCCCTTGCGGTTTATGTACTCGCCGGCTTGGTGCTCCGGTGCCAAGATAGGGATATGGGTTCCGTCTATAGCCCCACCACAGTTAGGGAATCCCATTGCAGCAAAGCCATCCACTATGACCTGCACATTTCCCAGGGTCACTACCCTTGATATCAGCAGATCTTTGATTGCGTGAGCTACTTGCATCACAGCAGCCCCCACAGTAGATTTGCCCACTCCAAATTGATTCCCAACTGACCGGTAGCTGTCTGGCGTTGCAAGCTTCCACAGGGCTATCGCCACTCGCTTCTCAGCTGTGAGGGCTGCTCTCATCCTGGTATTCATGCGCTTCAGGGCAGGGGAAAGCAAGTCACAAAGTTCCATGAAAGTGCCCTTACGCATGTGAAAGTTTCGCAGCCACTGGGAATCGTCCCAGACCTGCAACACTATGCGGTCCCACCAGTCTGTGCTTGTTTCCCGAGCCCAGAATCGGCGTTCCACAGCATGAACCTGCCCCATTAGCACCATGATGCATGCATTGGCAGGGCCCATGCTTTCAGAGAAATCTGTGTCCATGTCCTGATCACTCACGGGACCGCGCTGACGTCGCCTCCTCGCCCGGTATCGCGTTGCCATGTTCTGGTGCTGCATATACTGCTGGATAATGCGTGTGGTCGTTGATGTGCTCCTAATTGCCAAAATGAGCTCAGCGGCCTCCATGCTTGCCTTGGTATGGCGTCCGCACAGAAAAAAGGCGCGGAACGATTGTCTGCCGTTGCTCTGACGGAGGGAGGGGCGACTGACGACACGGCTTACAGGGTTGGCTTCAGGGAGCTAAAATCAACAAAGGGTGTGCCTGTACATCAAGGAGTATTTTAGGCAGGACTGCACGGAGGGTTCCAATAAGAAATGGTGCACCAAAGTTATCGTCGTTATTGGAACAAGGAGGTTAGCCTGGCCTCTGATTGATACATGGCTAGATTTACCTCGCTGCGCCTTCTCTGTGAGTGACTGCAGTGTGATCTAGACAGGGGAGGAGGAAAATGAGTACAAAACAGATCTGGTCTATTTCTTGTTCTGACCCACTCCATCTATCCTTTACATCTTTGGCTGGCAGCAGACGGTGCAGAAGGACTGCACGCCATCCACATCTCATGGCTGCTTGGAAGAAGATGGTACAGTACGACTGCTAGCCATCTTCATCTCTTGCCTGCCTGGCATAAGATGGTACAGTACGACTGCTAGCAGTCCGTATCGCCTGCCCGCTCACCATAAGACGGTTCAATAGGACTGCAGGACTAAAGAGAATGACCTGGTCAAGTCACTCCAAATTTAGTCCCTGCGCCCATGTCTGCCCAGGCGCTCCCAGCCGATGTGGCCAGGAGCACCTCGGACACGACGAGGACGACTACCAGTCGTATTGCACCGTCTGCTGCCAGAAGGCAATGGGTTGCTGCTACTGTGCAGCAAAGCCGTACCGCGTCTGCCAGCACCCAGGAGACATAGGGTGACGGTTACCTGAGCTGGCTCCATGCTTGCCGTGGTATGGTGTCTGCACAGGTAACTCATGAAAAAAGGCGCGAAACGATTGTCTGCCCTTGCTTTCACGGAGGGAGGGAGGGAACGGGGGCCTGACGACACGTACCCAGAACCACCCGCGACAATGTTTTAGCCCCATCAGAGTGCTCCATTGTGAGTGCTCTGGACAGCACTCTCAGATGCCCGATTGTTTGCCATTGCTCTGACGCTGGGAGGGGCGCTTACAGGGTTGGCTTCAGGGAACTAAAATCAACAAAGGGGGTGGCTTTACATCAAGGAGTATTTCAGGCAGGACTTCACGGAGGGTTCCAATAAGAAATGGTGCACCTAAGTTATCGTTGTTATTGGAACAAGGAGGTTAGCCTGGCCTCTGATTGATACATGGCTAGATTTACCTCGCTGCACCTTCTCTGTAAGTGACTGCAGTGTGATCTAGAAGAATGAGTCCCCTAGACAGGGGAGGTGGGGAAGCAAATCTGGTCTATTTCTTGTTTTGATCCACTCCATCTATCTTTTACATCTTTGGCTGGCAGCAGACGGTGCAGAAGGACTGCATGCCATCCACATCTCATGGCTGCTCGGCAGAAGATGGTACAGTACGACTGCTAGCAGTCCGTATCGCCTGCCCGCTCACCATAAGACGGTTCAATAGGACTGACTGCAGGACTAAAGAGAATGACCTGCTCAAGTCACTCCAAATTTAGTCCCTGCGCCCATGTCTGCCCAGGCGCTCCTGATCGACCTCACAGAGGTGACCAGGAGCACCTCAGACATGACGATGACGGCTACCAGTCGTACTGTACCGTCTGCTGCCACAAGGCAAGGGGTTGCTGCTACTGTGTAGCAATGCCGTACCGCGTCTGCCAGCATCCAGGAGACATAGGGTGACGGTTACCTGAGCGGGCTCCATGCTTGCCGTGGTATGGCGTCTGCACAGGTAACTCAGGAAAAAAGGCGCGAAATGATTGTCTGCCCTTGCTTTCACGGGGGGAGGGAGGGTGGGAACGGGGGCCTGACGATATGTACCCAGAACCACCCGTGACAATGTTTTAGCCCCATCAGGCATTGGGATATCAACCCAGAATTCCAATGGGCAGCGGAGACTGCGGGAACTGTGGGATAGCTACCCACAGTACAACGCTCCGGAAGTCGACGCTTGCCTCGGTACTGTGGAAGCGCTCCGCCGAGTTAATGCACTTAGAGCATTTTCTGTGGGGACACACACACTCGAATATATAAAACCGATTTCAAAAAAACCGACTTCTATAAATTCGACCTCATTTCGTAGTGTAGACATACCCTTAGGAAAGGAAGGAGTCAGAGCAGCAGAATAAAGACAATGGACTTCAAAAATGCAGACAAACTCAGAGAACTGGTAGGAAAGGTCCCACGAGAAGAAAATCTAAGGGAAAAAGGAGTTCAGGATTGCTGGCAGTTTCTCAAGGAGACAATATTAAAGGAACAACTGTATATCATAGAATCATAGAATATCAGGGTTGGAAGGGACCCCTGGAGGTCATCTAGTCCAATCCCCTGCTCGAAGCAGGACCAATTCCCAGTTAAATCATCCCAGCCAGGGCTTTGTCAAGCCTGACCTTAAAAACCTCTAAGGAAGGAGATTCTACCACCTCCCTAGGTAACGCATTCCAGTGTTTCACCACCCTCTTAGTGAAAAAGTTTTTCCTAATATCCAATCTAAACCTCCCCCACTGCAACTTGAGACCATTACTCCTCGTTCTGTCATCTGCCACCATTGAGAACAGTCTAGAGCCATCCTCTTTGGAACCCCCTTTCAGGTAGTTGAAAGCAGCTATCAAATCCCCCCTCATTCTTCTCTTCTGCAGGCTAAACAATCCCAGCTCCCTCAGCCTCTCCTCATAAGTCATGTGTTCTAGACCCCTAATCATTTTTGTTGCCCTTCGCTGGACTCTCTCCAATTTATCCACATCCTTCTTGTAGTGTGGGGCCCAAAACTGGACACAGTACTCCAGATGAGGCCCCACCAATGTCGAATAGAGGGGAATGATCACGTCCCTCGATCTGCTCGCTATGCCCCTACTTATACATCCCAAAATGCCATTGGCCTTCTTGGCAACAAGGGCCCACTGCTGACTCATATCCAGCTTCTCGTCCACTGTCACCCCTAGGTCCTTTTCTGCAGAACTGCTGCCTAGCCATTCAGTCCCTAGTCTGTAGCGGTGCATTGGATTCTTCCGTCCTAAGTGCAGGACCCTGCACTTATCCTTATTGAACCTCATCAGATTTCTTTTGGCCCAATCCTCCAATTTGTCTAGGTCCTTCTGTATCCTATCCCTCCCCTCCAGCGTATCTACCACTCCTCCCAGTTTAGTATCATCCGCAAATTTGCTGAGAGTGCAATCCACGCCATCCTCCAGATCATTTATGAAGATATTGAACAAAACCGGCCCCAGGACCGACCCCTGGGGCACTCCACTTGATACCGGCTGCCAACTAGACATGGAGCCATTGATCACTACCCGTTGAGCCCGACAATCTAGCCAGCTTTCTACCCACCTTATAGTGCATTCATCCAGCCCATACTTCCTTAACTTGCTGACAAGAATACTGTGGGAGACCGTGTCAAAAGCTTTGCTAAAGTCAAGAAACAATACATCCACTGCTTTCCCTTCATCCACAGAACCAGTAATCTCATCATAGAAGGTGATTAGATTAGTCAGGCATGACCTTCCCTTGTTGAATCCATGCTGGCTGTTCCTGATCACCTTCATCTCATGCAAGTGCTTCAGGATTGATTCTTTGAGGACCTGCTCCATGATTTTTCCAGGGACTGAGGTGAGGCTGACTGGCTTGTAGTTCCCAGGATCCTCCTTCTTCCCTTTTTTAAAGATTGGCACTACATTAGCCTTTTTCCAGTCATCCGGGACTTCCCCGGTTCGCCACAAGTTTTCAAAGATAATGGCCAATGGCTCTGCAATCACAGCCGCCAATTCCTTCAGCACTCTCGGATGCAACTCATCCGGCCCCATGGACTTGTGCACATCCAGCTTTTCTAAATAGTCCCTAACCACCTCTTTCTCCACAGAGGGCTGGCCATCTCTTCCCCATTTTGTGATGCCCAGTGCAGCAGTCTGGGAGCTGACCTTGTTAGTGAAGACAGAGGCTAAAAAAGCATTGAGTACATTAGCTTTTTCCACATCCTCTGTCACTAGGTTGCCTCCCTCATTCAGTAAGGGGCCCACACTTTCCTTGGCTTTCTTCTTGTTGCCAACATACCTAAAGAAACTCTTCTTGTTACTCTTGACATCTCTCGCTAGCTGCAGCTCCAGGTGCTATTTGGCTCTCCTGATTTCATTCCTACATGCCCGAGCAATATTTTTATACTCTTCCCTGGTCATATGTCCAACCTTACACTTCTTGTAAGCTTCTTTTTTATGTTTAAGATCCGCTAGGATTTCACTATTCAGCCAAGCTGGTCGCCTGCCATATTTACTATTCTTTCGACTCATCGGGATGGTTTGTCCCTGTAACCTCAACAGGGATTCCTTGAAATACAGCCAGCTCTCCTGGACTCCTTTCCCCTTCAAGTTAGTCCGCCAGGGGATCCTGGCCATCCGTTCCCTGAGGGAGTCCAAGTCTGCTTTCCTGAAGTCCAGGGTCCGTATCCTGCTGCTTACCTTTCTTCCCTGCATCAGGATCCTGAACTCAACCAACTCATGGTCACTGCCTCCCAGATTTCCATCCACTTTTGCTTCCCCCACTAATTCTACCCGGTTTGTGAGCAGCAGGTCAAGAAAAGCGCCCCCCCTAGTTGGCTCCTCTAGCACTTGCGCCAGGAAATTGTCCCCTACGCTTTCCAAAAACTTCCTGGATTGTCTATGCACTGCTGTATTGCTCTCCCAGCAGATATCAGGAAAATTAAAGTCACCCATGAGAATCAGGGCATGCGATCTAGTAGCTTTCGTGAGCTGCCGGAAGAAAGCCTCATCTACTTCATCCCCCTGGTCCGGTGGTCTATAGCAGACTCCCACCACTACATCACTCTTGTTGCACACACTTCTAAACTTAATCCAGAGACACTCAGGTTTTTCTGCAGTTTCGTACCGGAGCTCTGAGCAGTCATACTGCTCCCTTTCATACAGTGCTACTCCCCCACCTTTTCTGCCCTGCCTGTCCTTCCTGAACAGTTTATAACCATCCATGACAGTACTCCAGTCATGTGAGTTATCCCACCAAGTCTCTGTTATTCCAATCACGTCATAGTTCCTTGACATCACCAGGACCTCCAGTTCTCCCTGCTTGTTTCCAAGGCTTTGTGCATTCGTATATAAGCACTTGAGATAACCTGTTGATCGCCCCTCATTCCCAGTATGAGGCAGGAGCCCTCCCCTCACAGACATTCCTGCCTGTGCTTCCTCCCGGTATCCCGCTTTCCCACTTACCTCAGGGCTTTGGTCTCCTTCCCCTGGTGAACCTAGTTTAAAGCCCTCCTCACTAGGTTAGCCAGCCTGCTCGCAAAGATTCTCTTCCCTCTCTTCGTAAGATGGAGCCTGTCTCTGCCCAGCACTCCTCCTTCATGGAACACCATCCCATGGTCAAAGAAACCAAAGCCTTCTCTCCGACACCACCTGCGTAGCCATTCGTTGACTTCCACGATTCGACGCTCCCTACCTAGGCCTTTTCCTTCCACGGGGAGGATGGACGAGAACACCACTTGCGCCTCCAACTCCTTTATCCTTCTTTCTAGAGCCACATAGTCCGCAGTGATCCGCTCAAGGTCATTCTTGGCAGTATCATTGGTGCCCACGTGGAGAAGCAGGAAGGGGTAGCGATCTGAGGGCTTGATGAGTCTCGGCAGTCTCTCCGTCACATCGCGAATCTTAGCCCCCGGCAAGCAGCAGACTTCTCGGTTTTCCCGGTCAGGGCGGCAGATAGATGACTCAGTCCCCCGGAGGAGAGAGTCCCCGACCACCACCACCCACCTCCTTCTCTTGGGAGTGGTGGTCGTGGAACCCCCAACCTCAGGACATCGCATCTCATGCTTTCCAACCAGCGGAGTCTCCTTCTGCTTTCTCGCCCCAGACATATCATCTGGTCCACTCTCCGCAACGGTACCTGTGGAGAGAACATGAAAGCGGTTAGTTACCTGTGTCTGTGTTACTGGAACCCCGACATTCCGCTTACCTCTTCTGGAGGTCACATGTTGCCAAGCTTCTTCACTGGCCTCTTGGCTCCTCTGTGCAACCTGCTCTATATCTTTAGAGCTTTGTGCCCCTAGAAGCCTATCCTGAGTTTTGTCTAGAAAATCCTCAGTTTCTCGTATGCAACGCAGGGTCGTTATCTGTTGCTCCAGACCTTCAATCTTCTCTTCCAATATGGAGACCAGCTTGCACTTTGTACAGACAAAGTCGCTTCTGTCCTGTGGAAGAAAGACAAACATGGCACATCCAGTGCAGGTCACAACAGCTGAACCCCCCCTTCCATATCACCTTCCTACTATGAGCTTCCTCAGAGAAGTTTGCAAGACGTAAGCCTCACTGGGCTCACTCCAGGTGAACTCCCAGGCAAACTCCTGCTGTGTGCTGCTCTGCTGTCCCTGTTGGTTCGCCGCCGCTCAGCTGGTTCGCGAAGCTCTGGCTATTTTTAAACAGCCAGGCTTTCCTGACGCAAACAAACAGACACCCTAATGCCCGCCCCCTGCAGGCTAGCAGCCAATCAGACACTCACTCAGGCTCTCACACTGATGATGCAAAGGAAAGATGGGAAGAATAACAAAAGGCCAATATCACCCTATGACGGGGTTGGGACTCACCACCGCGGTGCTTCCCGCTGGTGACTCTGGGAATTAGCTCAATCCTTGTGGAGCACCCTCCACCGGTGGTTTCCCATCTGTCTCTCACCCTCCATGGGTGTCTGGACCCACATTGCTCCTCTCGGCAGCATCCTCTTCAGTATACTGCCCTCCGGCAGTGTCCCTTAGTCCACACTCACCCCCTTCCAGGGGAGGGTGGTGTTTAACAGCAGTCTCCTAGTTTGCCCCTGCTGCAGTGGGCAACCACACCCCAAAGTCTAACCCCTTCCCTCAAGGGTCTGGTGCAGTCCATTATGGCCACTTCCCACCGCCAGATGCAAGATAAGGGGGAAAGGGTGGGACCCAGGCCCACCCACTACTCTGGGTCCCAGCCCAGGGACCCTCTAGCGACAGCCTCCCTGCCCTCCTTCTCTCCCCTTGTCTGTCTGCTCTCCCTGGGTCACTTCCCCTCTGACCCCTTTGCATCCTCTAGGCCCTTCTGCACAGAGCCCACAGCTTGGCAGGTAACAGGCTGGAGCTCTCCTACGCTGTCCAGGTGCTGGTCTCCTTGCTCAAGAGACCAACCTTCCCTGCTGAAAGTCTGGGAGAGACTAACTGTTCCCTTCCTGGGCTGCCTTCATATAGGGCTGAGCCCAGCCCCGATTGGCCACCTCTTGCCCAACCCTGATTGGCTCTCTAACAGGCCCTCCCTGATTGGCTGCTGCTTTGCACCGCCTCTCTGGCCTGTCTTTGCCCACTCTCACAGGGGGGTTGGGCAGTCGCCCCACCACACACCCCATCAGGAGCTCTTTATTGCCTTAAAAATCTAAAAGGAATCCTTCAAAAATTGGAAACATGGACAAATTGCTAAGGATTAGTACAAAAGCATTGCACAAGCACATAGGGACAAAATCAGAGAGGCTAAGGCACAGAATGAGTTACACCTAGCAAAGGACAAAAAAGGCAATAGGAAGAGGTTCATTAAATACATTAGGAGCAAGAGAAAGATGAAGGAAAGTTTAGTTCCTCTGCAGCGCTGGCCTTACCATGAGGCGAACTGAAGTGGCTGCCTCAGGTGCCAGACTGTGGGGGAGCTCCACGAGGACCCAGAGTGTAGGAAATTGTGTCTGCTGCTGGTGCATCTGTATTCTCTCTGCTCTAGATGCACAGAGATAGTGGAGTGCTGTGCTGGGGGAAGGACGGCACAAGAGACATAACAGGCAGGCAGGAGAAAAGGTGAGAAGGAATAACAGAAAGCAGCAGGGGCTGCAGGGAGAGAGAGGAGGAGGAGCCTCTTATGTATGTCTCTAGCATCCCCAGGAGCCTGGACTGATTAAAACCAGCTTCTCAGGGAGCTTCCTGTTTCCTGCTGCTACCCTGAACCCACTTGAGGAGAACAGGCAGTCAACTGAAGTAGTAGGAGCCAGTTAGGCCCTTAAGACGCTGATATCTTCCCTCACTCAGGCCCTCCTATCAGCCTGCTTATTTGCCCCCTTCAATTGAGTGTTGAGAGCCACTATAGCTGGCACAGAACAGCAGTCATGAGTGAAAGAAGAAAACGCCCCTCTGGGGCAGCATTCAGAAAAGGAAAGAAAGCAAAGGAAGCTTCTCTATCTAAGCAGGAAGGAGCTCTCCTGAGATACATAGGTACACAAATGTTCACGGTGAGCCTTCCTGCCCCAGTGAGGATGTGAGTGGTGCGGAGATGCCTGATCTTCCGGTTAGAGTGCAGGTGACCTGGCAGCTATTGCAGCATCCATATCTACATCTCAAATAGATGTAACCATGCACATTGCTGAAGAAAAGTGTAGATCAAAGAAGAGTGTGGTGGAGGCACAAGAAACAGCTGCTTCTGAGTTTAGTTCCTTAAGTCTAGATGATCCAGGACTGTGGACTCACTTGAGCAGTAGCCCGAGGGACTTCCTTGTACTGCATGGACCACAGCAAGTGAAAAACTTCATGTTCCCCAAAGACAATGAAAATAGAAGTTTCCATCCAACACATTACTGGCGTGAAATCCCCAATGTGACAAAAGTGGAGAGGCCATGGCTTATGTACTCAAAATCTCAGAATGCTGCATACTGTTTTTGTTGCAAACTCTTCCAGTCTAATGTTCCAGCCACATTGGGTTCTACAGGAACAAAGGACTGAAAAAATCTGGCTAGAAATCTGGCATGCCATGAGAAGGCAGCAAATCACCAGAGAACATTCCATAGGTGGAAAGAGCTTGAGATGAGACTAAGGTTAAAGGCCACCATAGATGATCAGCATCAAGAGAAGATTGCATCAGAGTCTCTTTACTGGCAAAATGTTCTGAAAAGGCTCATTGCCATTGTGAGAATGCTTGCTACCCAAAACCTAGCACTGCGTGGCACTTCAGATCAGCTGTATGTGCCAAACAATGGAAACTTCCTTAAAGTTGTGGAGCTGATGGCTGAGTTTGATGCTGTACTCCAGGAGCATCTAAGAAGAGTCACCACCCAAGAAATTGGTACACATACCACAACCTTGGAAAAATAATTCAAAATGAGATCATACAGTTACTGGCAACAAAAGTCAAACAGAAGATTGTGGGAGATCTGAAGTCAGCAAGATATTACTCTGTTATTCTGGACTGCACACCTGACATCAGCCATATGGAACAAATGACTTTAATGGTGCGTTTTGTAACAACAACAGAACCTAGTGTAAATGTCCCTGCAATAGTGACGGTCAGAGAGCATTTTCTAGAATGTATTGACATTGATGATACTATAGGAGCTGGTATGACAAATGTGCTTCTTAAAAAGCTGGAAGATATGGGAATTGCGATAGCTGATGTGAGAGATCAGGGCTACTATGATAATGGTGCCAACATGAGAGGAAAGAACAGAGGAGTGCAGACACGGATCTGAGAATTAAACCCTCGAGCTATTTTTGTCCCATGCAGTTCTCATTCATTGAACTTGGTGGTCAGTGATGCAGCATCAGCTTCTAGTGAGGCTATTGAATTTTTTAATGTAATTCAAAGCATCTATGTATTTTTCTCTGCATCAACTCATCGATGGCAAATTTTGAAGCAACATCTGGGAACTTCCTCTCTGACACTGAAACCACTGAGTGCCACATGATGGGAAAGTCGAGTGGAGGCGATAAAGCCTATCAAATACCAAACTGGGAAGATAGATGATGCCATAGTTGCTATTATGAAGGATGACGCTATGACAGGAACTATTCGTGCGAGAACAGTGGCAGAGGGAAATGGAATCATCAGAAATGTACATAAGTTCAAAATTCTGTCTGGCTTAATGTTGTGGCATGACATACTGTTTGAAATAAATACTGTTTGAAAAAAATGTTGTAAGCAAGAGACTCCAAGGTGTTGACCTTGATATATGTGGAGCAATGGAAAAACTGGACAAAGCAAAGTCATACCTACAGTCTTACTAGACAGATGAGGGATTTCAAAACTTTCTGAAAAGTGCACAGAAGTTGGCAGAGGAACTTCACACTGAAGCTATTTTCCCACCCATTCAAGAATGCAAGAGTCACCAAAGAAGAAGACATTTTGATTAGGAGGCACGGGATAATCCCATAAGAGACCCCAAACAACAATTCAAAGTTGAATTCTTTAACCAGGTGCTCGATTGTGCAATACAGTCAGTTGAAGAAAGTTTCATGCAGCTCAAGGAACACAGCAGTATATTTGGGATGTTGTATGATATTCCAAAACTCCTCACTATACCTGAAGAAGACCTACACCAGCAATGCAGGGCACTAGAGACACTGTTGACACATGATGACATGCACGATATTGATGCCAGTGATTTAGGTAATGAACTGAAAGCCCTTTCAAGATACATTTCAGCAGGATCAACTCCAAAGGCTGTTCCGAAATATATGTGCACAAATAAGATGACCACCCTTGTCATAAATATAAAGGGAAGGGTAAACACCTTTAAAATCCCTCTTGGCCAGAGGAAAAACCCTTTCACCTGTAAAGGGTTAAGGAGCTAGGATAACCTCCCTGGCACCTGACCAAAATGACCAATGAGGAGACAAGATACTTTCAAAGCTGGAGGGGGGGAGAAACAAAGGTTCTCTCTGTCTGTGTGATGCTTTTGGCAGGAACAGAAAAGGAATGGAGTCTTAGAACTTAGTAAGTAATCTAGCTAGATATGCGTTAGATTCTGTTTTGTTTAAATGGCTGACAAAATAAGCTGTGCTGAATGGAATGTATATTCCTGTTTTTGTGTCTTTTTGTAACTTAAGGTTTTGCCTAGAGGGATTCTCTATGTTTTGAATCTGGTTATCCTGTAAGGTATTTACCATCCTGATTTTACAGAGGTGATTCTTTTGTTTTTCTTCAATTAAAATTCTTCTTTTAAGAACCTGATTGCTTTTTCATTATTCTTAAGATCCAAGGATTTGGGTCTGTGTTCACCTATGCAAATTGGTGAGGATTTTTATCCAGCCTTCCCCAGGAAAGGGGGTGTAGGGTTTGGGGAGGATTTTGGGGGGAAAGACGTTTCCAAGCGGGCTCTTTCCTGGTTATATATCTGTTAGACGCTTGGTGGTGGCAGCAATAGAGTCCAAGAACAAAAGGTAAAACAGTTTGTACCTTGGGGAAGTTTTAACCTAAGCTGGTAAAAATAAGCTTAGGGGGTTTTCATGCAGGTTCCTACATCTGTACCCTAGAGTTCACAGTGGGGAAGGAACCTTGACATGGTGGCAGAGCGGTGGGATTAATATGAAATCATTTTGAGATCAATTTGAGATTTTTTTGAACCAGAAGCACAGATTTTAAAAGGAAATATTTTTTTTTAGTTTGGGCTGCTGGAAAGCAGGTTTTAAGCTGAAAGCAGTTAGAGGTGGTTTTTTGATTTTTTTTTTTTTTTTTTTTGGTCTCTGCTTGGGGGCCAGAGCAGGGAAATTCATAAGTTTTCACAGACCTGAAGAAGTTTTTTTTACCTAAGAGCAACTGGAGGGGTTTTCTCTCTATTTGCCTGGAGACAAAGGTGTTAGGCTTTTTTGTTGTTGTTGTTTTTTGTTTAAGCATTTTTCTGTAGGCTGACAATCACTATCAGAGACTATAGGTATCATATTACAGCACAGCAAAATGTTACAAGCCAAGTTTTTTTGTTTGTTTGTTTTATTTCTACCTCTCGGGTGTAAAGTTAGTTAAAAACAGAGAGGCAAAGATGACAGAAACCAAGACACAACACAAATTGGAGTTAATCAGACTGGAGGCAGCGAAAGACGCAGAAAAAGTTCTAGAAGCTGCCCACAGGAGAGCTATGGAGGCAAGGGACACAGAACTGGAGGAGAAGGAAAAAGAGAGGAAGCATGCACTGGAGATGGAGAAGGCAAAGGCTCAGCAGAATATACCAACAATCCCTAGCAATCCTTCTCCAGGTACCACTTCCCATCCCAGAAAGTTCCCCACCTACAAGGCAGGCAATGATACCGAGGCCTTCTTAGAAAACTTCGAAAGGGCCTGCCTTGGATACAGCATCTCTACAGACCAATACATGGTAGAGCTGAGGCCACAGCTCAGTGGACCCTTAGCTGAGGTGGCAGCTGAAATGCCTAAAGAACACATGAACCAATATGAACTGTTTAAAACCAAGGCGAGAGTCAGAATGGGGCTAACACCTGAGCATTCCCGTCAGCGGTTCAGAGCCCTAAAGTGGAAACCAGACGTGTCATTTACCTGACATGCCTACCACAATGTGAAACATTGGAATGCCTGGATATCGGGAGCAAGTGTTAAATCTCCAGAAGATTTGCCCTTCCTGATGCAAATGGAGCAGTTCCTAGAGGGTGTTCCTGAGGAAATAGAAAGATACATCCTAGATGGGAAGCCCAAAACTGTAATCGAGGCGGGGGAGATTGGAGCCAAATGGGTGGAGGTGGCAGAGAAGAAAAAAACTGATCGCAGTTGGAGTGGATACCAGAAGGGACAACCTCAGACCACACCCTACTACCGGGGGCAGCCCAAGGCCCCTCCTACACCCCAAGGAACCCTCCAGCCACCTTATCGTCCTGCCACACCGTTCTCCAGCAACCCACCTCACCCCAGTGACCCATCAGCTGGACGATGTTTTAAATGTAACGAGCTAGGGCATGTAAAGGCCAACTGCCCCAAGAACCTCAACAGATTACAGTTCTCTTTACATGCAGATTTACAGTTCTCTGTGCCCTGCACAGCAGAGTGGGCCTGCTCACACACATTAGAGATCCATTTCCAGCCTATCCTGGCCCCTGCCAGAAATTGCCCTCCCAAAAGAGCCAGTGGAGGCTTTGGTCTCTCAGCATCTGCGACCTTTTAATAAAGGGGCTTCCCTGAGCCCTGGGACCCTGAAAGCCTCCTGGGGAATGAAAGGCCTTGGCCACAGCAGCTCTCTTCCCCGCCCTTTGGGGCACTAGACGCCATTGTACCGCCAGGACTTGGAGGCTGGCTCTGGCCAATCTGCTCGAGCCTTGTGTCCTCTTGGTTTTAGGTCTTTGGAAAATTCTTCTCCATCGGTCAGAAAAGATCCTTCCTTCAGACAGCAGTTCTGGCCATCCACGACCCCGTGCTATGTGTCAGCCAGGCTGGGCTGGTGCTCGTCTACTCCCTCCTGGGGGAAGCCCAGCAAGTGATGGGGGTCACGGTAAGCAGCTGCAATTGACTCAGGAGCTCTGGGTGGGGGCCAGGGCCTCATTCCCATCCTATCGCCATTCGCTGGCCTGGTGGCAAGGAGCCTAGTGGGGACTTCTGGACTTCATGGACTTCTCTTCTTAGGATGTGGTGCTCTGCTATCACTCCTGGAAAGGACAGGAGAGTCCCCTAAGAGCCCTCTGGGACTGAGCCTTTCCTGCCCCACATAGCTGCACCCATTTCCCCATAGCCTAGTGTCCATGTCACCTGAGCCACCATCAAGAGTTGCTCCCTTCTCCGGCAGCCTGGGAGGCCAAGGACTGACTGGTGCTGGCGACCGAGCAGGAAGGGCTGAGGCACATGGGCGTGGGAAGCTGGTCTTGCTGCTGGTCGGGCTGGACCCGCTCTCGAGAGATTGGGAGGATTCAGTCAGCAGGGGCTGCTGACCTGCCTCGTTCACCAGGGCTGCCATCCTGTGGCTTCAGCTTTTGTCACTGGGGTGACTTGGGAAAAGGTCTCAACCTCTCCCCATCCCACTTCACTGCTTCCAGAATCCCTCCTACCCCCCGCCACCCTGCTAGAGCCCCCTCCCTGCCCTACCTGGGTGGGGATGGAGGTAGGGGTGGTGGAGAGGGTTCTATGAACTTGAGCGGTGTCCCCAGGTGGGTTGGAGGTGGAACAGCTGTCAGGGGCACGGATGGGGAGGTGGCAGGAGCTCACCCGACAAAGAGGGAGGTTGTCACTGGAGGTCACTAGAGAGGACAGCAAGCCTCCATCCTGGGGGTCGGGAGGGTGAATCCACCACTCAGACATGAGCAGCTGCTGGGTGGAAATGATGGTGCTAATTCCAGGTGCCCTTAATCCTCCCTGATTCCTGGGGAGTGTCTCAGTGTCTGACATGTTCTCGTTCCCCTGCAGCACGAGGATGTCACAGCCAAGGTCATGGGCCAGCTTCACATCATCAGGCACTTGCACCAGATGCCCAAGGCGCTGCAAGGGCTGTGGCTCATCTGATGCTCTGAAAGGTTCCCCTCCCTGTTCAGCAAGTCCTGCTCCCTGCTGCAGGTACTGCTCTGTCTCACTGTAAATGCGGGGCTAGTGGAAGCGGAAATGGAGGCCCCTGGCACTCACAGAAATTCTCTGCCCTCTCTGTGGAGCCGGGTCCTTCCCTTGGCCCCCCAAATTCCTTCATCTGGGGCAGGAGCTCTTTCCCTCCCACCCATACCCTTCCCCTCTTTCCTTGATCTCACCCCCATCCCATTCCCCGTGCTCCCAGGCAGAGATCTTCCTGCCCCATATGGCGCAGAAGGACCTTTGTGTCAGGGCGACAGACTGTCTGCCCAACTGAAGCTCAGGAAGCTCCACATTTGAGGAGGTGAGGATGGGACAGAGGCTCAGGGCTAGCTTCATCTCCTGCCCTTTATTCTTCTTTGGGCTCTCAGAGTCTGACATGAAGAGGAGCCTCCTCCCCCCATGTCTTCTAAGCCATGGGGTGTGTGACAGCCTCCCAGATGGCTGCAGTCAGAAGCTGAACCACCTCAGGGAGCAGTGGGGGCAGGTCCCTTGTCCGAGGAAACCAAGCAGTGGTATTTCTCAAAGAGGCTGAGAGGGAAGACCCACTCCCTCATGGAGGTAAGAGCCATTGACTTCTTTGGGCATCTGGGTTTCTTGGGGGAGAAATGGGATCCCTGCTGCATAGCCTGGCTGGGAGCTTCCCCCATCCCTGGGACAGAGACATCTCCATCAATGTGCCACCCTTGTTTTTTTCCTAGCAAGAGACTCCCCAGCGAACTCCTCAAACCTGTTCTCCTGGTAGTGTTTCTGGGAGGAGGCTCCCATCCCTCAGTCTCCAACTCCATCATGCAGTCTCTTTCACCTAACTTCTCCGCTCTCCAGCTCCACTTCCCGCAGCAGGACAAACGGACCTTCAGCTCCTAGAGAACAGACTCTGACCTCCTTCTGATCAGCAATGGGGTTTCACCATCCCCTCAGCAAACCTGTAAGCCAGGCTGGACCGGATTTGAAGGAGGAGGGTATCTAACAGGGTGGCTTGGCCTATGGCTTCCTAGCCTGAGGCTAGGCCAAATTGATGACCAAGTGAGCCCCACCTGAGAGGAAACAAGGGAAAACAGCAGCAAAAGTCCAGAAGCAGAGCGAGCTGTTCAGTCGACGGCCTTGGGTCAAAACCTGGAGTCCAGGGTAGGACTGGGTTCTCTCACCGTCCCTAAGGAAGGGGACACAGAAGACCATGGAAACCCAAGAAGGGCAGGCCGAGCCAAAATCAGGCAGAGGAAGAACTCCCCATGAGGGTGGAAGGCCTTGTTTCTGTTCAAGACATTTTCGGACTTTGTTTGGAAGGAGCACGACCCAGGAACGAGTGGAGTAAAGCCCAGTCACCTGGTTGGAGGGCTGAGTTCCCAGCCAACAAACTGCAAGAGTGAGTATCAACGGGGTTGCTAGCCCAGCTAGAAAGCAGTGACACGAGGCTCACACTTCACTCAAACACACAAGGCTGAGGTGCTTTGGGAAGCACAGTAACAAAGAAGAGATTTAAGTGAAACTAAGCAAGAGAAAAAGACAAATTTCAAACAGACAAACAAAACACAACACACTTTGTAGTGACTTAAACTGAACGTTAACAAGTCACAATCTTTGCCGTAGCTGTTTCCAGACTAACATCTCAGCTTTCCTAACAGACCTTCTTTGATGTCCCTGTAGGGTACAAAACTTCTCTGTCGAATCCGCAGATTTAATTGCTTCGTCTTCTGGTTTCAGACCCTCTGTTCTCCTTCTGGGCTGCCTGGACCCTGACTGTAACACCTCTCTGGCCCAGCCTCTTACACAGATGTGTGCTGCAGCCAGCCCAGCACAGGGAGCAGTGGGGACTAACTTGAAGGGAAAGGAGTCCAGGAGAGCTGGCTGTATTTCAAGGAATCCCTGTTGAGGTTACAGAGACAAACCATCCCGATGTGTCGAAAGAATAGTAAGTATGGCAGGCGACCAGCTTGGCTTAACGGTGAAATCCTAGCAGATCTTAAGCATAAAAAAGAAGCTTACAAGAAGTAGAAGGTTGGACATATGACCAGGGAAGAGTATAAAAATATTGCTCAGCCATGTAGGAATGAAATTAGGAGGGCCAAATTGCACCTGGAGCTGCAGCTAGCGAGAGATGTTAAGAGTAACAAGAAGGGTTTCTTCAGGTATGTTGGCAACAAGAAGAAAGCCAAGGAAAGTGTGGGCCCCTTAATGAATGAGGGAGGCAACCTAGTGACGGAGGATGTGGAAAAAGCTAATGTACTCAATGCTTTTTTTGCCTCTGTCTTCACTAACAAGGTCAGCTCCCAGACTACTGCACTAGGCAGCACAGCATGGGGGAATAGATGGCCAGCCCTCTGTGGAGAAAGAGGTGGTTAGGGACTATTTAGAAAAACTGGACGTGCACAAGTCCATGGGGCTGGATGAGTTGCATCCGAGAGTGCTAAAGGAACTGGCGGCTGTGATTGCAGAGCCATTGGCCATTATCTTTGAAAACTTGTGGCGAACGGGGGCAGTCCCGGATGACTGGAAAAAGGCTAATGTAGTGCCAATCTTTAAAAAAGGGAAGAAGGAGGATCCTGGGAACTACAGGCCAGTCAGCCTCACTTCAGTCCCCGGAAAAATCATGGAGCAGGTCCTCAAAGAATCAATCCTGAAGCACTTACATGAGAGGAAAGTGATCAGGAACAGTCAGCATGGATTCACCAAGGGAAGGTCATGCCTGACTAATCTAATCGCCTTTTATGATGAGATTACTGGTTCTGTGGATGACGGGAAAGCAGTGGATGTATTGTATCCTGACTTCAGCAAAGCTTTTGGCACGGTCTCCCACAGTATTCTTGTCAGCAAGTTAAGGAAGTATGGGCTGGATGAATGCACTATAAGGTGGGTAGAAAGTTGGCTAGATTGTCGGGCTCAACAGGTAGTGATCAATGGCTCCATGTCTAGTTGGCAGCCGGTGTCAAGTGGAGTGCCCCAGGGGTCGGTCCTGGGACCGGTTTTGTTCAATATCTTCATAAATGATCTGGAGTATGGTGTGGTTTGCACTCTCAGCAAATTTGCGGATGATACTAAACTAGGAGGAGTGGTAGATACGCTGGAGGGCAGGGATAGGATACAGAGGGATCTAGACAAATTGGAGGATTGGGCCAAAAGAAATCTGATGAGTTTCAATAAGGATAAGTGTAGGGTCCTGCACTTAGGACGGAAGAACCCAATGCACAGCTACAGACTAGGGACCGAATGACTAGGCAGCAGTTCTGCAGAAAAGGACCTAGGGGTGACAGTGGACGAGAAGGTGGATATGAGCCAGCAATGTGCCCTTGTTTCCAAGAAGGCCAATGGCATTTTTTGATGTATAAGTAGGGGCATAGCGAGCAGATCGAGGGACGTGATCGTCCTCCTCTATTCGACATTGGTGAGGCCTCATCTGGAGTACTGTGTCCAGTTTTGGGCCCCACACTACAAGAAGGATGTGGATAAATTGGAGAGAGTCCAGCGAAGGGCAACAAAAATGATTAGGGGTCTGGAGCACATGTCTTATGAGGAGAGGCTGAGGGAACTGGGATTGTTTAGTCTGCAGAAGAGAAGAATGAGGGGGGATTTGATAGCTGCTTTCAACTACCTGAGAGGTAGTTCCAGAGAGGATGGTTCTAGACTATTCTCAGTGGTGGAAGAGGACAGGACAAGGAGTAATGGTCTCAAGTTGCAGTGGGGGAAGTTTAGGTTGGATATTAGGAAAAACTTTTTCACTAGGAGGGTGGTGAAACACTGGAATGCGTTGCCTAGGGAGGTGGTGGAATCTCCTTCCTTAGAAGTTTTTAAGGTCAGGCTTGACAAAGCCCTGGCTGGGATGATATAATTGGGTATGGGTCCGGCTTTTGAGCAGGGGGTTGGACTAGATGACCTCCTGAGGTCCCTTCCAACCCTGATATTCTATGATTCTATGACAGATGATCTCATCCTGTCAGACCAAACAACAGGGGTCCCAGTGAGGCTTAGATGGAAGTTCCCAGGCATCTCCTGGAGGTAAGAACCGTCCACTCTTCTGGGCACTTGGGGCTGTTGCAACCAAGAGGGGGCTCCTGTTCCATAGCCTATTTGTCCTCATGACTGTGTTTTTTTATTCTCAGAGGATGCGTCCGGGACCCTGGAGACTGTTTCGTGCAGGAGGTTTGAGCGGGGAGAGATCACTCACTGTCATGACCCATGGGTCATTAACCCAGGTCTGCAGGGTTCCTGGGAGCAGCCACCCTCCAGCACGCCACCTGGAAGCCTACGAAAAACTGCTTACCTAGGACTGACGAAGTCCAGACCCAGTTTGAGGCTCTGTTGGCAGAGTCCCAGAGCAGCTAATCGGCCCCCAGGACCTCCTTAAACCAGCAGCAGGAACAAGAATCTGTCTGAACACCCGAGCTCCCACCCGCCCCCTCTGGACCGTGTGTTAGCTGTCCTGCTCCCGCTCCCCAGGCTTGATTTCCTGGCATCCGGACTCGGGGTGACTCATCTGACTTGAGGTGCTGAACACAATTTGGTCTTTTGCTTCTGCTCTTCCAGTGTCCTGACCCAGCTGACTCTCGACTCCTGTCTCGTGAGTGTGGACTCTGCCTCTGACCACTAGATCTGGCTGCCCATGACTCAGCCATGACACTGACTTTTCTACAATTCCTCCAGTGCCCTTTTCTGCTCTCCAGCTCTGCTCTCCCAGCAAGACACACCGATCCCTGGCTCCCAGAGTCCTGCTTGCCTGCTAGTCAAGGGCTTGGGGAAGAGCTTGTCTTGCCCCCTCCCCCACCACAGCTGCTTTTCCTCTGGGACTCTCCCTAGTGCAGAGGAGAGTCCGTCCTGGCAGCAATTCAGGAAGTCACGGAAGGGACGGTCTGCTCAGCTCCCTCTGCAATGCCACTGCCCGAGACCATTAGGAGTGGGTGCCCAGTGACTGCGCCGGCAGCTCCTTGAGAGACTCCTGGGGGCAGGGCAGTCGTGTTTCCCGGTGACCGCGGGAAGCCATGCAAAGAGTGCGGCATTGAGGAGACTCTCCTGCTGTCCCAAAGGGTTTCTGTTCTCCTGCACGGTCAGACCGTGGGGCCGGCTGGCAGAATGGGGAAGAGCTGGTTGGTGATGAGTCGGAGGATTCACCATAGAGGTGGCAGCAGCTGCAGATCCTGGAGTCCCTGTGGTCGGGTTACCATGCGTCCGGATTTTCCCGGACATGTCCGGCTTTTTGGGTTTTAAATTGCCCTCCGGGAGGAATTTGTAAAACTCTCCAGAGGGCCGGGATTTCCCTCCCAATGCAGCACTCTGGGGGCAGGGGGTGGGGAGCTGTGCGCTCTGCGGGGGAGCGCGGCACTGTGTCTGGCTCCGCACCCCAGACACACTGCTCTGAGCAGCAGGGTAAGGGAGCCGGGGGGCTGGAGAAGGGGCATGGGGTCCCAAGGACAGTCAGGGGACAGGGAGCAGGAGGGGTTGGATGGGTCAGTTGTTCTGGGGGGAGCCTGTCAGGGGGTGGGCATATGGAGAGGAGTCGGGGGAGACAAGGGACAGGGAGCAGGGGGGGTTAGATGGGTTGGGGGTTCTGCGGGGGCAGTCAGGGGACAGGTGGTGGTTGGATAGGTGTGGGAGACCTGGGGGTCTGTCAGGGGACGGGGGTGCGGATAGGGGGCGGGGCAGTCAGGGGACAGGTACGGGGGGGAAGTTCTAGGGGGGCAGTTAGGGTGGGGGGGTCTAAGGAGGAGGTAATTGGAGACAGAGAGAAGGAAGGCTTAGACAGAGGGCGGGGTCCAGAGGGGGTGGCGATCAGGGGACAAGGAGCAGCAGGAGTTGGAGGGGTTAACAGTTCTCTGGGGGGGCAGTCATGGGGCAGGAAATGGGAGAGAGTAGATAGGGGGCAGGGCTACAACTCCCCCCCCCCACCCCCCGGAGTGTCCTCTTTTTTGAAAGTTCAAATATGGTAACCCTACCCTATGGGCCAAGCCTCCACTCCTGAGAGTTCAGGGAATCTTTGGCTTTCGCGGCTGGGCCTGCCTGCCGAGACAGAGGACTCAGTGTTTCCATCAGGCTGCTCAGCTGCAAATGCAGCCACCCAAAGATGTGAAGAATGGAAGAGAAAGAGCAAAGCTGGATCCTCCGCTGAGCTCCTGCCATCAAGTGAGCCCAGCCTGGGAGAGACGAGGTAAAGCTCCAAGGTGGCTGGTGGCTGCAGAAATCCAGGGGAGGAGAAATAAATAGTTCATGATGAATCCTACGGGCTTTGTCTTGTGTGGTGAAGGGTTTAAAATGGGTCTAGTTACACAGAATCACAGGGTTGGAAGGGACCTCAGGAGGTCATCTAGTCCAACCCCCTGCTCAAAGCAGGACCAATCCCCAATTTTTACCCCAGATCCCAAATGGCCCCCTCAAGGATTGAACTCACAACCCTGGGTTTAGCAGGCCAATGCTCAAACCACTGAGCTATCCCCCCGCCCCCCTGATAGTTTACTATCACAATAAACTTTACAATGGCTGTGTCTGATTGAAGGGCAGGTCTAGAAAGGTCAGAGGTCACTCGAGGAGCTTCAAGTCTCCGATTCTGTCCCTATTGCCTGCTTTGACCAGCTGATCTCACCCCAACACATCCCTCAGGTGGTCGCAGTGGTGAGCTCTTTCCCCCTTTTTCTGGATTAGCCGCCAGCATGGGGACAGGATCCATGTGGCCAAGGAAATGGAGAGGCGTGGGGGTCACTTGCAGAGGCATGCAGAGAACTTGCAGAGTTGCCTGTTAATGCAGCTCCTACAGGGGAGCACGGTAGGGTACTGTGCACTCAGGGGCACCATTTCCAATTTTGGTGGTGACGGGGAGAATAATTTCACCATGATTCAAAGGGCTACTTAGGCACCTGAAAACTCTATTGTTTTGGCAGATAACCTAGCAATGAGCTGACAGGAACACTTGCCAGACTGCTTTCCGGAGAAGACAACTATAAGAATGGATCCAGGGAATGGTTCTGTATCTCTGAGGTGTTTGGACACTTTCAGGGAACATTTCCGATGCAAGACAGAGATCTCCAAAGTTATCCTGGGAAACCCTGAGAGACTTATGGAAAGCTAGCAGATACCACATCTCTGCTGTCACTTTGCACTGACAAACTTGGACTGTCCGAACCTGTTCATGTATTTTACCTGCTCTCACCTCTCAATAACTTTCACATATAAAAGAAAGAAAATTAAATATATGACGTAGTTACACCGATATAGGGCCGTAGCGTAAACTCAACCTCAGAGTTGTTCCATTGAAATGGAATTATTCACAGCAGTCATTAAAGTTAAACATGCACGTAACTGTTTCCAGGGCTGAGATTAAGGCCACAGTTTATGAGAGGGGCAGACGCAAGAAGAGAAGAGCGGTGCAAAAGCTGAAATACCATTTGGAACTTGGCCCAAACAATGCAGCATGAAAAATGAACTCATCTTGTTATACAGTAATAGAGCTGGTTCAAAATGGTTTTACACTGACAATGCAACCTTTTAACTAGAAATGCCACTTGGGATTACATTGATCATTTGAAAAAAGTTCCCGTTTAAAAAAAAACATTTTGGATTTCTCTGCCCACTTGAGAGAGAATGTGGCATTTTTCCCACCAAAACTAAACAGAAATATGATCATTAAAAACATTTGCAAATAAGTTTCAAGAACATGGGGGGGAAGTGGTTTCTTCTTCCATTTTCATGACCCTCTCCACTCCTGCTATTTTTGACCAGTTCTAATTATGAATAAATGTCTGTCTGTCCATGAATGATAACTATGTCTGCTACTGAAACATTTAGAAACAATGGCTCTCATCAGGAGCACTGAGGTCACATTACACAGAGAAACACCCAGGCCTGAATTAAATTAATCTTTAATTCCTGCAGACTCCCGGTCATCCTGGAGGATTGGCAATGCTACTCCAGTTTCCTGGGCCACATCCGTGTCCCCACCTAATGGATCCCTTCCTCTGGGTTCCTGGATCAAGCGTCTGTCCTCCATGAGCAGGTCGCCTTCCCCATTCTCCAGGGCTGGGTCTCGATTTTTGTTTCTGGTTCCCTGGGCCTGGGCCCTGTCCCTGTCACACACTGTGGGGAGCTCAGATTCCTGTGAATCCTGCGGACTTCCAGGCTGCTGGGAGGGATGAGTCAGCAGCTTCCTGAAGACGAGTCGCGAGTAGGCAAACACTTTCCCTCTACCTTTCCAAAACCCACATTCGTATAGTGAGACTAGCACCCCCACCACTGCCACCACTCCACGCACCAGGAGACGATTCCAGGACGCTGGCTCTGAAACAAAAAAAGAGAGAGAAAGGCCCCATGACTAAGGGAGTCCGTTAAATCATCCCACTGCTGCCATGAGGATCCCAGAAGATGAAGACGTTCCTGGGATACAGTAAGAGCTGAGTTGGGTCGTGTGCACATGGTCACCACTCAGAGCAGTGGGAATGAGATCTCCAGGCTCATTATCCCCATCGGCTAACCTGACGGAAGGAGAAAGGTGAGCCTGGCAAAGCAGCCCCTGTTCCAGAGTCTGGTAACTGTGATTTTTAAGATGCTCCGGGATGGGGTCCCTCAGGTCTTAAGGTTAGAGGGGATGGTTATGATCATCTACTCCAGCATCTCCTGAAGCGTGGGGAAGGGCTAGCCATGGTGGGAAGGGTGGGGTTTGAAGATGTATACAGGAAAATGGGGGGTGGGGTCGCTAACACATTGCTGATGGGTGAGGGGCATGATTGGTTTCTTTGCCTTGAGGAGGGGGCTCAGCTTTTAAAAGTTTTGGGAAGAATAATTTAGTCTGAGCCCTGGCCTAACCCAGGCCAGAGAATGTCGCCTACTGATTCCTGCACCCAGTCCAGTGATTTATGGCACTGACTTGGCATTGGGAGGGATTTTATCATACGCTGAAATCCAGCTGCAGAGGGGAAAGGGCATTAGAAGCTGAAAGACCCCAGAAGTGGCTCTGGTTTTCTACTCAAAATAACCACCCAGGGCTGATTTTCCCCGGCCCAGCACCTTCCAGTCATGCACCCAGTGCTGAGTGAGTTTGGTGTGCAGGCTGGCTCCCAAATCCAGACAGTGGCTCTTCACATCCACTTTGCCCTGGCGTCAGGGACTGCCCTGAGCGCCCATCCTGCAAACACTTAGGCACCTGAGCCCTCCCACTGCGATCTATGGATGGAGTTAAACACGTGGCTAAAGCATTTGCAGAGGTTCCAAAGAGCTGAGGCTCCATGTAAAAGGAACATTACTTCAGTTATTCCTATCTTGGGTTGATGAGATGCTGCTGCCTGCCCCCTCCCTTCACAGCTGAGTCTCCCACCCAGTGGAATTCTCCAAGGAACTTCCCACTCCAAGAGACAGAGGTGCCTGAAGTGGCCATTAGCCTCTTAAGTCCCTTTGTGAATCCACCCCTAACCGTTCATCAGGACAAGTCCTCAGCTCCCTGCAGCTGTCCTGTTACCCAGGTTACACGGTGCAGGTTTCCTCTCACCCATCAGACTTTGTTTTTAGAGGAAAGCTGAGATGCAGGAGATCAAGGTGGCGCTTCCAATGAACAAGTACCAGGTCACCGACCCCATGGGATTCAGCCTCGTATGGTCCTTGCTCCAGACCCCCTAACTCTGTGGTTCTCAAGCAGGGGTACATGTATCCCTGGGGTAAACAGAGGTCTTCCGAGGAGTAGGTCAACTCATCTAGATATTGGCCTCGTTTTACAGGAAAGTTAGAGATGAAGGACAACACCAGAGCCAAGCCTCCCATTAGGGTGAGGGGGAGGAAACACTCACCCATGGGCCTTTCCTTGTTACAGGGACCCACAGTGACACGGACTCTCACTCTGCAGCTTCTCAGGCTGTGCTGCTGGGAACAGCTGCGGGTGGATAAAAGGCAGCCAGGTTCTGTCTGAGACGTGTGCCGCAGAGCTCAAATGGATCTGCCAGAAAGAAGCGGCCCTGATATAAACAGTGCAACTGAAGATCCACATTTGTGTGTCTGTAATGAAAAGTACCCCCCTGTTCAGTCTCCTGGGTAGGGCCCTTCCAAATTCACCCATCCAGTTTGGTAAATTTCATGGTCATGAGATTTTTTAAAGTCTTTTAAATTTCACAGTTTTAGCTATTTCAATCTGAAATGTCACCCCCTGTGTGGATCCCATCCCAGAAGAGGGTCATGGGGGGTTCTCAGGGCTATTGGGGGAGGGGTGTCACAGTATTGCGACCCTGACTTCAGCACTGCTCCTGGCAGTGGTGCGACCTTCAGAGCTGGGCTCCCGGCCGGCAGCCACGGAGGAGGGAGGTTTCTGCTGCTGTGGGAGGTTCCTGGTGGTGGCTCTGATCTGGCCCTGGGAGCAGCCCATGCAGGGGACGAAGTCCTGTTCCTGCCCTGCCCAGCCTGAACCTGCAGCTAGAGCCTGGCACACAGTAGGAGCCCCTGCCCGGGACGCTACCAGCCCTGCCCCTCCCCCATTCCTGGGTCCAGCACTCAGAGGTTAAAAGGGCCTGGAGCTGGCGGGTGGCGGGGCTCCCTCCTGACCACCGCGCTCGGGGCAGTTGCCCACATCACCCACCCATAAGGTTGGCCCTCCCCCACCCCCCTCCCCAGCAGCTGATGCTCTTTGGCCGCCCAGCTCTGAAGGCAGGGTAGACGTAAGGGGGGCAGTACTGGGACATATTTCCCGCCCCCCCAGACAGATTTCACAGGGGAGACCAGATTTCACAGGCTGTGATGCATTTTTCATGGTCATGAATTTGGTAAAGCCCTACTCACGGGGCGGGACTGGGGCTTTAGGCAGAGCAGAACTCTGGGCGGTGCTGGGACTCAGGTGCCCCGCGCAGTCACAGTTCCTCTCCTCGGTCCTCCTCACTGGGCTGGGGCCTTGGGGTGTCATTTTTAACTGCCCCAAACCTGCAGTAAGTTAATACCCTGCAATGCTTCCCAGGGTACCCAGGGCTGGGAGGCATCTAGCCACCACCTGCCCTTTGCCTGAGGGAGCCTTGTCTGTGCCTGCCAGGGGTCAGCTCCCCAACTCCACTGGCCACACGCACTCGCTGCTGGGCCTGCCGTCACTGCAGGGTAGCAATAGGCCCACTCTGCCCTCAAGCCCTCTGAGCATCTGTCTGGAGCGAACAGTCCCTGGTCCCCTGGGCACTGGCAGGATTCACAGATTCACTCTTTCCAAAGGAACAGTAACATCCTCGGCCCCAGCTTACCAGGTCCAGCTCAGATCACTGCTCCACTTAACACACAGCGCTGCTATAGGCTCATAGTGAAATCACCCCTCAGTTCAACAAAGCCAAGAGTCAAGTGGAAGTGTTGGAAACAAATGGTTACATATAACAAAGTCATAACATGTGTTCTAGAGCCTAGACCGAACTAACAAGGTATTCTCCTGTCTAACCAAGTACAGCTCACCCGAAATCCTTGCAGCACTTCACAGCCAGGCAGGCTCGGACCCTTCTTTCTTGAGACATGCGTACGGTCAGTTTGTCTTCGAGGGGAAGGATCCAGTAGGTCTCTGCACACCGAGAGAGATCAGACCGATCCTTTGTCTTTATGCTTCAACACCACAGATGGACACACACACAGCCCCCTGCTCTTAGTTTCTTCCTGTAGATTTCCCTTTTTTGTGGATTTTGCACTCTAATTTTACACCTGGCTCAGTGGCAAAGAGACATCCTACGGCAGGCACACAATACACACATGGCCAGACAGGGAGGTAACTTCAGTTGTCTCCTGTCTGAAAGGAGCATCTGGGGTACATCACCTCCCGTGACCTGCCTTAACTCCAAGACCTTAAGGGCACCATTGTCCGTCTCGAGACACAGCTCCTTATATAGTATCCGTACAGAGGTCTTGCTCCGATTATGGTGACCATTGGGCTACTGGCCCTTGATACAGACCTCACATGCCCCCTTTGGTGAACTATTCTGTAGACCACTGGTTCTCCACCAGGGGAACATGTACTCCTGGCCGTATGCAGAGGTCTTCCCGGGGAGACATCAACTCATCCAGATATTTACCTAGGTTTACAACACGCTACATAAAAAGCACGAGCGAAGTCAGTACAAACTAAAATTTCAGATAGTGACTTGTTTACACTGCTCTATCCCTATACACTGAAATGGAAGTACAAGATTTATATTTCCATTTATTTATTTTATTATACGGTAACAATGAGAACGTCAATCATTTTTCAGTAATAGTGGCTGTGACGCTTCTGTATTTTTTGTGTCTGATTTTGTAAGCGAGTAGTTTTTAAGTGAGGTGAAACTGGAGTTTCGCTTTTTAAGTGAGGTGACAAATCAGATTCCTGAAAGAGGTGCAGTCATCTGGAAAGGTTTAAAACGACTGATGTAAAGATCAGACCCAGGGGATTCCTGGAAAACCTTCTGTGCTGCCTGCCACTTGGCACCAAGGGGTCCCTGGGTCACATGCATCTTTCCCCCAAACTCCATCTCTGGGCAGGCTCAGCTCCTCTCTCCTGCAAGGAGGGAACTGGAGCCAAGGCCGTGCAATAGCGCTGTCCGCAGTGTCCTGAGAGAGTGCGCGCCAACCTCAGGGCAGACTGCTGGGAACCAGGGCACAAATCCAAACTGGCTGAGAATTCTAGACCTAGATTTCACCAACCAAACATGCAGGGTAACCTCCCCCGGCATCCTAACAGCCTAGCCATGCAGTCCCCTTGGGTTCTCCGATCTGTCTCGCAACCCAGGTGAGCCTGCCTTTGAGAGACAGATGGTCTCTCACACTCAGAATCACAACAGTATTCAGGTTACTCCCAGACCCACAGGTCCAGGCACCCCAGGTAAACTGCACCTTAGACATCACACCAAAGACCACGTGTGTAGCCAGTCTTATTATAGGACACTTTATTAAAAAGGAAATAAGATTTATTTACAAGGCTAAAGCAGGTGAGGATACATACACAACGAAGCTACAAAGTTTCAAAAGGTAACAGAAGCATCTATAGCAGTGATGCTCCGAGCTCAGTGGTTCAGGAGCCAAATTAGTGATCAGCCTTACCCAGAAGAGCCACAGTAGCGTGAATTCATTGTTTCATTCACTATAGCACTTCTCCTATTTAAACAGAAGGGCAGGGGAAATATTTAGGTTTTTATAAAAATGCTCGCAGCAAATAACTTAGTGGCTAATAACACAGTAAAAGCATCCTGACTGGTTAACAATGAAATCAGTGTTTTAATATCATGTGCTACAAAGAGCGGCAGGAGACACATTAAAGAGTCACTTGCAGCTCATGAGCCGCAGTCTGTGTATCACTGGTCCATTATCAACTCTGTCCTTGAGGGCTAACCCAGGCTAAGCAGGTGGGGAACTCTTGCTTATGCCTAGAAAACCCTGCCCCCCAGCATCAACAAGATTCAGTTCCTTCTTGTATCCCACCTCCTCCCTTGTGCTCTGAGCTGCTGGAGATCAGCACTTCACACTCCTAAATGCCTCAATTCACTCTCCTGTCTGGTGATTTACACAGTCACAGAGGCTCCCAAAACAAACGTTCCAATATTACCTAACAATGTGGGATACAGAGGTCAGAAGAAATGAGATTAATGCTGCAGCAGCTCACAAGCATTCAATAAAGGCTGAACACATTCTTATAATGCTAATACCTATCTTAACACACAGGTGAGCCAGCCTGATCCCAGCTGTATATTTCTCAGGGTCCCCTTGAGACATGGGGACTTTGGCATGACCTGGCACCTGGTCTGTCTGTCACACCGACCCCCTCCCTGCCCTTTTCAAACCCACTGGGCTCCAGGAAGGGAGAGAACAGACATTTCTCCTCTTGCTCCTACGTTCCAGGCCCTAGGTGTCCCACGAGGAGTGTAACAGGGGGTCTACTCCCTTGGCAGGTACAGCGCTCTTAAAACTAAAAATGGAAAATTAAAACCAGTTTAAAACAATCATGCTTTTATCCAAAGCAATATCTGGCAACAGCAAAAAAAAAGGAACTGGTGGTGTAAACCTGCAAACTTCAAAATCAATTGGGTTTTCAAAAGACCCCAAAAACTGATCCATAAAAAATACTTTGTTAAAAAGTTCCTGGGCCGGGGGGGGGGGGGGGGGCAGTGGCGCGGGAATGTAGAACATCCCCCCATAGCTCTATGCCAGACCACCGAATGGGAATGATGAATATTTTTCAAAGATTCCATACATAATTTTCTAGAGTAAAAAGCTTCTGTGGGGGAATGTCAGGGCAGCGAAAGCTGAGGCTGGTGCCTTGGCTCAGTTAGGCAGAGCTCCTGGTCCAGCTGAGGTAGGTTAGAAAGGCTGGATTTGAGCCGTTCCACTGGCGGAAAAAGAGACGGCACGGGTGGGGGGACAAGATGTGCAAACAGCATCTCTGGTTTTCACCTGAGTCCACAGTGCTCTGCCCAGTGATGCGCAGAGCATTCCCTGATATTCCGGAATTGCTCAGATGTGATCTTGTAAAGAGATCAGTCCGGCTTTTCCGGGACTAATTCCACAGTGCTCTCCTTACGAGCCCCCTACCACGGCAGCCTCCTGTGCCTGTGTAAATGCATCGGGTTTGGTGCAGATCCAGGGTCTCTCACTGCTGCATCGCCAGCTGCTGACCCCATTCACATCGTTCAGATACGCGCAGTCTCCTCCTCCTCCGATCGGAAACCTGCAAGACAGAAGCCAGGGAGCTGGTGTCAGGTAGGAGTTGGACATTTCCCATCAGCCACAGGCAGGGAGAGACGCTCTCGCACAGTGCAGGGAGCTGCTGCACTCACAGCCCCTCACGATTCCCCTTCCTGCACCTGCCACAGGCCCCAGCTAGAAAGGGGGCAGTGGGGCAGCAAGGCCAGGAAAGGTTCAAAGATCAACAGACCTCCATGGAGCATTTATGCCGGGTGGGTATTAACCCAGTTCCTACTCTCCCCCCGTGCCCCCCCCCCGCCCCGCACACCCAGCTGGGTCTGGATGAGCCCCTGCAGACCCAACCCACCCAAACTGCCCTGGGCGCAGGTTCCAGGTGACTCTCAGCGTGGCGAGGAGCAGCAGTAACGCTGCACAGAAGAGCTGGGTCCAGAGCTCCCTGGACAGTTTACATCAGCTCTCAGGCCAGAGGCCTGTCAGGACAGGCTGTATTGCAGGGGGCGGCTGGAGTGAAATGCCAGCAGCACAAACCCAGCGGCCATGGGGTGACCCCAGCCACTCACACAGAGCTTCCCGTCAGAACTGGAGGCCAGCGCTTCCCACCTGGGAACAGGGTGGGATCCAGGTCCACAGGCAAATCCTCCCCCATGGTCCCATCCTGGCTACTCACAGTAGACATGTGCTCGGCTAGGAGAAGGCCCAGCACTATTCTTTGGGCAGGCCGGGATCTCCCTGCCCTCAGGCCACCAGCCTCTGGCTCGGGGTGAGATCTGTCCCAGAGAAGGGAGAACCCAGCTCACAGCCACCTGAGAAGTTGGCTGTGGGTGGCTCCCCCACCGGCATCACCCTAGACGAGCTCTGAGGAGATGGCAATGATGCACCCAGAGCCTTCTGCTGGGGTGGGCGCCCACAGGGTGGCAGATTTCAGGGTTAACACCCCACTGAGATGCCTGTTTACCCAGTTCCGGTAAATTGGCGTCACATTAGCTATCCTCTAGTCATCGGGTACAGAAGTGGATTTAAATGATAGGTTACAGACTACAATGAGTAGTCCTGCAATTTCACATTTGAGTTCCTGGGACTGGTGACTTGTTACTGTTTAGTTTCTCAATTTGTTCCAAAACCTCCTCTAATGACACCTCCATCTGGGACAGTTCCTCAGATTTGTCACCTAAAAAGGACGGCTCAGCTTTGGGAATCTCCCTCACATGCTCAGCCGTGAAGATTGCTGCAAAGAATTCATTTAGTTTCTCTGCAATGGCATAGTGCCAGCTGCGGTGTGGACAGACCCCAAACAGGCCGGCTAACAGATGGGCTCATGAGGCAATCACAAAGACAGACTGCTGCCAACATCAGGGCATCCTTGCTGGAATATGTGAAAATATCTGCTGGGATCAAACAGCAGGTCATCAACTGACTTGTTTTCTAAGCCTCCTCTGGGCATATTTTCCAGCTTCCCATCAACCGCAAAGGGCTCTTTTAAAAATGCCATTCAGCTGTAAGTACCTAAGACTGGCCACATGGGTCAGACCAATGGCCCATCTAGCCCAGTGTCCTGTCCTCCGATACTGGCCAGCGGTAGGTGCTTCCGAGGGAATGAACAGAACAGGGTCAGTATCGAGTGATCCATCCCATTCACACCCAGCTTCTGGCAGTCAGATGTTCATGGACACTCAGAACATGGGGTTGCATCCCTGACCATCCTGGCTGATAGGAACTGGTCGAGCTATCCTCTGTGAACTGATCTACTTCTTGTTTGAACAGAGTTATACTATTGGCCTTCACAACATCCCCTGGCAAGAAGCTCCACAGGTTGACTGTGTGTTGTGTGAAGAAATACTTCTTAATAACATCAGCCACACTATCAGAGGCTAGTTCACCTGTACATCCACCAATGTGATATATGCCATCATGTGCCAGCAATGCCCCTCTGCCATGTGCATTGGTCAAACTGGACAGTCTCTACGTAAAAGAATAAATGGACACAAATCAGATGTCAAGAATTATAAGATTCATAAACCAGTCGGAGAACACTTCAGTCTCTGGTCAAGCAATCACAGACATGAAGGTCGCTATCTTACAACAAAAAAAACTTCAAATCCAGACTCCAGCGAGAAACTGCTCAATTGGAATTAATTTGCAAATTGGATACTATTAATTTAGGCTTAAATAGAGACTGGGAGTGGCTAAGTCATTATGCAAGGTAGCCTATTTCCCCTTGTTTTTTTCTCCCCCCGCCCGCCCCCCCCGACATTCTGGTTAAACTTGGATTTATACTGGAAATGACCCACCTTGATTATCATGCACATTGTAAGGAGAGTGGTCAGTTTGGATGAGCTATTGCCAGCAGGAGAGTGAGTCTGTGTGTGTGGTTTTTGGAGGGGGGTGGGCGGGTGAGAAAACCTGGATTTGTGCTGGAAATGGCCCACCTTGATTATCATGCACATTGTAGGGAGAGTGGTCACTTTGGATGGGCTATTACCAGCAGGAGAGTGAGTTTGTGTGTGGAGGGGCAGAGGGTGAGAAAACCTGGATTTGTGCTGGAAATGGCCCAACTTGATGATCACTTTAGATAAGCTATTACCAGCAGGACAGTGGGGTGGGAGGAGGTATTGTTTCATGGTCTCTGTGTGTATATAATGTCTTCTGCAGTTTCCACAGTATGCGTCCGATGAAGTGAGCTGTAGCTTACGAAAGCTCATGCTCAAATAAATTGGTTAGTCTCTAAGGTGCCACAAGTCCTCCTTTTCTTTTTCCTTTTGTTTGTGTCAGACCTGCTGCCTATTCATTTAATTGTGACAGGTTTCAGAGTAGCAGCCGTGTTAGTCTGTATTCGCAAGGAGAAAAGGAGGACTTGTGGCACCTTAGAGACTAACCAATTTAGTTGAGCATAAGCTTTCGTGAGCTACAGCTCACTTCATCGGATGCATTCAGTGGAAAATAACAGTGAGTAAATTTATATACACACAGAACATGAAAAAATGGGTGTTTAAAACTATTCCCCCCCTCCCCCCACCACCACCACTGTTCCTCAGATGCTCTTGTAAACTCCTGGAAATGTGCTGGAAATGGCCCACCTTGATTATCACTTCAAAAGGTTTTCTCTCTCTCCCCCCACCCCACTCCCCTGCTGGTAATAGCTCATCTTAGGTGATCACTCTCCTTACAGTATGCATGTTAAACACTCATTTTTTCATGTTCTGTGTGTATATAAATTTACTCACTGTTATTTTCCACTGAATGCATCCGATGAAGTGAGCTGTTAAATGTTAAATTTAATTACATTATGGTCACTATTACCGAGCAGTTCAGCTACATTCCCCACTTGGACCGGACCCTGTGCTCCGCTTAGGCCTAAATCAAGAATGGCCCCTTCCCTTGTGGGTGCCAGGATTAGCTGCTCCAACAAGCCGTCATTGATGGTGTCTAAAAATCACTTCTCTGCATCCCATCCAGAGGGGACATGTTCCCAGACAATATGGGGATAGTAGAAAACCCCCATTATTATTGGGTTTTCTGCTTTTGTAGCCTCTCTAATCTCCGTAAATTTCACAGTCCCCATCCTGGTCAGTAGTATATTTCTGCTGCTAGATTCCTATTCTTCAAGTGTGGAATTTCTATTCTGAGAGATGCTAGGATACAGTTGCATTTGTTTAAGATTTTTACTCTAATTTACTCTATGCTTTCCTGGACATGTAGTGCCACTCCCCCGCCAGCGTGACCTACTCTGCCGTTCTTTCAGTGCTGATGGTCCAGGGTCAAACCCTGCTATCGGCTCAACTGCGGTTTGGTTATTTGATCACACCCAGATCCCACTGAAATCCCTCTTGGGATGTCATCTGGGCCATCTCTACTGTACCCCCATTGTCATGGCAGCCCCAGGCACTCAGCATTTGTGACTATCAGGCATCTTTAACGCAGATGGCCCCACTAAAGCCAGACAGATCTGAAAGCTTTGGCCAGTCTCCCAGCAGACAACACTTGCTTCCACCCATCACTAATACACAGAGTACATAGCACTGACTGGTGCGTCCGCCTGAACTCGCTATCTCAGACACCAAGGACCCAAAGCCCAGGGAATTCACAGAGGACTTACAGGTTGTTGAATTTGGTGCCATTGGCCCATTTCCAGAGCTGCCCAGGGTCCCTCCGGAGGCCAATCCAGTGGTCAAGTCTGCCTTTATAGTGCAGCACGAAAGCCTAAAAACAGCAGAGGGGGTGGTGGGGTCAGAGCACAGGCTCTGTGCACCAGAGAATCACAGGTAGACACTGACGGGCTCTGTTTTTAGGGAACGGCTGGGGATTTTCACCTCCCTCTTGCCCAGCTCTGAGTAATTCAGTATTAACTTTCCCATCCCAAAGCCAGCTCCCCCTCACACCAATCTGCCCTGGGCTGGAGCAGCTCTTGGATGCTGCTGGGTCTAAGCTGCCCCCGCACCTCTCTATAGAAGGCCACATTCTCTGTCAAAGCCTCGCCTTACAGAACAGCTGAGCTCCCCTCCCCATCAGAGGGGAAGGAAAGAGCCCAGCTGAGCTCAATAAGGGATGCTGGGAAGGGCCAGGGATGAGAGAAGAGCCACCAAATCCTCAGCCAGAAGGGGCCAGGGCTAAGAGGAGCCCCCCCATCCTCATCTGGCTGCCCAAGAGCACTGGCTCTTCAAGTCAATCTGGGATCTCAGTACCCCTTTGGCCCCACGCCACCCAGAAGACACTCAAGCCAGCCTAGCCCGAGAGAGGGGCGGTCTCCTTTGAGAGGGCTGACAGTGAGTGATCCCTGCAGTCAGACACGGACACTAGAGGTTCCCCGGGACAGCCAGCCAGGCCTGGCATTCAGCAGCTGGAAGCTCATTTACTCAGAGCTGCTCCTTGAGCCCAGGTTCTCCTGCAGCAGCTGCTGAGCCAAGACCAGAACGTTGCAATTCGAGCATCTCTCACCATTTCCTGCTCACTGTTGATCTCAGCCAGGGAGGCGCTGAGCACAGAGCAGTGGGTCAGGCTGCAGGTCCAGTTCCTTTCGGCCTCAGAGAAATAGTAGCATTTCCCTCGGTATCTGATCCAGCAACAGGCCCCGGTTCAGGTGACGGAAGCTTAGGTCTGCACACTGAGAATGAGACAGCGACACATGGTGTGAGCGAGACCCGCCACCCGCCAACGAGGAGAACAGGGGGAGATCAGCCCCTGCACCCCAGGCTTCTGAGACCTCTCGAACCAGGGTGGGTACTGAAAGGCCGTGAGGGAGCCAGGAGGACGCTGGGAATCCAGCCCCAGAGGGGGGTTATCTGACTCTGCTCTCACTCTCTTGGGTTCACATTCAACAGGGATGCAGCTGACAAACCGCTCATGCCATGAAGCCCAGGACAGAGAGCTGGGCCCAAGCTCCGTGTTACAACACGGGGTGGGCAGAGAGCTGCAGACGAAGGGGACAGTTACCAGGGGGCCAGCAGGGGGGCAATAATTAATGGGTAGGAGATTAACTGCAACATGATTTGCCAGGTCTAGTACCCCAAGGAGTTCTGCTAGCCTGGACTGCTGCCCCATCCCCCTGCTCTGCGCTTTGCTTCCCTGGAGAGGCAGGTTGAGATGAGTACGGGAACAAACTCCCTTCCCTTCAGGAGACCGAACGCCCGCTGCCCGGCCTGTCCAGTGCAGCCAGCCAGGTTCACGGTCACCATAAGCAGCTGCCATCTGCGCTCGCACATGCTGTCTGTGCAGGCGGGGACGTCAATAGCGCGACGAGACCCTGCCCTGCCGAGGTCACCAATGGGTGGGTTTCACGCTGCGTTAAGGGAGGTGTCCGTACTGCGTTCCACAGCTCCTTTCAGTGACATGCCAGCACCTGCCCAGCACTGGGCACAACCCAGGGATGCAGGAAGGCCAGGCTGGCACCTCAGGGCGACACGCTGCAGGCAGAGGGCCCAGCTCATTGCTGCCGTGCACCGTCAATCACCCCCACTCTGCATGGGTATCGGTGACCGTGCCTGGGGCCCGGCAACAGTGACTTGGACCCAGAGTGCTCAGAGATGGGCTGGGGGGAGCTAACGTCAGTCCCGACACAGAGAGTGCCCAGATGCAGGGGTCTGGGAGGGAGCAGGAGGAGGGTCGGGGTCTGAGATGGAGCAGGAGGGGGGTCTTGGAGGAACACCCCCCAGGAATCCTCTGTCCCAGGGGCAGAAGCCAGACAGGCCAGGAGGAGAAACTGACTGTGGTGGCTCCAGGGGGAATGGGATGTGCAGAGAGGGGGAAGGGAAGGGCGAGAACTGACCTGCCAGGAGAATGATAAGAACTAAGAACATGATTGCGAGGGCAACTGCGAGCACAATTGTACATGTCTTGTAGTTACATTACCTGCAGTTAGGACGAGGGTCTGAAACAGAAAGACTTGTCAGGCAGGGCCGCGAGGACACGTCTCCCCGACAGCCCCAGGGCTGGAGCTGCCTTAGAACAGTGGTTCTCACCCACCAGTTCATGTACCCCTGGGGGTAAGCAGAGGTCTTCCACGGGGCACATCAACTCATTGAGAGATTTGCCTTATGTTACGACAGGCTACATAAAAAGCACTAAGTCAGTACAAGCTAAAATTTCCTACAGACAATGACTTGTTTATACTGCTCGATAGACTATACACAGAAAGGTACAGCGTTTATAGTCCAATTGATCGATTTCATAATTAAATACGCAACAATCAGAGAGAGTCAGCAATTTTTCAGGAATAGTGGCTGTGACATGTTTGTATTTTTATGTCCGATTTTGGAAGCAAGTTGTTTTTAAGTGAGATGAAACTTAGGAGAGTGCAAGACAAATCAGCCTCCTGACAGGGCGACAGTCCTCTGGAAAGGCTGAGAGCCACTGGACTCAAGCATGCACCGTTCTGTTGATTGCTCCTTCCCTCAGATGCTCTGGGAGAGAAGTCCGGAGGGCCAGGCAGGCTGGGGCTGGCCCCTCCTTCCCCTCAGCCCAGTGCCCTCCCCTGGGCACTCCCAGCCAGGCTGCCAGGAGGCCTGGTGAGCTCAGGGGCACAGAGATAAGGACCCGCATGTCCTGGTGGCAGTTGCTCAAACTGCCCCCCCGCACCATCCCCACCCCCATTCTGCCCCCTGCCAAGTGCTGGCTGGGCCCACACTGCCGAGTGCCCCTGTCCCCGCACACTGGGGTCTCACACTGGCCATACACAGCAGAAGGGGGGAGAACGAACCAGGCAGAGATGGGCCAGGGCTGTCACAGGGGGTCTGACACACCCAGCCCAGGAGGGCCCTGCACAGCCCCACGACCACCGCTGTGTGCGCCAGACAGCAGCTGTGAGCCAGGGATCGGTGCCCTGAGAGCCCCTGGGGGTGATCCAGTCCCTGCTACCCACAGACGGGGCGTTGCTGGGCACTGGCTGCTGCCACTGAGAGCCTGGCCCCATGTGGGGCAGCCTCAGTGTCTCTCTCCAGCCTGTTCCCAGGCAGCGACACCCCATTACCTGGCTCTCCTCCAGTCTCCAGGTCTCCATTGCCCTCAACAGGCCACTCCTGCAGCGGCTCTTCGCTCCCAGCAGCACCAGGTGCTGGCCCCATCGTCTCTCTCAGCGACGCTCGGGCTGCACACGCTGCTGGAGGCGCAGGGCTGGGGTCGGCTCCTCTCTGTGACTGTGTCCGATTCAGCAGCAGCGAAGCCAAGCTGGGGTGGGGGTCCTGGCCCTGCTTCCCCCCACACCCTGCTCCGGGCTCTCCAGCCGATCTGAAAGTCGAGACGGACCCAGCGGGACAGGTCAGTGGGGCGGGGGGGCGGGCGATTTGTGGTTTCTCGTTCCCTGCCCAGCAGCCCAACCCCCAGCCAGAGGCTGTGCCATGATGATTGAACCCCCTTAAACGCCATGGCCCCTCCACCCCCCAGGGCTTCAGAGACCTGATCTGCTGAGGACCCCACCAGCCAGGCACCACCCACGCGTGACAGGCACCCAGCTGGGGTTGACAGGAGGGAAAAACCCTCCCTCCCCACACATACCTCCCACAATCGAGAGCAAGTCGAGAATCCTAACAGGAGTGGGGAGTTGGCGGGCGGGGGGAGAGAACCAGGATGGAATGAGTAAAATCAAGGCAATTAAATCACCAAGTCCAACGCCTCAATTTAAATAATCAATTTTAATCAACTTATCAATTCACACTTCAGTAATTTTCTAAGGCCAAGTCCCCACTCAGTGGGTGACAGAACCATTAAAACTTCATGTCCAAAACTTCCCCCACGGGGGGGAGGAGGGGTGGGGAAATTGTGTGAGTGGCTCTTTCCTTCCCCCTTTTTCATTGGGAACGCAGGGAAGGGGAGGATGCCCGTGGGAAGCCTGGCCTGGGGCCCCCAAGGTTGGGGGTACCGGGAGCAACAGTGCGCTGCTGCCCCCCCCACCCCACAGGTGCCCCATCCCCAGCGAGCAGACCGAGGTGTGGGGAGAGCCACCAGACACCTAAGAGAGGCCCTGCCCCCAGAGGAGAAGGAAGGGGGAAAAAAGAGAGCCCCCCCACCAGCCCAGAGAGGAGAAGAAGGGAAGGGAGAGGAGGCACCACCCCACCCCCGGAGCCCTGACTGGGGGAAACTTCCCCAGAGTCCTGCCTGGCTTCATGGGGAGCAGTTCCAGAGCATCGCCCAGGGACTCCGGGACACCCCCCCAGCCCGGAGAGACGGGGGGGTTCCAGCCCCTGCCCCCCCATGTACCGGCGCTCCCCCCACGAGCCCGGCGCGGGTGGCACGTTTCTCACTGGCTCAGCAGCGACCGTCACCATCCGGAGCCTCCCCAGCCTCTGCGACCGCCCCCCCCGGGCTGTGCTTTAAACCTCGCGCTGACTCCGCCCCCGCCCCGCCCAGTCCTGCCATAAAACAGTTGAACATTTTGACCCGTGACTTCACTTGCTGACCCGCTTCCGCCCTCAGCAAAGGCTCGAGGGGGAGGGTCCTCCGGCGTGTCCGGAACCCAGCGCCCCGCCCGCTGGCTGGCTCGGACAGTCCAAAATGACGTGCCTGGTTCTCAGACTTGTCCCTGCTGCTGGGGATCAGCTCTCACAGCGGGGCGCCCCCCCGGCTTTCTCTGGGAGAAGCCCCCCCAGGCCCCCCCAGCTGTCTGCTGCCGGGTTCCCGGTCCCTTCCCTCCAAGCAGCCGGGACTGGCGGCTCCTGGAGGCAGAAGACCCCGGGCTGGCCGGACCGAGTCAGACGCAGGATGGTTGTGCCCGAGGGGAGAGCGATAGTAATCCTGAACTTCAGCGAGGAGGAGCCAAGATGGCAATAAACAGGGTCCCACGTCATCGGGGTTGTAGTTGGGTTTGTAATCTCCCGCACCCCGCCCGCTCCTCCACCCCCAGACAGATTTATTCCCTCTCCCTGGGGGCAGACTTTATCTCCATGTGCCCAGCTCTTCTCTCCTGCCCACAGACCCCCCATCTCCACTGGTCTCACTGCAGAGCAGGTCGGTTCCTTGCTGGTTTGCCTCCCTCTCCGACTGTGGGCTGCTAAAGTGATCTCGGTTGGGCTGACAGCAAAGGGGGGGCGGGGCTCAGGCAGTGGGGGGTGGGGGTTGGATCTTAGTCCCAAGAGCTCTAATCTCCAGCTAGGGAAAGTTCCGCCGGGCAGGTGGGTGCTGACCCCCCTCTGCCCGCGCCCCGCTCCACCCCCGCCCCCTTTCCAACCCCTTCCCCAAAGTCCCCGCCTCAACTCCGCCCCCTCCCTGCCCCTATTCCGACTCTTTCCCCAAATCCCGGCCCCGCCCCGGCCCCTGAGCACCCCACAAACCCGCTCCTCCCCCTCCCTCCCAGCGCTTGCTACAGTGGTTTGGGGAGGGCAGAGAAGGGGCCGCCGGGAGGGGGAGGAGTGGAGGCGGTTGGGTGGGGGGTGGCAGGGAGCTTGGCTGTTGATTCCCCACGGGTGCTGCAGCCCTGGAGCACCCACGGGTGGGCCCAAACCTGCCCCCCCAAATCAAGAGATTAGTTTAAAAATCAGCAAGGTATTAAACAAGGATACAGCCTGTTTCTCCACTGCCCGGTTTTACAGCCTGTGGGCACGTTTTCAGGCCATGACACGGAGGGCTATGAACGTCCTTTAATTTTTAAACCAAAGCCGAGATTCTCCCACACTCACTTGTCTCTAGGAGCTGGGACTCCGCATAAAAGATCAAATATGCGTCCGAGTTAGCGCTCTGGTCTGCAGGCCACCTGAAGATCAGCCCCCCCAGCACCTACCGTCTGCCTGTGATCAGCTGGTCAGCGGTGTGCAGGAGGTGCTGAAGGGGGAGGATGGGGCAAGCTTGGTGGAGGGCTGGGTTGGGAAGAGGCGGGGCCTGGGGCAGAGCAGGGGTCAAGCCCCCCCCCCCCACAAAATCAGTGCCTCGGTTAAAGAGACACTCATGTCCAGCTCTGGCAGAAGCAGGGTGGCTTTGGGGGCATGACCTATGACTCAAAGGGTTGCCAGCTATTATCTATTGCATCAATAGCCCAAAGTTACTAGCCCAATCTATTTATGGAAACAGGGTGTTTTTTAAGCAACACTTTGGTCTATTTAACTGCACCCAGGCTGTTTTGATTGCCAGCGCTTGTCCCTCTCTTGTTTCCAACAGGGAGCAAGGGGACTGAACTAGGAACTGTGCTACGGCGAAAGGAGAGGGGAGTGTAATTGTATGAATTAAGCGGCAAAGCCCAAGCAGATGGGGGAGAGACGGGTGGGCAAAGGCCAGAGCCAAATAAATAAGGTGACAGAACAAATAAAAGTGTATTTTTATACCTCAAGATAAAGAAATACATTCATCTTAAAAGCATCTGGTTCAAAACCCTGGGTTTTCTACAACACAATCCCTTGCTTTCCAGCGTCATAAATCATCAGAAGAATAGAAACGTCTGATATGTAGCAATACTGCACAGAAGTACAAATCACAGTGCGTTCAGATCCCAATGCCAGGTTTTAATGCCCCTGCTAGGATATATCTTTTAAAACAACGAAGACTGTTAACAGTGTGGCCTCTAGTAGAGCTGGTCAAAATACAAAAAGCCATTTTCATGCACCGTGGCAAAGTTGTTTTCATTTCAATGTGTTTGAAACAAACCCACTTTTCTTCATTTTTGTTCAAATGTTTAATCCAAAACAGTTATTTATTTTGTTTGCCAAAATCCACTTTTTCAGCAAACCAGTATTTTTACTCTGCGTTTTGGAAATTATCAAAAAGTATTAAAATATTTATTTTTGGCAAACAAACAAAAAGGTCGACAACTGTGCATGAAAAATCTCACTGTTGGAAAAAAAAGCTTTTTATTGAAAAAACCATTGAAACATTTCGACCAGCTCTCATCTCCAGTGTTTCAAGAACAAGAATCCACCATTCAAACAGCTTTGCACAGTCAGGAGTGTTTACAGAGATATGCCCACTGTTGCACCCCCATTCCAGCTATTGTAACACCCTCCCTCTAGGGTTCAGCTGGGTAAGCAGATGGCACGGGCAGTGCTGGTTGGAAAAAGTGGGTCCCCCCACCATGGCAAACTGATGAAAATGCGGGGGGGGGGGGGAAATAATTTTCACTGAAATTTTCTACAGAAAGTTACACTTTTAGGCAAAAAGTTGAAAACCAAAATATTTCAGTTCAATGTAATGCTGCCATGAGGCCACATGGTACCCTGGTAGGATTACATTGAACTGAAATATTTCATGACATGAAACAACATATAACATGGTGCATTTTTCTCAGGAGGCTTGGTGGTTTCTTGATCTGACTGCATCTCCCACAGTGCACCACAGTCTCTCCTCAAGGTGAGGGGAGCCAGCTGTATCGTGGGTGTCTCTGACTATGGTGCATCATGGGAGATGTAGTCCAGCCAACCAGAATGAGGAGAGTCCCCCCCCAGAGCAGAATGGGGACATGAGACACCTGGACCACAGCTCCCTTGCAGCATCCCAGCAGGCTCTACAGATTGAAATGTTTTTGGTTTAGTGCAAATATTTTGTTTTTCAGACATTGGGGGGGGGGTGGTAAAAAAAACAACAAAAAGAACTTTCCGCAGAAAACAGCCAATTTGTGAAAAATCTGAAGTCAGTCACATTCTGCCCCATTAAGTAACTCTGGGAGGCAAAGGGGATTTAAAATGGGTGTAAACAGCCCTTGAAAATTCCCCTGCACAAGGCATCTCCCTGGCTGTTGTGAAGGCTCGGCACGTGCTCTGCTCCTGGGCCTCTGGGGAGCAGAATGTTACAGCAGCCTCAAGGCTGCTCTGACTCACACCAGGTCAGCACAAAGCCTGCCGGTCGTTCGTCTGCTCTCGGATCACACTGTCTGTATTGAAGAGATTTGATGCACGTTACCCTACTGTACCCGTATCGTGTCCGAATCCCAGAGCTGTCAACACAGTGACATCACTGTAAATGGAACATTCATTAATCCCCAAATCTGCTCAAAGCTTGTAAGTGCAAAGGAGAACGTAATAATAAAATATATTTTAAAAAATCCCTGAGAGGTTTAGGTCTGTAAACAGTGCCCCTCCTATAGGGGCACATCCTATGGTCCATATGCACATCCAGCACTATACAGATCAGATTCAGAGCGATGTTCTAATCCACGTCCATCTCCTCGTCCTCTTGTTCTCCCATCTCTTCCACTTCCATCTCCCCCACATCGCTGCTCTTGGGGTCATCCTGGGGCTCTGTCGGGAGCAGGGGACTGGCTCTTTGGCCATCTGCTGCTCTGTAGTGACCCCTAACAGCATCTCCCAATGGCAGCTGCAATGTGATGTTCACAGCAAGGCACGAAGCATGGCTGAAATCTACAATCCAAGCAGAGAGCCCCATGGCTGGGTTAAGGGCCGAGTTCAGGGAAGTTTGTGCTGCCTATGCAGGCAGACGGATGAAGGCAAAAAGATTGAACAAGGAACCAAATTGGACAACCATGTCAGGCTATGAGCTGTCTCAGTGTAGACAAACACCTCATTGCCCCTCAAGCCCAACCTGCAGCTCCCGGCTATCCCAGGCCTTGGCTCCCTCCACCAGAGATTTGTCAATACTCCTCAATCCCACCTCACCCCCCTGCGGTTATGGCCCTAGGTTACCCCGGACAACTCTTGATTCTCGTCACTCCTTCTGTGGCAGATACAGGATACACAGTGGGGCGGTAAGCGGGTTCCTTTGACACTCACTTGGAGTGATCTCTATGGAGATGGAGTTCATCTGTGAGGCTCCATCACAGCCATTATGCCAATTTTATAGAAATTGCACCCGTCCTAAAGTCTCATAAATGCTTATCAGATTTCTTGCACTGCACAGGCCACAGGGGAAGTATTTTACTCAATATTTTAAGCCATCAAAAAAGTGGGGGAGGTGTGGGGTTTGGGGTTTTTGGGTTTTTTTTTTCTGCCCCACTAGCCAGGTATCTCCATTCCCCAGGCAGCGATTTTCAGAGCTACCTAAGGGATCTGCATGCCCAGTTCATCATGAGCCATGAAATCCTCTTGAAAATGAACTTCCCAGTGCCCCCTGGCTGGGGGTCGTCTGCTGGGGCTGATCAGTGACCTCTGGAACTGGAAAGCAGGTGCCTCTAACAGAACTGATTAAGGGAGAGATACCCAGTTGGTCCCAGCAAAGGATTTGCCCCCAGCACTGCAGAGGAAGGCTAAACACCCCCTAGCTCCCTGTCAATCTGATTTGGAGGAAAATTCCTTCCCAACCCCACATATGGCAATAACTGAGACCCTGAGCATGTGACCCAGCATTAGACGCAGCCACCCAAGCTCCTGAGAGAACGAAAGCTTGGTTCCACTCCAGAGAACTGGCCCACCCCATCCAGTGTCCCACCTCCAGCCAGGGCTAACTCTGATGCTTCAGAGGATGGAAACAAACAACAAACACCGCCCCCAACCCAGAATACATGGGATGGGGGGGGAGAAGTCCCTTCCTGACCCCTGCAGGTGACCAGCTGAAGCCCTGAAGCATGAGACTTGGGACTATAAGACATATGCCAGAAAAGACCCCAGAGTTGGCCAGTCCAACCCCCACCACCACAAGCAACCCTGTCATGCAAATCACACTCAAATGTGTCCAAAGCTATCTTAAAACTAATAAAGTTGTTTGCTCCACAACTCCTTTTGGAAGCTGATCCAGAACTTCCCTCCTTGGATGGTTAGAAACCTTCTAATCTCCAGCCTAAACTTCTTCTTGGCCACTTGATCCTCATTTGTTCTTGTGCCTACATTGTCCTTTATGTAGAACAGCTCTTCACCCTCCCTGGTGTCTACCCCCCGATGTATTTATGGAGAGCCATCAGATCCTCTCTCAGCCTTCCTTTTGCTAGACTAAACCAGCCCAGCTCTCCCTTTCTCCTCTCATAGGACAGACCCTCCATTCCAGATGAGGGCCCCCCAGTGCCATATACAATGTCATTAATGCTTCTCTATCTCTACTGGAAAGGCCTCAGTTGATACATCCTAGAGTCACATTTGCCTTCTTCATGGGTCACATCACATTGGTGGCTCCATCATCCTGTAATCGACCAACTCATGAAGGTCTCGCCCTTCCTCTGTCTCCTCCAACTGATGAGCCCCCAGCATGCAACAGAAATTCTTATGATTAGACCCTACGTGCAGGATCTTGCACCCGGTTCTATTAAATTTCATCTTTTTTCTGTTACTCCAGTCTACAAGGTCATCCAGATCTTCCTGTGTAAGATTCCGACCCTCCTCTGTACTGACCATGTTTCCCAGCTTTTTATCATCAGTAAGTTTTGTTATCACTCTCCTACTTTTCGTGTTAACACCATTAGTAAAGAGATTAATGAAGATGGATCCCAAAACAGATCCTTGAAGAACTCCATTAGGAACCTCCCTCTGGTCCCATAGTTCATCTTTCAGCCTTCTCCCCTTCAGTCGGTTCCTCACCCACCTTACAATTCTTGTGCTGATCCCCACCTTCCTTAATTTAGCTAATTATTTCCCATGTGGTACCATATCAAATGAGTCAGCAGTGTGCCCTTGTTGCCAAGAAGGCCAATGGCTTTTTGGGATGTATAAGTAGGGGCATAGCGAGCAGATCGAGGGACGTGATCGTTCCCCTCTATTCGACATTGGTGAGGCCTCATCTGGAGTACTGTGTCCAGTTTTGGGCCCCACACTTCAAGAAGGATGTGGATAAATTGGAGAGAGTCCAGCGAAGGGCAACAAAAATGATTAGGGGACTGGAACACATGACTTATGAGGAGAGGCTGAGGGAGCTGGGATTGTTTAGCCTGCAGAAGAGAAGTATGAGGGGGGATTTGATAGCTGCTTTCAACTACCTGAAAGGGGGTTCCAAAGAGGATGGCTCTAGACTGTTCTCAATGGTAGCAGATGACAGAACGAGGAGTAATGGTCTCAAGTTGCAGTGGGGGAGGTTTAGATTGGATATTAGGAAAAACTTTTTCACTAAGAGGGTGGTGAAACACTGGAATGCGTTACCTAGGGAGGTGGTAGAATCTCCTTCCTTAGAGGTTTTTAAGGTCAGGCTTGACAAAGCCCTGGCTGGGATGATTTACTGGGAATTGGTCCTGCTTCGAGCAGGGGGTTGGACTAGATGACCTTCTGGGGTCCCTTCCAACCCTGATATTCTATGATTCTATGATTCTATGATTCTATGCTTTACTGAAGTCCAAGTATAGTAGATCTGCTGCATTTCCCTTGTCTAAACAATCAGTTCTCGTCTCAAAGACGGAACTCGGGTTAGTCTGGCCCCATCTACCTTTGGTTACATCCCCCTTGCCATTTACCTCCATGAATTTCATCATCTTTCCTCACAGTGTGTTCTACAGCCCCTTGCCTACTACTCAGCTAGGCTTCGATGAATGGGTCTGGAGTTGCTTGGATACCTTTTTTCCCTCTTGCTTTACTAGCATCGGACACTAGATGGGGAGGAAGAGCCTCACCAGCTCTATAAAACCAGCTGGGGGAAGGCTGGGAGCAACAGGTATCAGAATAAGCTAGACCCGGGCTTCTCAAACTTTTGGTTTTGCTGGCCCCACTTTGAAAGTATTTCAGGCTATGACAACCCCCGATCCCCAAACAGTCATAGCAAGTTACTGTACGGACTCATAGAAACATACACATGGTATTGCCACCCTTACTTCTGGGCTGCTACGGGCGGGGCACTGCCCTCAGAGCTGGGCAGCTGGAGAGGGGCAGCTGTTGTAGCCCTCTTCCCCTCCTGCCCCCCTCCCCTGAGAATATTTTTGTGATCTCTTGACTCCCCCCTCCCCCAACCATAGCCTTGCAACCCCCTTTTGGGTCAGGACTCCCAGTTGGACAAATGCCAAGCTAGACAAACTCAAACCATGAACTAGTTTCCAGGCAACCTCTGCGAGATGCTCTCTCTACCTTTGGTTCCTGACCCCTCCAGGGGCCGAGTGCATCTCCCCCAGCCTCAGGCAGAGCTCAGAGCAGAGTCAGCAGCAGCAGCCCCTCCCCGGCGAGAGCTCCAAGCGAAGGCTGGGGCCTGGCAGAGAAAGGAGAGGGGCACAGGCAGGTCAGCGGAGGGGTGGAAGGTGGATCCCACCCCAGGAGATTTAACAGAGAGAGGAAAGCGGGGCTGTGAAAGCGCAGAACAGAGACACCCCCCAGCAAATCCCCCCACCCCAGACACCGAGATCCCGACCTGGGAGAGGGGTTCGCTCCCCAACACTTACTCACGACAGCTGCAGCAAGGGGTCCCTGTGGGGCGGGAGGAGCTTCCACCCCGCTCCGGCTGGCTGGATCTGGAGAGAGAGAGAGAACAGGGAGAGGAGAGTGCGGTGAGGAGTTGGTGCCCAAAGGTCCCTATGCCCCGCTCCTAGCTCTGGACCCCCCTTGCAGGGGTATCTGTGGGTGTGTTCAGGGAAGGGCCGGGGGCTCTGCTCCACCAGGGCTGAGAGCGTCAGAGCAAAGCGACTGTAAAACCGCTGAGTATTTTCAATGTTGCCTCACCCTAAATGTCACTGATCCCCCAGTTTCTAATGTGTCTCCCCGGCCGCTTCTCTTGCTAATTTGAACCTCAGGGAACACATCAAATCTCTCTCCTGTCCCCCACAGCTGCTGGGTATGGGCCACTGCCAGGGCCCTCTACACTGGGGTTAACATCTGGATCCTGGCCAAGCTGGTTCTAGCCCATGTGGCCAACCCCCAGTGACCAAAAATCACAAGTCAGAGCCCCCCAAAACCATGAGATTGGCTTAAACAAGATGAGATTTTGAAAACAATTTTGGGTTCTGTTCTTGATCTCCTGGTGGTGGAGCCTTTAGGGGTCACCTTTTCAAGCTTTTCTCCCCATCCAGGAGGGCTAGAACAAGAAAAACTTCTGACAAAAATGGCCAACCCCGCCAAAATCTTAAACCAGAATCAGAAAAAATTAGTTCAGAATGATTGAAAACAGAACAATTTTTGGTTTTTGAATTTTCCAAGAAGACCGTGAATGTTTTCTATTAAAGCCGACACTTTCCACAAAAACTTGCCTTTAATCAAACACCCAATTTTTCCTAAAAAAAAAAAAAAAAAAAAAAAGTCAATGGAACCATTTCAGTCAACTTGTTACAGCTGCTCTGAAATCCCTCATCCCTCCCACCCCAGTTCCCACAACCTCCCCCCCAACTCCAGCCCCTGCACCCATTGCACACACAGCTGCGCCCCCTGCCTGGCCATAGGGCCCCTTCCCTGTCCTCCAAAGAGCAGCTGCAGAAGATCCCAATGGGGGGATCCACACAGGGACCAGCCAGCTGCACCTGCTGCCGCTCAGCCCTGCAGGGTCCGTGTTTAGCCTCTCCCCGTCCCCGTCCCGGGCAGAGAAGCGCGGTACCTGGGGTTGTGCCAGGCCCATCCCTGCCATGAAGATGCCCTGTGGGCTGCGGTGCCCCGGCAGAGGGAGAAGCTGCTGGATCCATCTGGGCTCCGGGCGAGCGCTGGGTTGGGACCAGGCCCCTCTGGGGTGGCTGGGCAGCTGGTTTGCAGGGCTGGTCACCTCCTGGCCCCATGCAGATTGTCTGAACGTGGCAAGCTTCTCTCTAAGGGGAGCTCGGACAGTTTCTCCCAGACCTGTCAGTCACAACATTGCCTCCATTGTTTAGAACCGGTTGTGGGGTCCCCATATCAGGATTCCCCCCTTATATCCCCTCACCACGCCCTGGAGGGACCAGATGGAGGGATCTCACTTCAGTCCTTGGCCCTGGCCTGCTGGGATCCCTCAGGCACATGGTGACATTCACTCGTGTTCATCCACTCCCCACTTACAGGATTGTGACCAGTGGTGTCTCTCCCAAGCACCCCTGTCCCAATGCCACCCCAATGGGCTCTGGAGCTGTTAACCCTCCATTCCCCACCCAGTTCTCTGGCTTCATACCCTCGCCCATGCTCCTGGTGTCACGCCCCACAATCTGATTGGCTGAGAATTCATTCCCAGTGCTTCCAGCCCAGGGTCCTTGTCCCTCCCTTCCCCCTACCCAGCCTGGGACAGGGGCAGCAGCTACCCCTGCAGCCCCACCAGCCGGAGCAAAACGGAGAACACGAGAAGCAAAAGCGCGTGCGTCTCCTTTTAGGGTTGTGCCTCCAGCCCAAGAACCAAATGGATTATCCAGTGGTTCTCCAACTTTTGTCCTGGTGACCCCTTCCACACAGCAAGCCTTTGAGTGCACCCCCCGTTATAAATTGAAAACCACTTTAATATATTTAACACTGTTTTAATGGCTGGAGATGAAGCAGGGTTTGGGGGTGGAGGCTGACAGCTCGTGATCCCCACATAATACCTCATGACCCCCGGTTTGAGGACCCCTGGACTACACTGAGCATGCACAGACAGAGAGCCAGAGGGTTGAAAGGCCGCTGGGATGGACAAGACTTGTGGGGCTCCAAGAGACTGTCCCCCCCCGCCCCCCCCACCACCCCGCAGCAGTGTGAATTCAGCTCCAACCAGGGGCAGGAATCTGAAATCAGTTAAGCAGCAGAGACTTCATGCAGGCAGAGGTCCGGCTTGCCAGTCAGGGACAGCTCCTTCCCTTCCCTTCCAGGACGTGGGCATCGGCAAATCTCAAGCATCAGAAACCTGGGAATTACAGAGTTACGGTCCATGCCCAGGCAACCTCAACTCTGCTCCCTGGAGCAGGCAATAGGCACTGGGACTATCGGCATGTACAGCGGCTGCACTCTCTGTGGGACCTGTAGCTGTACTGAAGGGTGGGGCAGGTCGAGAGAGGTGATAGGCGTTAGTTTGAGGAGTGTCCGAGCTGTGACTGGGCTACGAGGAAACCAGGGGTTGCCCCCACCCCATCAAAGCGCAGGAAGCCTTGTACCTTGAGGCTCCAGTCTGCCTCATTTTGTTGCAAACTTGTGTATGTTGTCTCAGTAGCAAGGCACTGGGGGGTCTTGCCACGGGGATTGGCAGCAGTGAGGTGGGATGCCAGAGCAGGCTGTGGGTTGAATGATGGGTAAGGGAAAGTCTAAGGTTAGATGGTATCCAGTGAGTGAGTGGGAAGTGGTTGGTACATTTCACATGTGCAGTATTGTGCAGGGATTGTGATTAGTGTTTGAGCCCTGGGCAAGCGGAGGCAGCTCCTGCCCATGACAGTGAAAAGGCCGAGTGTGAGCGTATGATGGACCTGTTGGGACATCACTCAGAGGGCGGAGTTACGGCTACCTGGGCACGTACCTGTATTTCCTGGCTTTTAGGTGGTTGAGATTTGCTGAACTCGATATTCTGGAACTGCTCCATTCATGGCCGTAGATATTCTCATCCCCACTGCTGGAGAGCCTGGGATATGCATCAAGCGTGCCCGGACTCAGCTCCTCACCCTGGTGTCAGCGGTGTGTTCTTGGAGCATGCTCCCAGTATGCCTGTTCTCTGCTCCACACCCACAGTGGTAGGGCTTCCCCACATACTGGCTCACAGGGGGTGCAGGAAGAGGTGCTCAGACACCCCCAGAGGGGCAGGGACCCACAGAGCCCAGCTCACATGAGGGGGTCAAGGATCATTGGGAGGGAGGGGACTCAGGACCCTCCCTCAAAAGCAATGGCCCCCCAGAACCATGCTCACATGAGGATGGAGGGCACAGAGGGTGGGGTCAGAACTACAGAGTTGGCCAGGGCCCTCCCCCCTCCCCCAGATCCTGCCACTCACACAAGGGACAGGCACACATGGGAAGTTTTAGGGAAACAGGCTCAGAACCCTCAAGGACAGGCCAAGGCCTTCCAGCTCCCAGGTCCCATGGGGGTGTCAGCCATATATGGGCTGGGAGGTGCCAGATCATGGCCCACACACCCCTGCTCCTATTCTCCCCCAGTCCCCATCCCACACCCCCACTCCTCCCTTCTCAGTGCCCCACCCCACCTAGCCCCCAAACTCAACCCCTCTCTGCCCCTATTCCCAGTCACTCTTCCATCCTTCTCACCCTCCGCTCCCAGCAAGCATTTGCATGTGGAATTCATTGTCATTTCAAAGACAGGGTTAGCACCTTCTGAGTATTCTGCTGTATTTGGATTAAGTTTCCCCAAAATAAATAATAATAATAATAAAAACCCTTGGAGAGAGGCAGATTAGAGCAAGATGCCTCCTTTTTTTAAGATACAGATTTCCTACCAAGGCTTGGATTTGAACTCCTAAGAGCATAAGACCTCCCACACTGGGTCAGCCCAAAGGTCCATCCAGCCCAGTGTCCTCTCTTCCAACAGTGGCCAGGGCCAGGTGCCCCAGAGGGAATGAATAGAACAGGGAATCATCAAGTGATCCATCCCCTCTTGCCCATTCCCAGCGTCTGGCAGAGGCTAGGGACACCATCCCTGCCCATCTTGGCTCATAGCCATGGATGGACCTTGTCTGCATGAATTCATGGTGCCCACTGCGGTTCAATGGCTGGACCATTCCCCCTGGGGTCATAACTAGTTTTCGAGCTCCTTCCCCTCTCTCCCTGCACGGGCACAGCGTGATCTGCTTGGCGTGTGAGTCTCACACCGGCTGAGCAGCCGGCCAACCTAGAATCAAAGTGGTTCATAACGTGGTTATTTGATCTCCCCGAAAGGGCTGGGGGATGCCCTGCACTCTGCTGGGAGAACTCTCAGCCGTCTAAAAACAGAACAGGAGGACTTGTGGCACCTTAGAGATGAACACATTTATCTGAGCATAAGCTTTCAGGAGCTACAGCTCACTGCGTCGGATGCATTTAAAATCCTGGTGCAGTGATCTCAGCCCTGGCTGTAAGGAAAGCAGGTCAATTTTAGCTGGTTGGGGGCTTTGTTTGGGGGAGGAGGGGATCTCAGAAATCCCTTGTCCAAATGGCCCTGTGGGCCCCCCCCCGAGGCACACAAACTGTCAAGGCTCCAAGTCAGCAGGTGGATTTCAGAGCAGGCAGGAGATTGGTGCTTCAGGCAGAGAGCTGGCGCTTTGCTAGAATAAAATCTCTTTAGCTGCCCTCCACTAAGATCCCGTCCTTCAGCGCCTCGTCTCCAGGGCTCGCTTGGGACCCCAAGTGAGGGTCAGCCCCGGACCCCCCCACATGGCGGGCTGAGACACGCGACGCTGCCGGGACGGCAGTTCAGAGGGGGTGTTAGGACACTTTGGCCCATCAGTTAAAAGACAAAGAAACAAAGTCTGCCCTGGGGACCAACAGAGACGTCTTCCCTCACGACAGGGAAAAACCACTTCCCCTTCCACCCCAAAACAATCCGCGCTCGTGATTTGCTGCCCAGCAGCGGAGTTCTTGTCTCGGGAGGCAACTTCAGCTCCTGCAGGTTGCCCGCCTATTTTGCCCCCCTTAACCCTCCTTCCATCTGGTCAGCGCACAGCCCCCTCCCCAATAGACCCCGCCCGCCCCCTCCCTCCCCCATCTCGTCAGCGCACAGCCCCCTCCCCAATAGACCCCGCCCGCCCCCTCCCCAATACCCCCACCCAATCAGAGCACAGCCCCCTCCCCAATAGACCCCGCCCACTCTCTCCCCCATCTGGTCAGCGCACAGCCCCCTCCCCAATAGACCCCGGGTTCCCCAGTGTGATCGATGCACCCACCCAGCTCTTCTCCTCCCCCCCAACCCGGCACCTCCCTGCTCGCTCCTTCCCAGTTCCATGCACAACACCAGCCCCTCCTCACCTGCTGGTGGAGACCCCCAGCCCCTGATCGCTCTGCGGGCAGCTGGAGCCCGGCTCGCAGCTCGCCCAGGCTCATGTCCCCTGGAGCCAGAGCCCCCCTGGGGAGCGGGCTCAGAGCGACCCTGGTGGGCAGGCAGAGGGAGCAGCGAGGGGACGGGCTGCCCCGCTGGGAGCCGCCAGGCTCGGGGAGAGGGTCCCGCGGCTGCAGCCCCGCTCAGCTGGGCAGGTCAGCAACACCGAAGGGAAACGCACCCAGCTGTCTGTCCCCGGGGAGCGGGCGAAGAGCAGAGGCTCCAGCCGGTCAGGATCCCGCAGCACTCCCCGCTCTTGTGTCGCTGCCTCCCGGGCTTATGGCTATCCCTACCCCCCCAAAGCAGGTCCGCGTCCCTGGGTGGGCTCGAACCACCAACCTTTCGGTTAACAGCCGAATGCGCTAACCGATTGTGCCACAGAGACTGGGCAGCCAGGCCCCAGGCAGGGAGCAAACGGCCATAGCCAGCTGCTGGGGAGAGCCTGGCTGGGGAGGGGTGGCAGCCCAGTCCCCCCCACACTCGGCTTTCCGGGGCAGTGGAAGTACTTAAAAGTGTGTGTGTTGGGGTGGGAGGGGAAACCACTGGTGCCCGAACTGGGGCCCCGCCCCCTGCACCACCTTTTCCCCTGAGGCCCCGCCCCCTCGCTCCTCCCCCCCACCTTACAATGTGGAAGTGGGAAGACAGGCGCTGGGAGGGGTGTGTGTCTGTCTGTCTGTCTGTCTCCTTCTCTCCCCAGCTTGCGGAGAGGCTCTGACCCACCCCATCCCTTCCTCTCCCTCCCCCCAAGTTGCCTTTTGCCCCCTCCCCAATACTAAAACAGACAAGTTCTTATAATAAAAAAAGGGACTAGGGCCCCCCCCCTTGAGCTGCTGGGGGCCCCAAGCAATTGCTTAGGCTGAGTCTCTCTGTGTATACCCAGGGCTCTGAGTGTAGGTAGCCCAGGCCGGCACATGTGCCTCAGTCTCCCCGTACCCTGCACCACCACCTCCAGCTGTCAAAACTGAACTCACCTGGGCCTGGGCCCCCCTGCCGCCCTGCCCCGGAACTGTACACCCTTCTCTGCCCCGGCCCTGCTGGCTCCCCCTGGGGACGACACTACTCTTCCTGGTTCCACACAGAGTTCCTCGTCTGCTTCCTTCTGACTTCTAGGGAGTTGCACTTTCTCTAAACCAGCTGTAACTTACTGCCCATTCTCCCCTTTTATGGCTCATGATAGCTGGTGTTTTTCTTAAAACCCCAGCTCCTAGAGTCCTGTCAGCAGGCCAGAATCTCAGTTCTCATGGTTTTCTTAGGGAGGACAGACAAAACAAAGTCTTTAACCCTTGCAGAGCATGCTAGAAACCATGACTGCCAAAGGCTCGCAAACCAGGAAATAAAAAACTCTGCATTTAGTATTTTAAGTCTCATGATTTTTAAGTGGGTCTCACAGTTTTGAGGCCCGACTCATTTTGAACTCTTGTGTTTATCAATACAGAAATTATCTAACCCCTCTCTCTCTCTCTCTCTGTCACACACACATGCGTCACTTAGTCTTACACACCTGCTGTGGGCGCTGACTCCCTGGGCGCAGGAAGAGGGGGCGCAAGGGTGAGGCCTTGGGGGAAGGGGCAGAGTGGGGATGGGGCCATGGGACAAATCAAACTTCCCAAGAGCCTGTCTGTGTCCAATATAGTTTTAAGGGGCTCCTACCTCCTCTCTCCTGCCATGGCTCTTAAAACCAACTGAGAATCTGAACCGTCTGCTGCCCAGGGCCCTGGGGTGAGCGGAGCTAATGCCAACCCCAGTATGGCCTGATACGGCCTGCACCCTATTTGTGAGACGAAGGGTGAGAATTTTCACTGGGAGTGGGCTCAAGACACTGCTGGGTAGCAGGCCCGGTACAGCCAACCAGAAATCCCCCCTATCATCACTGGGGTTGGGTCCAGGCGAGCAAGGAAAAGAGAGACGTCTGGTGCACCCCCCTCCTTGCATTGCAGGCTGACATACGCGGTGGAGTGTGAACTACCGCCCTGCACCGCCTCACATACTTGATTTGCCACGGCTTTCATGGGACGGTGGAGGTTGATGCTTCCCTAAACCCTCGGGATACAACTTTCCGACTCTCTTTTCCCCTCCCGCAGCCACTCACACGCTAAACCCACTGAAAGTAGCAAACACTGAAAACCCATCGCAGGCAGCCTAGCTCCCGGCAAGCAGCAGGAATGGGACGGAAGGGCAGAAGCTCACGTGTTCTCCTTGCCCCTGGCAGAATGCCTTGTGCGCGTTGTACCTGGGGGGTGGAGGGGTGGAATGAGCCGGGGACGTGTGCCCGTTTGAGCGATTCATAGCAGGCAAACGAGGCACCTTTGGGGGAGCCTTGTCCAGGCCTGCCATGGGTCAGCTCTCTCAAACCACCACCCCTGGCAGCGCAGGCCTGACCTTCCAGCCCCCTGCAGGCCTCGCTCTCTGTGTACAGGTTAGCGATCGACACCCCCAAAGCCTCTGAGCGTCCCTCGGGAGTGCTCAGCCCGTTCCGCTGAGCACACGCAGAACTGTGACTCTAATCCCTCAGGCGCGGTCCACAGCAGCTTGTAAGATTCAATTCAGGCCAACCACTCTATTGAGAACCCAGCACTTAGATATACAGAAAACAGGAATGAGTTTATCATCAAAGAACAGAGATGCAAGCGAGAGTGAATAAATACTGGAAAGTAATGGTTACATAGAAAACCAAATCCTCACACTTTCTCGAGCCGGGGTTCTCACAAATTTTTGGCAGCCTCAGCATGCGGCTCTGACAATACTTAACTAACTGTAGGAAAAACAAACAAATAAATTACATGTGCATATTTACATAGGGATTTTTTGCAGACTCAATAATAAATATAAGGTACAGTTGTGTCCTATCTTTACTGGACCTAAACACAGAACAAACCAGTGCTTTGCGCAGTCTTGTCTTTTTTGTTGTTCTTTTGCTTTTTTGGTCAAAGGTGATAATAGTAACAACAAAATCTGAGCTGTTGCTGTTGTCTTTTCAGCTTGGTTTTTGCATCATTTAACAGCTTGCGCCTCTGAAACTCACCGTGGTAATTTGGTTCAACTTCCCTTGCACGAGTGCTGTAGGGACGTTGCACGACATACATTTCAATTTGATGAATTTCTCTCGCACACTGCAACTTGCTCAGAAACGGAATCGGGTGGCTTCAGAAACACAGGAAATTGCCTTTCCCCCGGTGCTGAAGTGTTCCTTTTTCTTTCTATGTTTTGTTTTTCTTCGCAGAAGGTCCCAGAGGACCGACCTGCTGTCACATTCAAGGTCATGTTCTGGCACTAGATTATTTGAAATATTTTCTGATACCAAGTCACATTTTTAACTCTTTCACCTCCCCCGCCCCCATGAACAATCGCAACCTACCCAAACAGCACGCAGTGAGATGGCCCATAGCCACTTACAGAGCCACAGTAACATGAGATGTAAACACAGTGCTTAGAGGTCTATAAAGTCATGAGTGGTGCGGAGAAAGTGACTAAGGAAAAGCTATTTACTTGTTCCCATAACACAAGAACTAGGGGCCACGAAACGAAATTAATGGGCACCAGATTTAAAACAAATAAAAGGAAGTTCTTCTTTACACAAAAAGAAAAGGAGTACTCGTGGCACCTTAGAGACTAACCAATTTATTTGAGCATGAGCTTTCGTGAGCTACAGCTCACTTCATCGGATGCGTACCGTGGAAACTGCAGCAGACTTTATATACACACAGAGAATATGAAACAATACCTCCTCCCACCCCACTGTCCTGCCGGTAATAGCTTATCTAAAGTGATCATCAGGTTGGGCCATTTCCAGCACAAATCCAGGTTTTCTCACCCTCCACCCCTGCAGGAGAGTGAATTTCTGTGGGGGGGTGGAGGGTGAGGAGAGAGCGATCGTGGTAGGTCACGGGAGAATGGGATGCACGGAGATCATAACTGGAGGGGAAGGGAGCAGGGCGGAAGCTGGGAACTCACCTGCCAGAGCAATGATGGCAGCGATCAAAGCAGACGATACAACTATCAGTGCAACCACAACTCCACAGGTTGGGCTTTTCTTGCAGTTACAATGAGGTTCTGGAACAGAAAGACCCGTCAGGCAGGGCTGGGAGGACACGTCTCACTGACAGCACCAGGGCTGGAGCTGCCCTGGAACATGCACCGTTCTTGTCTAGTTTTTGTAAAGCTCTCCAACATCACTTTCTACAAACCATTACCCTCTGATCCCACTGAGGGTTTCCAAAAGTTAGTGCCTGTCTCACCCCCCTCAACTTGCAAGGTCTTGTGCCAGCAAAGGGAAGCTGCTCCCAGATCTGGAGCTGCATTCGCATGTCCTGAGGGCTGTCCTGCACCATGGTCACCATGGGCAGGTAGGTCATCAACCTCCATCTCTGTCCGAGCTGCAGGATGGCCTTTGGTTCCTGCTCCCTCAGACACCTGGAGATGCTTAAATAGGGGTGGGGATGGCAGAACAGGAGAATACTCCATGAGGTTAAGAAATGGCAGTGAGAGCCTTTTCCCGCCCTGGGAGATTACGGTGTCCCTCTGTGGGGACTCCCTTCCTGGCAGATGCTAGTGAGCTATTGAAAGAGCTCAGCCTGTTTACATCATTGAAGTGTTGAAGTGACTTCATGGAGAGAAAATATCAGGTATTAAAGGGCTCATTAATCTAGCAGAGAAAAGCATAACAAGACCCAGTGGCTGGAAACTCAAAAGAGACCAATTCATATGAGAAAGAGGGCACACATATTCAACCGTGAGGATGAATCACCAAAGGAACAAACTAGAAAGGGAAGTGGTGGGAATTCCCGACCTCTTGATGTCTTCTAATGAAGACTAGATGGCTTTCTGGAACGTGTGTAGTCAAAAACTAGCTCCTATGCTCTACAGAAGGCATGTGATATGCAGGGGGTCAGAAGACATGCTCTAATTGTCTCTTCTGTCCATAAAGTCTGCTAATTTATGAAAAACTGAGCATAGCATGGGGAGAAGCCTCTGATGTTTTACTGTGTTGGGCTTGAGCCCACAATGAATGCTCATTGAGTGGGGTGATCCAGGGGAAGCAGCTGAAACATCCAATGTGGCTGGACAGGGGTAGGACATCAGCACTGCAGGGGAGGGGTAGGTGTGGCAGTGACATCACAAGGGCCTTTGGCAGGACCTCAGCCTATTTGACAAAGGTGGTGGGGAGGCGATGACCTCACAGAGAGATCTTGACATCAGCCAGGCAGGACAGGGGCGCAGGACAGGGGCAACCTCGGAGATCCCTGTGGCTTTGCTTCAGCACGTCTCCTTCTCGAGGTCTCTCCTGGAGGACTGAGAGAGCATTCACTTGCACGTACGTGAGCGCAAGGAGGACCCTCTTCGGAGTTTTCTCCTTTTCTTTTCGTGGTTTTGCTCGAAAACAGACGTCCCTGTAGAGAAGGTAAGAGTCTCGGAGAGGTTTGGAACCTGTTCAGTCTGATCCATGAGGTGCTGGCTGATTTTTAGGAAAGGAAAACATTAGATTGTGGGGGCAGTATTTTATTTCCGACCTAGGACTTTGTCCCTTAAAATTACTGAGGACATTGGGGTTTCTCCTTTTTTGTTTTCCCTTTTCCTCTGTCCCTCCTACCTTTCTCTTCTTGCTTCCTTTGTCCTTTTCCTCTGCTCTCCTCCCACCACCAGGAGCTCTGTGTGTGGAGCGGGGCCGGGAGGGGGTTGTGGGAGACCCTCACAGAGAGGTGAGACTGGACTAGTGCTCCGAAAGTGATCCCCTCGGTGGTGACCAGGGCCATTCTTTGGTCTATTTGATGAGAACCCTTAGCCTCCCACCCCTCAAAGTCTCAACCCTGATTGGCTGAGGAGGGGGCTTGTCATAAATATAAAGGGAAGGGTAAACCCCTTTGAAATCCCTCCTGGCCAGGGGAAAGCTCCTCTCACCTGTAAAGGGTTAAGAAGCTAAAGGTAACCTCGCTGGCACCTGACCAAAATGACCAATGAGGAGACAAGATACTTTCAAAAGCTGGGAGGAGGGAGAGAAACAGGGTCTGTGGGTCTGTCTATAGTCTGTCTTTGTCGGGGATAGACCAGGAATGGAGTCTTAGAACTTTTAGTAAGTAATCTAGCTAGGTATGTGTTAGATTATGATTTCTTTAAATGGCTGAGAAAAGAATTGTGCTGAATAGAATAACTATTTCTGTCTGTGTATCTTTTTTGTAACTTAAGGTTTTGCCTACAGGGGTTCTCTATGTTTTTGAATCTAATTACCCTGTAAGATATCTACCATCCTGATTTTACAGGGGGGATTTCTTTATTTCTATTTACTTCTATTTTTATTAAAAGTCTTCTTGTAAGAAAACTGAATGCTTTTTCATTGTTCTCAGATCCAAGGGTTTGGGTCTGTGGTCACCGATGCAAACTGGTGAGGCTTTTTATCCAACATTTCCCAGGAAGTTTTGACCTAAGCTGGTAAAGATAAGCTTAGGAGGTTTTTCATGCAGGTCCCCACATCTGTACCCTAGAGTTCAGAGTGGGGGAGGAACCTTGACAGGGCTATTGACAGGGAGGAAACTCTGGTCCTTGTTATTCTCTTTTATGACCAAGCAAATAAGTCACAACCAGTTATCTGTTTGACCAATGTTGATGCTGCTCTCCATTCATTGTCTCGGAGCAGTTCATGATCCTCTCGAACATTCCAATTCTTCTGAAATAATTGCTGAATAATTACTAGGAACAATTGTTGGTCTGTAGCTCATTTGAGAGCAACTCTGCTACTGACTGGCTGCATCAGCTAAGACAAGTCCCCGCTCCTTTCTCAGCCTTCCTTTCTCCTTCTGTCAAGTACGAATAACAATCCTCTCCCACCTACCTCACCATGGGTGGATGCTGGGGATCCACCGAATAACAATCCTCTCCCACCTACCTCACCATGGGTGGATGCTGGGGATCCACCGAAGAGTGTCACTCGGAGCAGTGAAGACTAGGGGGTGTCCTATCACACTGAGCCATAGGAGATTATGACCTAATATTCGATTTGATTTGTATTTTATTGTTTTGAAATTGTGAAGAGCAGCAACTACATAGCTCAGACTGAAGCATCTCATCTAATTTTCTAGAGCATAGTGTCTCCCCTTTGTGTACAATGAGACAGTTTAATGCTCTGTGACGGACAGGAGATGCTCTTGTTTTGCAAACAAATATTTTGGCAAAGAATTTTCATCCTACTTGTTACGATTTCAAGAAACAAAGTGATTTCGTCTGAATGGATTTTCTGACAGAAAACAGTTTCCATGCAAATGTTCACACCTTATTTCCTGGGCTTTATCCCTGCCTCCGGGGGGGTTGTTGTCTGTTAGAACAGGAGTCAGGACTGTTGTCTTCTCTTTCTGGCTCCGTCACCGCTTTGCTGTGTGACACCTTGGGTAGGTCCAGTGGGAACAGGGTCAATTCTCTAAGTCCAGGCAGCAGGGAGCCTGGGTGAGATAAGGGATGTTAAGGCTGTCTGCAAAGGAGAAAGGGATATTTCCAGGTGCTGAATGTCAAGAACTCTGAACTTTGCTAAAATGGCTAGTCTCGAGAAACAAGAACTAATTGGGTCCAAACTTTAACCATTGTCTTTTTTAAAGCCCATTCAGGGATGTGAGTCCCAGAGAGCCATAGAGAGGGGGAGCAACTTGCCCAAAGTCCCACAGATCAAGAGGCAGCAATGGAAGCAGGAGTGACCCTCCCTCTCAAAGGCAGGGGGACCAGCCATTAGGGCCTGGTTGCAATTGCCAGCTGTGGGAGGGAGTGTGCGGCAGTGGTTAGTGAAGGGGTCCATCCATGGCTCTGACTCTCAGTGTGACCCTGAGCTGGTAGCTGAGGCCCGTTTGCCGTCAGTCAAGGTGGGGTCCCATCGCTCCAGCCCAGCGGGTTGGGAGGCTCCAGGAAGGTGTGTAAAGTGCTGGGATGTCAGGATCCCGGAGGCGCTGTCACCTCCGCCCTAGGGCAGTGTTCTGCACCCCCCTGCTGCTGGCTGAGTTTCTCCGTCCCTTGGCAATAAGACAGACTCTTGTTTTCACAGCCAGTCGATCGCCCTAGTGTCATCACCCTGCCTGCTGGCTGGGCAGGGTAACTCCTGAGGTCACAACCCTCTCCAGCCTGCCTTGGGCTTGGAGAATGAGGAGGAGGGCGAGGGACGTCTGCTCACCCTGAACATCCGCCATCCATCATACCATCACTGAGAGCAAGTGAGTGGCATTCGGGTTCCTCGGTGTCTTCCCCTGTCTGTCTGGGGACAGGCAGAAACAGGGGAAGAGACTATCTCCAAAGGGGGATTTCATTTGCAAACAGCCCCCAAGAGCCCCTCACTCTTAGGCCAGGCAGGAGCTTCTCCAGAGCCGTCTCCAGTGTGTTTGGAAAGGTTCCAGCAATGGGGCTCCCAGCCCTTCCCTTGTGGGACACTGGTCCCCAGGCTGAGAGTCTCTGAGCTGGGCCAGACCCTGTGAGCTGCTGAGCCTGGAAATCAATGGGGAACGAGGAGGGCTCTGGTCTTCCTGTGCTTAGGGTCTTTGTGACTTTGATGTGGAGAATGGTTTCGCAGGAGAAGTCCGGGCTCCTGGGTTCTGTTCCTTCTCTAGCCTGGGTGGGAGAGTGGCCTGGGACGTCAGGAGGGGGCTGCTTGTCCAGAGTAACCGATGGTCTTTGGGACTGACCCCATTGCTGGAAAAGGATGAGACTTCCTGGCTATTGCAGCAGCAGGGATTACGAGGGGGAACGTTGGGAGCAGATCATGCAATGAACTCCTGCCCGTGTGTGTAGATGGCACTCCCTGCACTCCTGTGGGGGCAGAGGGGGCAGCTGTGGCTGGAGCAGGGAGGAGGAGGGACAGAAAAGGGCCAGGAGTGAAAGGCTGCCTTGAGCCCAGACTCACCCCTGCTCGGTTCCAGGATGGCCAGGCTCCTGCGGATGTTGCGGAGGAAGGCTCTGCAGGTGGCCGCAGAGTCTGAGGGAAGCAGCTGCCGTCTTCCCAAGGGGCAGAGCAAGCCCTGCGTCCCCGCTGGTGGGGAAGCAGCTCCCGTCCAGGCCAGACGGCGGAAGTGCCCGGCCTTCTGGAAAAGGACCCCGGCTCCCGGCGCAGGCGCCGAGCTGGGAGCGGCCCCGACCAGGCCCCAGTGGAGCTGGCCCAGGCTGCGGTTTGGCAGACAGGACCCAGCCCAGGAGGGGCGCCGGGCAGGGTGGCTCTGGGGCTTGTTGTGTGGGCAGCAGCGGCCCCAGGAGCCCAGCCCTCCTTCCCATCAGGAGGCATCGCCCTGCCCGCTCTCTGAGGCCCTTCCAGCCCCCGCCGGCCAGGAGGTGGAAGGTCCCTGGCCCAGCACCGGCAGCTCAGCCTGGGACAGCGGCAGCACCTGGGCCTCTGGCAGCAGCCAGGCCGACGGGCGCCACTGCTTTGTTCCAGGTGAGGAGCCAGGCTGGGCTCCGGGAGGGCTGAGGACGGGATGTGAACACCCTGGGCCCAGACGTTCTCCCAGGGATACGGGGGGGCGGTCCCCAGCCCAGGTGTCTGGCCTGAGCCACGCGAACCCCACGGACAGCAGCAGCCGTCACACAGCTGCCCCTTCCGCACGGGGACCAGGGGGTGGGGGCGTGAAGAGCTGCTGCCAGTTGGTCCTTGCTGCTCCGGGCGGGGGGAATCGGCACCTCCCCTGGAGTCCTGGGCAGGGGAGGGGGGCTCTGCTCTCGGCTTCGGCAGCTGTTGGGGGCTGAAGGCATCCCTGAGAGGGAGGTTTGGGGCCCGATCTGCCCTGGGGGCCTGAGGTGGGAAGGGGGGTCTTGAATCCTGCTCTGCCCACCACGCCCCTGTCCTTCCCTCCCTGGTGCAGGGACCCCCCTGGATTCGGAGCAGGAGGAAGGGGTGGACGTGGCCAAAGATGAAGCTGCTCTCAAGGTCATCCGAGAGCAGCTCCAGTGCAGAGATAAGGTACAAATGTTCCCCACCTGGGCTGGAACCAAGATTGCCCTGTCCCTTCCCAGCATCCCTCCCCGCCGAGGGTCTTGTCCCTCCTGATCCACCACCCCTAATGGGGCCCTTTTACATCCATGATGTGGGACCCCCAAGATGGGGGTGTTTGTCCCCAAATAGCCGAGGTCATCTCCCCCCACAGGCACTGTCCCAGTTCCTGATCCTGCTTTTGTAGGAGTGGTGGGGGATTTGGACAATAGGGGGGTCCCCACAATCTCCCATTGAGGCCTGAGCCCTGGAGCTGGTTTGGGTGGGGCAGGAAGGTCCCTCGCTAACAGGTTCTCTCTCGCTATACTCCACCCTGGTGGGTACAGGATGAGGGGCAGCAGCTCCTGTTCCTTCAGGCCATCTACCCCGCATGTCTGGCTGCACGGGAGAGAGGGGAGGACACGCTGGAGCCGCGCTGCTGCAAGGCGGCTGTGGTGAAGAGGATCGTGGTGAGTGAGACACGCCATACGGCAGCTGGAGGGAGGAGAGAGCCATGGGATTGGCAGGGGTATGGCCGGGCTAATGGGTGGGGGCCGGGTGGTGTTGGAGGGGGCAGCAGAGAACAAGGATTGCTGGGGCTCAAGACTTGGGAGAAGAGAAGGGAGAAATTGTGAGATTGGTCAGTAGTGGGTAGGGGGGGAATTGTGGGGCTGGAGGGCAGCTGAGAGTGGGGGACAAGGAATCACATGGTCCCAGCTCGGTCGTCGGGATGGGGCTGAATGGGGGCAGTTTTGACAGGGAGGAGGAGACAAGAGGATTGGGAGTGAGCTGGGCAGGAATCCAGGAAGGGGGACAAGTCTGAGGGCAGGAAGGAATGGGAGGAGCAGGAGGTGGTGGGGGATTCTGCTGGCCATGTGGGGCACTGGCTGTGTCATCTCCTCACTGGGAGGTATCAGTCGGGCCTGAATCTCACACGGTCCTTTGTCTCCTTCGTGTCTCACAGGAGCTCATCGAGGAGCTTCCCAATGACTCGTCACCCAGCGCCGTCCTCGCCCACTCCCTGGCTGCAGTGGGCAACCTCTGGTACCGAGACAGCCCCACCCACCCACCCCGCCGGCTCCCCTCACCCCAGTGCTGCTCAGGCCCAAGGCTGGGAATCACCGTCACTGTCCCGCCCAGGTCACCTCCCAAGAGTGGCGCCTCTGGCAGAGATGGTGGGGTGGGAAGGTTCACTCTTTCCTGGCGGGGCTCTTCTTTTCACTCCCATAACATGACAGGGGCCTTGGGGTGGGGGTTACTCCCGGGCTCAGATACAGGATGGGCAGCAGGCTCCAGGGAATAGGAGCTATTCCTATCCTGCCACTGTCTGTCTGGGATGCCTTGGCCTTGTCATTCCCTAGCTAAGTGCCTCAGTTTCCATTCTCGCCAGCCTGTGCCTCTATCCCTGTGGGTTGGTGTCCGTGTTGGCGACAGTCCCACCCCCATACTGCACAGTCTAATACCAGCTCCTCTCTCTTGCCAGCACCATGAAACCTGCCCTGGAGCCAGCCCTAGAGACCCACCTCTTGCGAGCTGCCCTTCACTCCGTCTTCACCCTGGGCATGGAGAAGGACACCACCGACATCCAGGTACCTCCTCCTCCTCCATCCTCTTACTTTTCCAGAGTGGTCCTTGGTCCCTGCTCCCTTGACTCGCTGGAGCTCCAGATTTAGGGATAGGGTAGCGGAGATGGAACAAGCTGCAGGGTTGGATCCTTCCCTCCAGCAGGGAAGAAATTACCCCTCCCTGGGGGATTTCTTTCTTTCTTTCTTTCTTTCTTTCTTTCTTTCTTTCTTTCTTTCTTTCTTTCTTTCTTTCTTTCTTTCTTTCTTTCTTTCTTTCATAAGCCGTGTTTTGCCCAGAAGCCCAGCTTCCATCCATAGCAACTTGGCTGTTTCATACTCTTCTGCCTACAAGGCCCTCTGCAGAGACCTGCTAAGGTCATGGATCAAAGGTCCAGGGGTCATCAATTCTTGCGAATTGCCTGCCGTGGGATGTGAAGGAGAGAGGCCAGGAGATGTGTTTTTGGGAGTCTCCCCAATGCTTCCCAGAGACCCCTCTTCCCATCCTGTGGCAGGTGTAGACTCAGGTTCCCTAACTCTGACCCATGCTTTGCAGGCTCTGCACAAAGTCATCCCAGAGGTCCTGGATGCCATGCTGGGGAACCTGCTGGCAGAATCCCCAGACACAGACAGGCTCCACTTCATCTTGGAGGTGAGCCCCATTTCACCTGACCTCTTTGGGGGCTGGTAAGTTGAGACTGGAAGATCGATTTTCTACTCTATCCTCCCAGCTGGGTCCCCAGTGGGCCGTCCTTGGTTGGGGAGGTCAGTGCAATGCAGTGTCAGGTCCTTCCTTTTGAGGGACAGAGGAAGGAGCTGGGACTTGAAGCCAGAGCTCTGCCTGGTTCTGCTGAGCACTAACCACAGGGCTCCTGGCTATCTTGGGGAGTGAGAGTCTGAAAACCCACCCTTCCCCCACCCCTCCAACACACACACCCCATGAGATTCGGGAGATGGTTCTCAGAGAAGAGGCACCACCAAGAGAAACAGGAGGAGGCCAGGGAATCAGCCCTTCCCTCTGATCTGCTCTGAAATTCCTGGGGGGATTGTGTTCTCAGTCACTCCCTACATCCCCCCAAGGATTTTCGTAGCAGGGAAGGGCCGAGGGTTCAGTCTCCTTTCTGGTGAACTGTTCAGGAATCAGGAGTTCTGGGAGGAGGGGACCAGCCCCGACCCCGAACATTGTCCCAATCTAGAGAGACGCTGACAAGTTGTGACCTGCAGGGTACAAGCTGCGTCCTGGGAGAAAGAATCCCCTTCTAAAGCTCTGCCACCAAGGACTCAGCTATTCCTCCCTGCGCAGAATGTCTCAGGCCCCTGGGGCTGGGGGCGTGGGGGGCTCATTTGCAAAGCAGGTGCACCTGGCCACTGAGTCTGACCTGCCTCCTTTCCCCACAGGATATCAACTTGTGGGTCGTGTCCAGGGTGTCGCAGGAGCAAGCCAGGGCCATCAGGAGCAGCACAGCCCTGCTGAGATACACAGTCACCCTCCCTGAGTTTGACGTAAGTGACCTCCGACCCCAGCTTCCTGGCTCCAGTCGGAGGCGGACTGGCTCCAGCGGGCTGCAGGATCTGCTGCTGCTGCCGGGGCTGTGGCTTAGGAGGGTTATTTATGGGGAGGCAGAGTCAGAGCAGGGACTGAGCTCGGCTTGAGTCAAGTTCTTCTTGTCCTGGTTCAGTGTTGTCCCTGGGCCTTTAAGGGGACCATGCTCCACCCCTGCTTAGCATCCCAAAGCAGCTCCGTGCTCCCTTGGCAGCAGAGCAAATGAAGGGTCGATCTCAAGCTCCTCTCCCCCAGCATCTCCTGCAGAGAAGCTAAGGGGAAGGAGCCCTCTGGCCCAGGGGAGCTGACAGGAAAATGCTGATGGAGTCCCCTCTCCTCTCCCTTCCATTAGATCTCAGCCGAGTTCCCCAGAATGGGTCACCATGTGGCCCAGCTGGCTCTATTTGTCAGCGATCCAGACAAGGACATCAGCCGGCAGGCCAGGGAGGGGACTTACCGGCTCTACCAACTGCTGCTCCAACAGAGGGGTAAGGAACCCAGCTGGGACACGGAACCCAGAAGGGGACTAAGAGTGACCACAGGTGGATAATGGGACCCCAGACCATTTCTCTCAGACTGACCCCAGCTGGAGGACAAGTCTCTCTCTGCCTCTGTTCTTCTCCACTCCACTGTGGAGCCACCAATGGGATTGGAAGGACACAGAAACTGCAACCAGAATGAGGAGAAAAGTCTCTCTCTCTCTCTCTCTTCCAGGGCTGACCATACATGACGCTGAAGATCTCTGGTGCTATGATTGGCACCAGGACAGAAGGCTCTTGGGCTACAAGAACACAGCCAGAGTGGGGGAGGTAAGGGCACTGTGCCAGGGCATGACACAGCTCAGGGAGTGTGGCTGGCTGGGTTCCCTGCAGTGGATGCCTCCTGGAAACAGGAAAAAGCCCACTCCTTATTTCCAGCTCAGAGTTCCTCATCCAGCAACCAGTGGGACAGGCTGGTGCTAAAGGTCCCACATTGGAACCTCGCTAGTTGCCGTGATTTGAGTGTCTTACATGGCTGCATTGCTCCGTGGCATAAGGAAGATCCCTGGGTGGGTGAGTTAATATAGGATTATGGCTCTGGGTGTCTCTCTGCTCCTTGTCCCCCTGGCTGATCCCCAAGTGTCTGAGAGGAGAGCCCTGAGTCAGTCAGTCACGATTGCTTGATCAGACCCTTGTTTAATTCCCTGCACCCTGTAGAAGCAGAGAAAGGAGGTGGGCTTTGCCCAATTCCATTGCCTGTCAGGAAGCAGAATGCCCCAACCTGGGAACTGGGTAGGGAACATTGTGAGCTCCAGAGCCAATATGGACCACATGCACCCCCCTCATGTCTCCAGCCCTGGCCAGGGAATGGCAGAGTATCTGGACCTCAGCCACTGTTCCAAAGAAGCACATTGTCACTGACAACCACTGGTCTCGGTGCCGTGCACAGCAGAGTGGGCCTGCTCACACACATTAGAGATCCATTTCCAGCCCATCCTGGCCCCTGCCAGAAATTGCCCTCCCAAAAGAGCCAGTGGAGGCTTTGGTCCCTCAGCATCTGCGACCTTTTAATAAATGGGCTTCCCTGAGCCCTGGGACCCTGAAAGCCTCCTGGGGAATGAAGTGCCTTGGCCACAGGAGCTCTCTTCCCCGCCCTTTGGGGCACTAGACACCATTGTACCGCCAGGACTTGGAGGCTGGCTCTGGCCAATCTGCTCGAGCCTTGTGTCCTCTTGGTTTTAGGTCTTTGGAAAATTCTTCTCCATCAGTCAGAAAAGATCCTTCCTTCAGACAGCAGTTCTGGCCATCCACGACCCCGTGCTACGTGTCAGCCAGCCTGGGCTGGTGCTCGTCTACTCCCTCCTGGGGGAAGCCCAGCAACTGATGGGGGTCACGGTAAGCAGCTGCAATCGACTCAGGAGCTTGGGGTGGGGGCCAGGGCCTCATTCCCATCCTATCGCCATTCGCTGGCCTGGTGGCAAGGAGCCTAGTGGGGACTTCTGGACTTCATGGACTTCTCTACTTAGGATGTGGTGCTCTGCTATCTGGGCCAGAGAGCCCTCTGGGAACCTTTCCTGCCCCACATAGCTGCACCCATTTCCCCATAGCCTAGTGTCCATGTCACCCGAGCCACCATCGAGAGTTGCTCCCTTCCCCGGCAGCCTGGGAGGCCAAGGACTGATTGGTGATGGCGACCGAGCAGGAAGGGCTGAGGCACATGGGCGTGGGAAGCTGGTCTTGCTGCTGGTTGGGCTGGACCCGCTCTCGAGAGATTGGGAGGATTCAGTCAGCAGGGGCTGCTCACCTGCCTCATTCAGCAGGGCTGCCATCCTGTGGCTTCAGCTTTTGTCACTAGGGTGACTTGGGGAAAGGTCTCAACCTCTCCCCATCCCACTTCACTGCTGCCAGAATCCCTCCTGCCCCCCGCCACCCTGCTAGAGCCCCCTCCCTGCCCTACCTGGGTGGGAATGGAGGTAGGGTTTGAGGAGAGGGTTCTATGAACTTGAGCGGTGTCCCCAGGTGGGTTGGAGGTGGAACAGCTGTCAGGGGCACTGATGGGGACGTGGCAGGAGCTCACCCGACAAGGAGGGGGGTTGGCACTGGAGGTCACTAGAGAGGACAGCAAGCCTCCATCCTGGGGGTCGGGAGGGTGAATGCAGCACTAAGACCTGAGCAGTTGCTGGGTGGAAATGATGGTGCTAGTTTCAGGTGCCCTTAATTCTCCCTGATTCCTGGGGAGTGTCTCCGTCTCTGACATGTTCTCGTTCCCCTGCAGCATGAGGATGTCACAGCCAAGGTCATGGGACAGCTCCACATCATCAGGCACTTGCACCAGATGCCCGAGGCGCTGCAAGGGCTGTGGCTCGTCTGATGCTCTTAAAGGTTCCCCTCCCTGTTCAGCAAGTCCCGCTCCCTGCTGCAGGTACTGCTCTGTCTCACTGTAAATGCGGGGCTCGTGGAAGCGGAAATGGAGGCCCCTGGCACTCACAGAAATTCTCTGCCCTCTCTGTGGAGCCGGGTCCTTCCCTTGGCCCCCCAAATTCCTTCATCTGGGGCAGGAGCTCTTTCTCTCCCACCCATACCCCTCCCCTCTTTCCTTGATCTCACCCCCATCCCATTCCCCGTGCTCCCAGGCAGAGATCTTCCTGCCCCATATGGCGCAGAAGGACCTTTGTGTCAGGGTGACAGACTGTCTGCCCAACTGAAGCTCAGGGAGCTCCACATTTGAGGAGGTGAGGATGGGACAGAGGCTCAGAGCTAGCTTCATCTCCTGCCCTTTATTCTTCTTTGGGCTCTCAGAGTCTGACATGAAGTGGAGCCTCCTCCCCTCATGTCTTCTAGGCCATGGGGTGTGTGACAGCCTCCCAGATGGCTGCAGTCAGAAGCTGAACCAGCTCAGGGAGCAGTGGGAGCAGGTCCCTTGTCCGAGGAAACCAAGCAGTGGTAGTTCTCAAAGAGGCTGAGAGGGAAGACCCACTCCCTCATGGAGGTAAGAGCCATTGACTTCTTTGGGCATCTGGGTTTCTTCGGGGAGAAATGGGATCCCTGCTGCATAGCCTGGCTGGGAGCTTCCCCCATCCCTGGGACACAGACATCTCCATCAATGTGCCACCCTTGTTTTTTTCCTAACAAGAGACTCCCCAGAGAACTCCTCAAACCTGTTCTCCCGTGAGTGTTTCTGGGAGGAGGCTCCTGTCCCACAGTCTCCAACTCCATCATGCAGTCTCTTTCACCTAACTTCTCCGCTCTCCAGCTCCACTTCCCGCAGCAGGACAAACGGACCTTCAGCTCCTAGAGAACAGATTCTGACCTCCTTCTGGTCATGCCTGACTAATCGAATCGCCTTCTATGATGAGATTACTGGTTCTGTGGATGAAGGGAAAGCAGTGGATGTATTGTATCCTGACTTTAGCAAAGCTTTTGACACGGTCTCCCACAGTATTCTTGCCAGCAAGTTAAGGAAGTATGGGCTGGATGAATGCACTATAAGGTGGGTAGAAAGTTGGCTAGATTGTCGGGCTCAACAGGTAGTGATCAATGGCTCCATGTCTAGTTCGCAGCCGCTGTCAAGTGGAGTGCCCCAGGGGTCGGTCCTGGGACCAGTTTTGTTCAATATCTTCATAAATGATCTGGAGTATGGTGTGGTTTGCACTCTCAGCAAATTTGCGGATGATACTAAACTGGGAGGAGTGGTAGATACGCTGGAGGGCAGTGATAGGATACAGAGGGACCTAGACTAATTGGAGGATTGGGCCAAAAGAAATCTGATGAGTTTCAATAAGGATAAGTGCAGGGTCCTGCACTTAGGATGGAAGAACCCAATGCACAGCTACAGAGTAGGGACCGAATGGCTAGGCAGCAGTTCTGCGGAAAAGGACCTAGGGGTGACAGTGGACGAGAAGCTGGATATGAGCCAGCAGTGTGCCCTTGTTGCCAAGAAGGCCAATGGCATTTTGGGATGTATAATAGGGGCATAGCGAGCAGATTGAGGGACGTGATCGTCCCCCTCTATTCGACATTGGTGAGGCCTCATCTGGAGTACTGTGTCTAGTTTTGGGCCCCACACTACAAGAAGGATGTGGATAAATTGGAGAGAGTCCAGCGAAGGGCAACAAAAATGATTAGGGGTCTGGAACACATGACTTATGAGGAGAGGCTGCGGGAACTGGGATTCTTTAGTCTGCAGAAGAGAAGAATGTGGGGGGATTTGATAGCTGCTTTCAACTACCTGAGAGGTAGTTCCAGAGAGGATGGTTCTAGACTATTCTCAGAGGTAGAAGAGGACAGGACAAGGAGTCATGGTCTCAAGTTGCAGTGGGGGAGGTTTAGGTTGGATATTAGGAAAAACTTTTTCACTAGGAGGGTGGTGAAACACTGGAATGCGTTGCCTAGGGAGGTGGTGGAATCTCCTTCCTTAGAAGTTTTTAAGGTGAGGCTTGACAAAGCCCTGGCTGGGATGATATAATTGGGTATGGGTCCTGCTTTTGAGTAGGGGGTTGGACTAGATGACCTCCTGAGGTCCCTTTCAACCCTGATATTCTATGATTCTATGACAGATGATATCATCCTGTCAGACCAACAGGGGTCCCAGTGAGACTTAGATGGAAGATCCCAGGCATCTCCTGGAGGTAAGAACCGTCCACTCTTCTGGGCCCTTGGGGCTGTTGCAACAAAGAGGGGGCTCCTTTTCCATAGCCTATTTGTCCTCATGACTGTGTTTTTTTTATTCTCAGAGGATGCGTCCGGGACCCTGGAGACTGTTTCGTGCAGGAGGTTTGAGCGGGGAGAGATCACTCACTGTCATGACCCATGGGTCATTAACCCAGGTCTGCAGGGTTCCTGGGAGCAGCCACCCTCCAGCACACCACCTGGAAGCCTACGAAAAACTGCTTAGCTAGGACTGATGAAGTCCAGACCCATTTTGAGGCTCTGTTGGCAGAGTCCCAGAGCAGCTAATCGGCCCCCAGGACCTCCTTAAACCAGCAGCAGGAACAAGAATCTGTCTGAACACCCGAGCTCCCACCCGCCCCCTCTGGACCGTGTGTTAGCTGTCCTGCTCCCGCTCCCCAGGCTTGATTTCCTGGCATCCGGACTCGGGGTGACTCATCTGACTTGAGGTGCTGAACACAATTTGGTCTTTTGCTTCTGCTCTTCCAGTGTCCTGACCCAGACTCTGCCTCTGACCACTAGATCTGGCTGCCCATGACTCGGCCATGACACTGACTTTTCTACAATTCCTCCAGTGCCCTTTTCTGCTCTCCAGCTCTGCTCTCCCAGCAAGACACACCGATCCCTGGCTCCCAGAGTCCTGCTTGCCTGCTAGTCAAGGGCTTGGGGAAGAGCTTGTCTTGCCCCCTCCCCCACCACAGCTGCTTTTCCTCTGGGACTCTCCCTAGCACAGAGGAGAATCAGTCCTGGCAGCAATTCAGGAAGTCACAGAAGGGACGGTCTGCTCAGCTCCCTCTGCAATGCCACTGCCCGAGACCATTACGAGTGGGTGCCCAGTGACTGCGCCGGCAGCTCCTTGAGAGACTCCTGGGGGCAGGGCAGTCGTGTTTCCCGGTGACCGCGGGAAGCCATGCAAAGAGTGCGGCATTGAGGAGACTCTCCTGCTGTCCCAAAGGGTTTCTGTTCTCCTGCACGGTCAGACCGTGGGGCCGGCTGGCAGAATGGGGAAGAGCTGGTTGGTGATGAGTTGGAGGAATCACCATAGAGGTGGCAGCAGCTGCAGATCCTGGAGTCCCTGTGGTCGGGTTACCGTGCGTCCGTATTTTCCCGGACATGTCCGGCTTTTTGGGTTTTAAATCGCCCTCCGGGAGGAATTTGTAAAACTCTCCAACGGGCCGGGATTTTCCTCCCAATGCAGCACTCTGGGGGCAGGGGGTGGGGAGCTGTGCGCTCTGCGGGGGAGCGCGGCACTGTGTCTGGCTCCGCACCCCAGACACACTGCTCTGAGCAGCAGGGTACGGGGGCCGAGGGGCTGGAGAAGGGGCATGGGGTCCCAAGGGACAGTCAGGGGACAGGGAGCAGGAGGGGTTGGATGGGTCAGGGGTTCTGTGGGGAGCCTGTCAGGGGGTGGGCATATGGAGAGGAGTCGGGGGAGATAAGGGTCAGGGAGCAAGGGGGGGTTAGATGGGTCGGGGGTTCTGTGGGGGCAGTCAGGGGATAGGGAGTGGTTGGATCGGTGTGGGAGACCTGGGGGTCTGTCAGGGGGTGGGGGTGTGAATAGGGGGTGGGGCAGTCAGGGGACAGGTACGGGGGGAAGTTCTAGGGGGGAAGTTAGGGTGGGGGGTTCTAAGGAGGAGGTAGTTGGAGACAGGGAGAAGGAAGGCTTAGACAGAGGGCGGGGTCCGGAGGGGGTGGCGATCAGGGGACAAGGAGCAGCAGGAGTTGGAGGGGTTAACAGTTCTGTGGGGGGCAGTCATGGGGCAGGAAGTGGGAGAGAGTAGATAGGGGGCAGGGCTACAACTCCCCCCCCCCCGGAGTGTCCTCTTTTTTGAAAGTTCAAATATGGTAACCCTACCCTATGGGCAAAGCCTCCACTCCTGAGAGTTCAGGGAGTCTTTGGCTTTCGTGGCTGGGCCTGCCTGCCGAGACAGAGGACTTAGTGTTTCCATCAGGCTGCTCAGCTGCAAATGCAGCCACCCAAAGAGGTGAAGAATGGAAGCGAAAGAGCAAAGCTGGATCCTCCGCTGAGCTCCTGCCATCAAGTGAGCATAGCCTGGGAGAGACGAGGGAAAGCTCCAAGGTGGCTGGTGGCTGCAGGAATCCAGGGGAGGAGAAATAAATAGTTCATGATGAATCCTATGGGCTTTGTCTTGTGTGGTGAAGGGTTTAAAATGGGTCTAGTTACTATCACATTCAACTTTACAATGGCTGTGTCTGATTGAAGGGCAGGTCTGGAAAGGTCAGAGGTCACTCGAGGAGCTTCAAGTCTCCGATTCTGTCCCTATTGCCTGCTTTGACCAGCTGATCTCACCCCAACACATCCCTCAGGTGGTCGCAGTGGTGAGCTCTTTCCCCCTTTTTCTGGATTAGCCGCCAGCATGGGGACAGGATCCATGTGGCCAAGGAAATGGAGAGGCGTGGGGGTCACTTGCAGAGGCATGCAGAGAACTTGCAGAGTTGCCTGTTAATGCAGCTCCTACAGGGGAGCACGGTAGGGTACTGTGCACTCAGGGGCACCATTTCAAATTTTGGTGGTGACCGGGAGAATAATTTCACCATGATTCAAAAGGCTACTTCGGCATCTGAAAACTCTAGCGTTTTGGCAGATAACCTAGCAATGAGCTGACAGGAACACTTGCCAGACTGCTTTCCGGAGAAGACAGCTATAAGAATGGATCCAGGGAATGGTTCTGTACCTCTGAGCTGTTTGGACACTTTCAGGGAACATTTCCGATGCAAGACAGAGATCCCCAAAGTTATCCTGGGTACCCCTGAGAGACTTATGGAAAACTAGCAGATACCACTTCTCTGCTGTCACTTTGCACTGACAAACTTGGACTGTCCGAACCTGTTCATGTATTTTACCTGCTCTCACCTCTCAATAACTTTCACATATAAAAGAAAGAAAATTAAATATATGATGTCGTTACACCGATATAGGGCCGTAGCGTAAACCCGACCTCAGAGTTGTTCTATTGAAATGGAATTATTCACAGCAGTCATTAAAGTTAAAAATGCACGTAATGGTTTCCAGGGCTGAGATTAAGGCCACAGTTTATGAGCGGGGCAGACGCAAGAAGAGAAGAGCGGTGCAAAAGCTGAAATACCACTTGGAACTTGGCCCAAACAATGCAGCATGACAAATAAACTCATCTTGTTATACAGTAATAGAGCTGGTTCAAAATGGTTTTTCACTGACAATGCAACCTTTTAACTAGAAATGCCACTTGGGATTACATTGATCATTTGAAAAAAGTTCCCGTTTAAAAAAAAAACATTTTGGATTTCTCTGCCCACTTGAGAGAGAATGTGGCATTTTTCCCACCAAAACTAATCAGAATTTGATCATTAAAAACATTTGCAAATAAGTTTCAAGAATATGGGGGGAAGTGGTTTCTTCTTCAATTTTCATGACCCTCTCCACTCCCACTATTTTTGACCAGTTCTAATTATGAATAAATGTCTGTCTGTCCATGAATGATAACTATGTCTGCTACTGAAACATTTACAAACAATGGCTCTCCTCAGGAGCACTGAGGTCACATTACACAGAGAAACACCCAGGCCTGAATTAAATTAATCTTTAATTCCTGCAGACTCCCGGTCATCCTGGAGGATTGGCAATGCTACTCCAGTTTCCTGGGCCACATCCGTGTCCCCACCTAATGGATCCCTTCCTCTGGGTTCCTGGGTCAAGCATCTGTCCTCCATGAGCAGGTCTCCTTCCCCATTCTCCAGGGCTGGGTCTCGATTCCTGTTTCTGGTTCCCTGGGCCTGGGCCCCGTGCAGGGAGCTCAGATTCCTGTGAATCCTGCGGACTTCCAGGCTGCTGGGAGGGATAAGTCAGCAGCTTCCTAAAGACGAGTCACGAGTAGGCAAACACTTTCCCTCTACCTTTCCAAAACCCACATTGGTATAGTGAGACTAGCACCCCCCACCACTGCCACCACTCCACGCACCATGAGACGATTCCAGGACGCTGGCTCTGAAACTAAAGAGAGAGAGAAAGGCCCCATGACTAAGGGAGTCCGTTAAATCATCCCACAGCTGCCATGAGGCTCCCAGAAGATGAAGACGTTCCTGGGACACAGTAAGAGCTGAGTTGGGTCGTGTGCACATGATCACCACTCAGAGCAGTGGGAATGAGATCTCCAGGCTCATTATCCCCATCGTCTAACCTGATGGAGGGAGAAAGGTGAGCCCGGCAAAGCAGCCCCTGTTCCAGAGTCTGGGAACTGTGATTTTTAAGATGCTCCAGGATAGGGTCCCTCAGGTCTTAAGGTTAGAGGGGATGGTTATGATCATCTACTCCAGCATCTCCTGAAGCATGGGGAAGGGCTAGCCATGGTGGGAAGGGTGGTGTTTGAAGATGTATACAGGAAATTCGGGGGTGGGGTCGCTAACACATTGCTGATGGGTGAGGGGCACGATTGATTTCTTTGCCTTGAGGAGGGGGTTAAGCTTTTAAAAGTTTTGGGAAGAATAATTTAGTCTGAGCCCTGGCCTAACCCAGGCCAGAGAACGTCGCCTACTGATTCCTGCACCCAGTCCAGTGATTTATGGCACTGACTTGGCATTGAGAGGGATTTTATCGTACGCTGAAATCCAGCTGCAGAGGGGAAAGGGCATTAGAAGCTGAAAGACCCCAGAAGTGGCTCTGGTTTTCTACTCAAAATAACCACCCAGGGCTGATTTTCCCCGGCCCAGCACCTTCCAGTCATGCACCCAGTGCTGAGTGAGTTTGGTGTGCAGGCAGGCTCCCAAATCCAGACAGTGGCTCTTCACATCCACTTTGCCCTGGTGTCAGGGACTGCCCTGAGCGCCCATCCTGCAAACACTTAGGCACCTGAGCCCTCCCACTGCGATCTATGGCTGCAGTTAAACACGTGGCTAAAGCATTTGCAGAGGTTCCAAAGAGCTGAGGCTCCATGTAAAAGGAACATTGCTCCAGTTATTCCTATCTTGGGTTGATGAGATGCTGCTGCCTGCCCCCTCCCTTCACAGCTGAGTCTCCCACCCAGTGGAATTCTCCAAGGAACTTCCCACTCCAAGAGACAGAGGTGCCTGAAGTGGCCATTAGCCTCTTAAGTCCCTTTGTGAATCCACCCCTAACCGTTCATCAGGACAAGTCCTCAGCTCCCTGCAGCTGTCCTGTTACCCCAGTTGCACGGTGCAGGTTTCCTCTCACCCATGAGACTTTGTTTTTAAAGGAAAGCTGAGATGCAGGAGATCAAGGTGGCGCTTCCAATGAACAAGTACCAGGTCACCGACCCCATGGGATTCAGCCTCGTATGGTCCTTGCTCCAGACCCCCTAACTCTGTGGTTCTCAAGCAGGGGTACATGTATCCCTGGGGTAAACAGAGGTCTTCCGAGGAGTAGGTCAACTCATCTAGATATTGGCCTCGTTTTACAGGAAAGTTAGAGATGAAGGACAACACCAGAGCCAAGCCTCCCATTAGGGTGAGGGGGATGAAACACTCACCCATGGGCCTTTCCTTGTTACAGGGACCCACAGTGACACGGACTCTCTCTCACTCTGCAGCTTCTCAGGCTCTGCTGCTGGGAACAGCTGCGGGTGGATAAAAGGCAGCCAGGTTCTGTCTGAGATGTGTGCCGCAGAGCTCAAATGGATCTGCCAGAAAGAAGCGGCCTTGATATATACAGTGCAACTGAAGATCCACATTTGTGTGTCTGTAATGAGAAGTACCCCCCTGTTCAGTCTCCTGGGTAGGGCCCTACCAAATTCACCCATCCAGTTTGGTAAATTTCATGGTCATGAGATTTTTTAAAGTCTTTTAAATTTCACAGTTTTAGCTATTTCAATCTGAAATGTCACCCTGTTGTAACTGTGTGGATCCCATCCTAGAAGAGGGTCATGGGGAGTCTCAGGGCTATTGGGGGAGGGGTGTCACAGTATTGCGACCCTGACTTCGGCACTGCTCCTGGCAGTGGTGCTACCTTCAGAGCTGGCCGGCAGCCATGGAGCTTTCTGCTGCTGGGGGAGATTCCTGGCAGTGGCTCTGATCTGGCCCTGGGAGCAGCCCATGCAGGGGACGAGGTCCTGTTCCTCCCCTGCCCAGCCCGAACTTGCAGCTAGAGCCTGGCACACAGTAGGAGCCCCTGCCTGGGACGCTGCCAGCCCTGCCCCCCCCCCCCCCCCCCGTTCCAGGGTCCAGCACTCAGAGGTTAAAAGGGCCTGGAGCTGGCGGGTGGCGGGGTTCCCTCGTGACCACCGCGCTCGGGGCAGTTGCCCACATCACCCACCCATAAGGTTGGCCCTCCCCCACCCCCCACCCCAGCAGCTGCTGCTCTTTGGCTGCCCAGCTCTGAAGGCAGCGTAGACGTAAGGGGGGCAGTACTGGGACATATTTCCCGCCCCCCCCAGACAGATTTCACAGGGGAGACCAGATTTCACAGGCTGTGATGCATTTTTCATGGTTATGAATTTGGTAAAGCCCTACTCACGGGGCGGGACTGGGGCTTTAGGCAGAGCAGAACTCTGGGTGGTGCTGGGACTCAGGTGCCCCGCGCAGTCACAGTTCCTCTCCTCGGTCCTCCTCACTGGGCTGGGGCCTTGGGGTGTCATTTTTAACTGCCCCAAACCTGCAGTAAGTTAATACCCTGCAATGCTTCCCAGGGTACCCAGGGCTGGGAGGCACCTCGCCACCACCTGCCCTTTGCCTGAGGGAGCCTTGTCTATGCCTGCCAGGGGTCAGCTCCCCAACTCCACTGGCCACACGCACTTGCTGCTGGGCCTGCCGTCACTGCAGGGTAGCAATAGGCCCACTCTGCCCTCAAGCCCTCTGAGCATCTGTCTGGAGCGTCCAGTCCCTGGTCCCCTGGGCACTGGCAGGATTCACAGATTCACTATTTCCAAAGGAACAGTAACATCCTCGGCCCCAGCTTACCAGGTCCAGCTCAGATCACTGCTCCACTTAACACACAGCGCTGCCATAGGCTCACAGCGAAATCACCCCTCAGTTCAACAAAGCCAAGAGTCAAGTGGAAGTGTTGGAAACAAATGGTTACATATAACAAAGTCATAACATGTGTTCTAGAGCCTAGACCGAACTAACAAGGTATTCTCCTGTCTACCCAAGTACAGCTCACCCGAAATCCTTGCAGCACTTCAGAGCCAGGCAGGCTCGGACCCTTCTTTCATGAGACATGCGTACTGTCAGTTTGTCTCCGAGGGGACGGATCCAGTAGGTCTCTGCGCACCGAGAGAGATCAGACTGATCCTTTGTCTTTATGCTTCAACACCACAGATGGACACACACACAGCCCCCTGCTGTAAGTTTCTTCCTGTAGATTTCCCTTTTTTGTGGATTTTGCACTCTAATTTTACACCTGGCTCAGTGCGCAAAGAGACATCCAACATCAGGCACAGAATACACAGATGGCCAGACAGGGAGGTAACCTCAGTTGTCTCCTGTCTGAAAGGAGCATCTGGGGTACATCACCTCCCGTGACCTGCCTTAACTCCGAGACCTTAAGGGCATCATTGTCAGTCTAGAGACACTGCTCCTTATATAGTATCCGCACAGAGGTCTTGCACCGATTATGGTGACCATTGGGCTACTGGCTCTTGACACAGAGCTGGCAAACCCGCTTTGTGAACTATTCTGTAGACCACTGTGACTATCAGGCATCTCAATCAGGTGTACATGTACTCCTGGCGATATGCAGAGGTCTTCCAGGTGATACATCAACTCATCCAGATATTTACCTAGTTTTAAAACAGGCTACATAAAAAGCACTAGCGAAGTCAGTACAAACTAAAATTTCAGATCGTGACTTGTTTACACTGCTCCTGAAAGAGGTACAGTCATCTGGAAAGGTTTAACACTACTCAGGTAAAGATCAGACCCCGGGGATTCCTGGAAAACCTTCTGTGCTGCCTGCCACTTGGCACCAAGGGGTCCCTGGGTCACATACCTCTTTCCCCCAAACTCCATCTCTGGGCAGGCTCAGCTCTTCTCTCCTGCAAGGAGGGAACTGGAGCCAAGGCCGTGCAATCGCGCTGTCTGCAGTGTCTTGAGAGAGTGCGCGCCAACCTCAGGGCAGACTGCTGGGAACCAGGGCACAAATCCAAACTGGCTGAGAATTCTAGACCTAGATTTCACCAACCAAACATGCAGGGTAACCTCCCCTGGCATCCTAACAGCCTAGCCATGCAGTCCCCTTGGGTTCTCCGATCTGTCTCGCAACCCAGGTGAGCCTGCCTTTGAGAGACAGATGGTCTCTTACACTCAGAATCACAACAGTATTCAGGTTACTCCCAGTCCCACAGGCCCAGGCACCCCAGGTGAACTGCACCTTAGACGTCACACCAAAGACCACGCACGTAGCCAGTCTTATTATATGACAATTTATTAAAAAGGAAATAAGATTTAGTTACAAGGCTAAAGCAGGTGAACATACATACCTTTTGAAACTTTGTAGCTTAGTTGTGTAACAGAAACATCTATAGCAGACATGGGGACTTTGGCATGACCTGGCACCTGGTCTGTCTGTGTCACACCTACCCCCTCCCTGCCCTTTGCAAACCCACTGGGCTCCAGGAAGGGAGAGAACAGACATTTCTCCTCTTGCTCCTACGTTCCAGGCCCTAGGTGTCCCACGAGGAGTGTAACAGGGGGTCTACTCCCTTGGCGGGTGCAGCGCTCTTAAAAAATGGAAAATTAAAACTAGTTTAAAACGTTCATTCTTTCATCCAAAGCCATATCTGGCAACAAAAACCCGGAACTGGTGGTGTAAACCTGCAAACTTCAAAATCAATTGGGTTTTCAAAAGACCCCAAAAACTGACCCATAAAAAAAATCTTGTTAAAATGTTGCTGGGGGGAGGAGGGGAATGGAGAACATCCCCCCTCAGCTCTATTCCAGACCATAAAATGGGAATGAGGGATATTTTTCAAAGATTCCATACATAATTTTCTATAGTAAAAAGCTTCTGTGCGGGAATGTCAGGGCAGTGAAAGCTGAGGCTGGTGCCTTGGCTCAGTTAGGCAGAGTTCCTGGTGCAGCTGAGGAGGGGTAGGAAAGGCTGGATTTGAGCCGTTCCACTGGCAGAAAAAGAGACGGCACGGGTGGGGGGACAAGATGTGCAAATAGCATCTCAAGTTTTCACCTGAGTCCACAGTGCTCTGCCCAGTGATGCGCAGAGCATTCCCTGATATTCCGGAATTGCTCAGATGTGATGGTCACAAGAAATCACAGACCGGCTTTTCCAGGGCTAGATTCTCTAATACTCTTGTTACCAGCCCCCTTCCACGGCAGCCTCCTGTGCCTGTGTAAATGCATCGGGTTTGGTGCAGATCCAGGGTCTCTCACTGCTGCATCGCAAGCTGCTGCCCGCACTCAGACCGTTCAGATATGCACAGTCTCCTCCTCCTCGGATCGGAAACCTGCAAGACAGAAGCCAGGGAGCTGGTGTCAGGTAGGAGTTGGACATTTCCCATCAGCCACAGGCAGGGAGAGACGCTCTCGCACAGTGCAGGGAGCTGCTGCACTCACAGCCCCTCACAATTCCCCTTCCTGCACCTGCCACAGGCCCCAGCTAGAAAGGGGGCAGTGGGGCAGCAAGGCCAGGAAAGGTTCGAAGATCTACAGACCTCCATGGAGCATTTATGCCGGGTGGGTATTAACCCAGTTCCTACTCTCTCCCCCCAGCCCCGCAGACCCAGCTGGGTCTGGATGGGCCCCTGCAGGCCCAACCCACCCAAACTGCCCTGGGCGCAGGTTCCAGGTGACTCTCAGCGTGGCGAGGAGCAGCAGTAACTCCGCACAGAAGAGCTGGGTCCAGGGCTCCCTGGACAGTTTACATCAGCTCTCAGGCCAGAGGCCTGTCAGGACAGGCTGTATTGCAGGGGGTGGCTGGGGTGAAATGCCAGCAGCACAAACCCAGCGGCCATGGGGTGACCCCAGCCACTCACACAGAGCTTCCCGTGAGAGCTGGAGGCCAGCGCTTCCCACCTGGGAACAGGGTGGGATCCAGGCCCACAGGCAAATCCTCCCCCATGGTCCCATCCTGGCTACTCACAGTAGCCACTCCCAGTCTCTATTTAAGCCTAAATTAATAGTATCCAATTGGGAGTGGCTAAGTCATTATGCAAAGTAGCCTATTTCCTCTTGTTTTTTCCTCCCCCCCCCCATGTTCTGGTTTAACTTGGATTTAAACTTGGAGAGTGGTCAGTTTGGATGAGCTATTTCCAGCAGGAGAGTGAATTTGTGTGTGTATGGGGGTGGGGGGGATGTGAGAAAACCTGGATTTGTCCTGGAAATGGCCCACCTTGATTATCATGCACATTGTAGGAAGAATGGTCACTTTGGATGAGCTATTCCCAGCAGGATAGTGAGTTTGTGTGTGTGGTTTTTGGGAGGGGGGTGAGGGGGTGAGAGAACCTGGATTTGTGCAGGAAATGGCCCAACTTGATTATCATGCACATTGTGTAAAGAGTTGTCACTTTGGATGGGCTATCACCAGCAGGAGAGTGAATTTGTGTGGGGGGTGGAGGGTGAGAAAACCTGGATTTGTGCTGGAAATGGCCCAACCTGATGATCACTTTAGATAAGCTATTACCAGCAGGACAGTGGGGTGGGAGGAGGTATTGTTTCATATTCTCTGTGTATATATAAAGTCTGCTGCAGTTTCCACAGTATGCATCCGATGAAGTGAGCTGTAGCTCACGAAAGCTCATGCTCAAATAAATTGGTTAGTCTCTAAGGTGCCACAAGTCCTCTTTTTCTTTTTCCTTTTGTTTGTGTCAGGATGTGACAGTGTGACTCAGCAGGGAGGGGGGAGTGTTGACCTGGGAATGTGCCCTGGGGATGGGAGACCTGAGAGCCTGTCACCTGAGCCAGGAGGGGGAGGTAACACCTCTGCCCAGGAATGTGGACGGAGAGTGGAGCAGGGAACCTGCTGGGTGGGTTTAGTTTTTCAGTTTGGAGCTGGGTGGAGGAACACAGGGAACCCCAGGGCTGGGGTCTAAGCTCCCTGCTCCCCCAGAAGGACGTGATTGAGGGGTCCTGGTTGTACCCACAAGCTCTGTTGTGGACTGTGTTCCTGTTGTCCAATAAACCTTCTGTTTTACTGGCTGGCAGAGAGTCTCAGTGGATCCCAGGAAGAGGGGTGCAGGGCCTGGACTCCCCCACACTCCGTGACACAGACCTGCTGCCTATTCATTTAATTGTGTGACCGCGAGGTCTTGTGTTACGTGAAGGAGTAAACAACACTTCCCTCTGCACTTTCTCGACCCCACTCATGATTTTATAGACCTCCTATATCCCCCCCTTAGTCATCTCCCCTCACATGGAAGCTGTTCCATATCTCTCATCGTTTTTGTTGCCTGTCTCTGTACCATTTCCAATTCTAATAGATCCTTTTTGAGATGGGGCAACCAGATCTGCACACAGTGTTCAAGGAGCCCGGGGAGGGGGAGGGGGGCACGCCCCCCGACCCCCAAGGAGCCCAGGGAGGGGGAGAGGGAGGGGGGCGTGCTCCCCCGGCCCCCCAAGGAGCCCGGGGACGGGGAGGGGGCGCCCCCCCAAGGAGCCCGACAGGGGGAGGGGGGTGCACCCCCCCAAGGAGAATGGGGAGGGGGGCGCACCCCCCCACCCCCCCAAGGAGCCTGTGGAGGGGGAGAGGGAGGGGGTTGCGCCCCCCCGCACTCCAAGGAGTCCGGGGACGGGGAGGGGGGACCCCGCCTGGGTGGACTCGCTGTGGGAAGCGCACGGAGGGGCAGGGGAGGCTGAATGCTCCAAGGTCAGGCCCAGGAAGGTGGAGTCGGGTGAGCTGTGTCCTGCAAACAGGCTGCTCCCAGAGAGGAGACTTCCCCAGAGTCTTGCCTGGCTTCATGGGGAGCAGCTCCAGAGCATCGCCCAGGGACTCTGTGACACCCCCCTAGCCCGGAAATGGGGAGAGGGAGAGGAATAGGGGGAGGGGACGGAGAACCCCCCCCCCGCAGCCCGGTGTTTTTTTGCTAACCAACACTTCCTAAAAGTGTGGCGGGGGCGGAGTCAGCGCGAGGCTTTAAAAGGCCTCAGTCGAAACCCACAGACGCTGCGGAGGCTTCAGGCGCAGACGGTCGCTGCTGAGAAACGTGCGGGGCGTGCTGGAGACTGGGGGGGACAGGGGCTGGACACACACCCCCCCGCCTGAACCCCGACTCCCATTGTCTCTGTCCTCCTCCTCCCGCTCGCCGGGCTCTGGAGGGGGGGAGCGCCCCTTCCCTTCTTCTCCTCTCTGGGCTGGTGGCGGGGGGCTCTATTTTTCCCCCTTCCTTCTCCTCTGGGGCAGGGCCTGTTTTAGGTGTCTGGTGGCTCTCCCCACTCCCCTGGTGGGTCGGGTCCGTAGCAGATCAGGTCTCTGAAGCCCTGGGGTTGGAGGGGCCGATTGCGTTTAAGGGGGTTCAATCATCATGGCACCGCCTCTGGCAGGGGGTTGGGCTGCTGGGCAGGGAACGAGAAACCACAAATCGCGCCCCTCCCCCCCGCCCCACTGACCTGTCCTGCTGGGTCCGTCTCGACTTTCAGATCGGCTGGAGAGTCTGGAGCAGGGTGTGGGGGGAGCCAGGGCCAGGACCCCTGCCCCAGCTCGGCTTCGCTGCTGCTGAATCGGACACAGTCACAGAGAGGAGCCGACCCCAGCCCAGCGCCTCCAGCAGCGTGTGCAGCCCGAGCGTCGCTGAGAGAGACGATGGGGCCAGCATCTGGACCTGCTGGGAGCGAAGAGCCGCTGCAGGAGTGGCCTGTTGAGGGCAATGGAGACCTGGAGACTGGAGGAGAGCCAGGTAATGGGGTGTCGCTGCCTGGGAACAGGCTGGAGAGAGACACTGAGGCTGCCCCACATGGGGCCAGGCTCTCAGTGGCAGCAGCCAGTGCCCAGCAACGCCCCGTCTGTGGGCAGCAGGGACTGGATCACCCCCAGGGGCTCTCAGGGCACCGATCCCCGGCTCACAGCTGCTGTCTGGCGCACACAGCGGTGGTCGTGGGGCTGTGCAGGGCCCTCCTGGGCTGGGTGTGTCAGACCCCCTGTGACAGCCCTGGCCCATCTCTGCCTGGTTCGTTCTTCCCCCTTCTGCTGTGTATGGCCAGTGTGAGACCCCAGTGTGCGGGGACAGGGGCACTCGGCAGTGTGGGCCCAGCCAGCACTTGGCAGGGGGCAGAATGGGGGTGGGGATGGTGCGGGGGGGCAGTTTGAGCAACTGCCACCAGGACATGCGGGTCCTTATCTCTGTGCCCCTGAGCTCACCAGGCCTCCTGGCAGCCTGGCTGGGAGTGCCCAGGGGAGGGCACTGGGCTGAGAGGAAGGAGGGCCTGTTCTGCCAGGCCCAGCCGGCCTGACCCTCCGGGCTCTTCTCCCAGAGCGTCTGACGGAAGGAGCAATCGACAGAACGGTGCATGTTCGAGTACAGTGGTTCTCAGCCTTTCCAGAGGACTGTCGCCCTGTCAGGAGGCTGATTTGTCTTGCACTCTCCTAAGTTTCATCTCACTTAAAAACAACTTGCTTCCAAAATCGGACATAAAAATACACACGTGTCACAGCCACTATTCCTGAAAAATTGCTGACTCTCTCTGATTGTTGCGTATTTAATTATGAAATCGATCAATTGGACTATCAACGCTGTACCTTTCCGTGTATAGTCTATCGAGCAGTATAAACGAGTCATTGTCTGCAGGAAATTTTAGCTTGTACTGACTTAGTGATTTTTATGTAGCCTGTCGTAACACGAGGCAAATCTCTTGATGAGTTGATGTGCCCCGTGGAAGACCTCTGCTTACCCCCAGGGGTACACGAACCGGTGGGTGAGAACCACTGTTCTAAGGCAGCTCCAGCCCTGAAGCTGGGGAGGGGAGACATGTCCTCGCGGCCCTGCCTGACGGGTCTTTCTGTTTCAGACCCTCGTCGTAACTGCAGGAAATGTAACTACAAGAAACGTACAGTTGTGCTCCCAGTCGCCCTCGCAAGCATGTTCTTAGTTCTCATCATTCTCCTGGCAGGTGAGTTCTCACCGTTCCCTTCCCTTCCCCCTCTCTGCACATCCCATTCCCCCTGGAGCCACCACAGTCAGTCTCTCCTCCTGGCCTGTTTGGCTTCTGCCCCTGGGACAGAGGATTCCTGGGGGGTGTTCCTCCAAGACCCCCCTCCTTCTCCCTCCCAGACCCCTGCACCTGGGCACTCTGTGTCGGGACTGACATTAGCTCCCCCCGGCCCATCTCTGAGCACTCTGGGTCCAAATCACTGTTGCTGGGCCCCAGGCACGGGCACTGATACCCGTGCAGAGTGGGGGTGATTGACAGTGCAGGGCAGCAATGAGCTGGGCCCTCTGCCTGCAGCGTGTCGCCCTGAGGTGCCAGCCTGGCCTTCCTGCATCCCCGGGTTGTGCCCAGTGCTGGGCAGGTGCTGGCGTGTCACTGAAAGGAGCCGTGGAACGCAGTACGGACACCTCCCTAAACGCAGTGTGAAACCCACCCATTGGTGACCTCGGCAGGGCAGGGTCTCGTCGCGCTATTGACGTCCGCGCCTGCACAGACAGCGTGTGCGAGCGCAGATGGCAGCTGCTTATGGTGACCGTGAAGCTGGCTGGCTGCGCTGGACAGGCCGGGCAGCGGGCATTCGGTCTCCTGAAGGGAAGGGAGTTTGTTCCCGTACTCATCTCAACCTGCCTCTCCAGGGAAGCAAAGCGCAGAGCAGGGGGATGGGGCAGCAGTCCAGGCTAGCAGAACTCCTTGGGGTACTAGAGCTGGCAAATCATGTTGCAGTTAATCTCCTACCCATTAATTATTGCCCCCCTGCTGGCCCCCTGGTAACTGTCCCCTCCCTCTGCAGCTCTCTGCCCACCCCGTGTTGTAACACGGAGCTTGGGCCCAGCTCTCTGTCCTGGGCTTCATGGCATGAGCGGTTTGTCAGCTGCATCCCTGTTGAATGTGAACCCAAGAGAGTGAGAGCAGAGTCAGATAACCCCCCTCTGGGGCTGGATTCCCAGCGTCCTCCTGGCTCCCTCACGGCCTTTCAGTACCCACCCTGGTTCGAGGTGTCTCAGAAGCCTGGGGTGCAGGGGCTGATCTCCCCCTGTTCTCCTCATTGGCGGGTGGCGGGTCTCGCTCACACCACGTGTCGCTGTCTCATTCTCAGTGTGGAGACCTCAGCTTCCGTCAGCTGAACCTGTGCTCTGACCCCACCTCTCCCTCTGCTGTTTTTAGGCTTTCCTGCTGCGCTATAAAGGCAGATTTGACCACTGGATTGGCCTCCGGAGGGACCCTGGGCAGCTCTGGAAATGGGCCAATGGCACCAAATTCAACAACCTGTAAGTCCTCTGTGAATTCCCTGGGCTTTGGGTCCCTGGGGTCTGAGATAGCGAGTTCAGGCCGACGCACCAGTCAGTGCTATGTACTCTGTGTATTAGTGCTGGGTGGAAGCAAGTGTTGTCTGCTGGGAGACTGGCCAAAGCTTTCAGATCTGTCTGGCTTTAGTGGGGCCATCTGCATTAAAGATGCCTGATAGTCACAAACGCTGAGTGCCTGGGGCTGCCATGAGAAGTGGGGTACAGTAGAGATGGCCCAGACGACATCCGAAGAGGGATTTCAGTGGGATCTGGGTGTGATCAAATAACCAAACCCCAGTTGATCCGATAGCAGGGTTTGACCCTGGACCATCAGCGCTGAAAGAACGGCAGAGTAGGTCACGCTGGCGGGGGAGTGGCACTACATGTCCAGGAAAGTATAGAGTAAATTAGAGTAAAAATCTTAAACAAATGCAACTGTATCCTAGCATCTCTCAGAATAGAAATTCCACACTTGAAGAATAGGAATCGAGCAGCAGGAATATACTACTGACCAGGATGGGGACTGTGAAATTTACGGAGATTAGAGAGGCTACAAAAGCAGAAAACCCAATAATAATGGGGGTTTTCAACTATCCCCATATTGTCTGGGAACATGTCCCCTCTGGATGGGATGCAGAGAAGTGATTTTTAGACACCATCAATGACGGCTTGTTGGAGCAGCTAATCCTGGCACCCACAAGGGAAGGGGCAATTCTTGATTTAGGCCTAAGCGGAGCACAGGGTCCGGTCCAAGTGGGGAATGTAGCTGAACTGCTCGGTAATAGTGACCATAATGTAATTAAATTTAACGTTTAACAGCTCACTTCATCGGATACATTCAGTGGAAAATAACAGTGAGTAAATTTATATACACACAGAACATGAAAAAATGAGTGTTTAACACGCATACTGTAAGGAGAGTGATCACTTAAGATGAGCTATTACCAGCAGGGGAGTGGGGTGGGGGGAGAGAGAGAAAACCTTTTGAAGTGATAATCAAGGTGGGCCATTTCCAGCACATTTCCAGGAGTTTACAAGAGCATCTGAGGAACAGTGGTGGTGGGGGAGGGGGGGAGAAATAGTTTTAAACACCCATTTTTTCATGTTCTGTGTATATATAAATTTACTCACTGTTATTTTCCACTGAATGCATCCGATGAAGTGAGCTGTAGCTCACGAAAGCTTATGCTCAACTAAATTGGTTAGTCTCTAAGGTGCCACAAGTCCTCCTTTTCTCCTTGCGAATACAGACTAACACGGCTGCTACTCTGAAACCTGTCACAATTAAATGAATAGGCAGCAGGTCTGACACAAACAAAAGGAAAAAGAAAGAGTACTTGTGGCACCTTAGAGACTAACCAATTTATTTGAGCATGAGCTTTCGTGAGCTACAGCTCACTTCATCGGATGCATACTGTGGAAACTGCAGAAGACATTATATACACACAGAGACCATGAAACAATACCTCCTCCCACTCCACTCTCCTGCTGGAAATAGCTTATCTAAAGTGATCATCAAGTTGGGCCATTTCCAGCACAAATCCAGGTTTTCTCACCCTCCACCCCTCCACACACAAACTCACTCGCTTGCTGGTAATAGCCCATCCAAAGTGACCACTCTCCTCACAATGTGCATGATAATCAAGGTGGGTCATTTCCAGCATAAATCCAAGTTTAACCAGAACGTCGGGGGGGGTGGGGAGGGAAAGAAAAAAACAAGGGGAAATAGGCTACCTTGCATAATGACTTAGCCACTCCCAGTCTCTATTTAAGCCTAAATTAATAGTATCCAATTTGCAAATGAATTCCAATTCAGCAGTTTCTCGCTGGAGTCTGGATTTGAAGTTTTTTTGTTGTAAGATAGCGACCTTCATGTCTGTGATTGTGTGACCAGAGAGATTGAAGTGTTCTCCGACTGGTTTATGAATGTTATAATTCTTGACATCTGATTTGTGTCCATTTATTCTTTTACGTAGAGACTGTCCAGTTTGACCAATGCACATGGCAGAGGGGCATTGCTGGCACATGATGGCATATATCACATTGGTGGATGTACAGGTGAACTAGCCTCTGACAGTGTGGCTGATGTTATTAGGAAGTATTTCTTCACACAACACACAGTCAACCTGTGGAGCTTCTTGCCAGGGGATGTTGTGAAGGCCAATAGTATAACTCTGTTCAAACAAGAAGTAGATAAGTTCACAGAGGATAGCTCGACCAATTCCTATCAGCCAGGATGGTCAGGGATGCAACCCCATGTTCTGAGTGTCCATAAACATCTGACTGCCAGAAGCTAGGTGTGAATGGGATGGATCACTCGATACTGACCCTGTTCTGTTCATTCCCTCGGAAGCACCTACCGCTGGCCAGTATCGGAGGACAGGACACTGGGCTAGATGGGCCATTGGTCTGACCCATGTGGCCAGTCTTAGGTACTTACAGCTGAATGGCATTTTTAAAAGAGCCCTTTGCGGTTGATGGGAAGCTGGAAAATGTGCCCAGAGGAGGCTTAGAAAACAAGTCAGTTGATGACCTATTTGATCCCAGTCAGATATTTTCACATATTCCAGCAAGGATGCCCTGGTGTCGGCAGCAGTCTGTCTTTGTGATTGCCTCATGAGCCCATCTGTTAGCCGGCCTGCTTGGGGTCTGTCCACACCGCAGCTGGCACCATGCCGTTGCAGAGAAACTAAATGAATTCTTTGCAGCAGTCTTCACGGCTGAGCATGTGAGGGAGATTCCCAAAGCTGAGCCGTCCTTTTTAGTTGACAAATCTGAGGAACTGTCCCAGATGGAGGTGTCATTAGAGGAGGTTTTGGAACAAATTGAGGAACTAAACAGTAACAAGTCACCAGGACCAGGAACTCAAATGTGAAATTGCAGGACTACTCACTGTAGTCTGTAACCTACCATTTAAATCCGCTTCTGTACCCGATGACTGGAGGATAGCTAATGTGACGCCAATTTACCGGAACTAGGTAAACAGGCATCTCAGTGCGGTGTTAACCCTGAAATCTGCCACCTTGTGGGCGCCCACCCCAGCAGAAGGCTCTGGGTGCATCATTGCCATCTCCTCAGAGCTCGTCTGGGGTGATGCCGGTGGGGGAGCCACCCACAGCCATCTGCTCAGGTGGCTGTGAGCTGGGTTCTCCCTTCTCTGGGACAGATCTCACCCCGAGCCAGAGGCTGGTGGCCTGAGGGCAGGGAGATCTCGGCCTGCCCAAAGAGTAGTGCTGGGCCTTCTCCTAGCCGAGCACATGTCTACTGTGAGTAGCCAGGATGGGACCATGGGGAAGGATTTGCCTGTGGACCTGGATCCCACCCTGTTCCCAGGTGGGAAGCGCTGGCCTCCAGCTCTAACGGGAAGCTCTGTGTGAGTGGCTGGGGTCACACCATGGCCACTGGGTTTGTGCTGCTGGCATTTCACCCCAGCCACCCCCTGCAATACAGCCTGTCCTGACAGGCCTCTGGCCTGAGAGCTGATGTAAACTGTCCAGGGAGCCGTGGACCCAGCTCTTCTGTGCAGCGTTACTGCTGCTCCTCGCCACGCTGAGAGTCACCTGGAACCTGCGCCCAGGGCAGTTTGGGTGGGTTAGGCCTGCAGGAGCCCATCCAGACCCAGCTGGGTGTGTGTGGGGGGGAGAGTAGGAACTGGGTTAATACCCACCCGGCATAAATGCTCCATGGAGGTCAGTTGATCTTCGAACCTTTCCTGGCCTTGCTGCCCCACTGCCCCCTTTCTAGCTGGGGCCTGTGGCAGGTGCAGGAAGGGGAATCGTGAGGGGCTGTGAGTGCAGCAGCTCCCTGCACTGTGCGAGAGCGTCTCTCCCTGCCTGTGACTGATGGGAAATGTCCAACTCCTACCTGACACCAGCTCCCTGGCTTCTGTCTTGCAGGTTTCCGATCAGAGGAGGAGGAGACTGCGCGTATCTGAACAATGTGAATGGGGTCAGCAGCTGGCGATGCACCAGTGAGAGACCCTGGATCTGCACCAAACCCGATGCATTTACAGAGGCACAGGAGGCTGCCGTGGTAGGGGGCTTGTAAGGAGAGCACTGTGGAATTAGTCCCGGAAAAGCCGGACTGATCTCTTTACAAGATCACATCTGAGCAATTCCAGAATATCGGGGAATGCTCTGCTCATCACTGGGCAGAGCACTGTGGACTCAGGTGAAAACCAGAGATGCTATTTGCACATCTTGTCCCCCCACCCGTGCCGTCTCTTTTTCCGCCAGTGGAACGGCTCAAATCCAGCCTTTCTAACCTACCTCAGCTGGACCAGGAGCTCTGCCTAACTGAGCCAAGGCACCAGCCTCAGCTTTCGCTGCCCTGACATTCCCGCACAGAAGCTTTTTACTCTAGAAAATTATGTATGGAATCTTTGAAAAATATTCATCATTCCCATTCGGTGGTCTGGCATAGAGCTACGGGGGGATGTTCTACGTTCCCGCGCCACTGCCCCCCCCCGCCCAGGAACTTTTTAACAAAGTTTTTTTTATGGGTCAGTTTTTGGGGTCTTTTTAAAATCCAGTTGATTTTGAAGTTTGCAGGTTTACACCACCAGTTCCTTTTATTTGCTGTTGCCAGATATTGCTTTGGATAAAAGCATGAATGTTTTAAACTGGTTTTAATTTTCCATTTTTAGTTTTAAGAGCGCTGTACCTGCCAAGGGAGTAGACCCCCTGTTACACTCCTCGTGGGACACCTAGGGCCTGGAACGTAGGAGCAAGAGGAGAAATGTCTGTTCTCTCCCTTCCTGGAGCCCAGTGGGTTTGAAAAGGGCAGGGAGGGGGTAGGTGTGACACAGACAGACCAGGTGGCAGGTCATGCCAAAGTCCCCATGTCTGCTATAGATGCTTCTGTTACCTTTTGAAACTTTGTAGCTTCATTGTGTATGTATGTTCACCCGCTTTAGCCTTGTAAATAAATCTTATTTCCTTTTTAATAAATTGTCCTATAATAAGACTGGCTACACGCGTGGTCTTTGGTGTGATGTCTAAGGTGCAGTTCACCTGGGGTGCCTGGGCCTGTGGGACTGGGAGTAACCTGAATACTGTTGTGATTCTGAGTGTAAGAGACCATCTGCCTCTCAAAGGCAGGCTCACCTGGGTTGCGAGACAGATCGGAGAACCCAAGGGGACTGCATGGCTAGGCTGTTAGGATGCCGGGGGAGGTTACCCTGCATGTTTGGTTGGTGAAATCTAGGTCTAGAATTCTCAGCCAGTTTGGATTTGTGCCCTGGTTCCCAGCAGTCTGCCCTGAGGTTGGCACGCACTCTCTCAAGACACTGCAGACAGCGCTATTGCACGGCCTTGGCTCCAGTTCCCTCCTTGCAGGAGAGAGGAGCTGAGCCTGCCCAGAGATGGAGTTTGGGGGAAAGATGCATGTGACCCAGGGACCCCTTGGTGCCAAGTGGCAGGCAGCACAGAAGGTTTTATAGGAATCCCCTGGGTTTGATCTTTACATCAGTCGTTTTAAACCTTTCCAGATGACTGCACCTCTTTCAGGAGTCTGATTTGCCACCTCACTTAAAAAGCGAAACTCCAGTTTCACCTCACTTAAAAACTACTCGCTTACAAAATCAGACACAAAAAATACAGAAGCGTCACAGCCACTATTACTGAAAAATGATTGACGTTCTCATTGTTACCTTATAATAAAATAAATCAATGGAAATATAAATCTTGTACTTCCATTTCAGTGTATAGGGGATAGAGCAGTGTATCACTATCTGAAATTCACTATCTGAAAGTCACTATCTGAAATTTTAGTTTGTACTGACTTCGCTCGTGCTTTTTCTGTAGCCTGTTGTAAACCTAGGTAAATATCTGGATGAGTTGATGTCTCCCCGGGAAGACCTCTGCATACGGCCAGGAGTACATGTACCCCTGATTGAGAACCAGTGGTCTACAGAATAGTTCACCAAAGGGGGCATGTGAGGTCTGTATCAAGGGCCAGTAGCCCAATGGTCACCATAATCGGAGCAAGACCTCTGTGCGGATACTATGTAAGGAGCTGTGTCTCGAGACGGACAATGATGCCTTTAAGGTCTTGGAGTTAAGGCAGGTCACGGGAGGTGATGTACCCCAGATGCTCCTTTCAGACAGGAGGCAACTGAGGTTACCTCCCTGACTGGCCATCTGTGTATTCTGTGCCTGCCGTAGGATGTCTCTTTGCCACTGAGCCAGGTGTAAAATTAGAGTGCAAAATCCACAAAAAAGGGAAATCTACAGGAAGAAACTAACAGTAGGGGGCTGTGTGTGTGTCCATCTGTGGTGTTGAAGCATAAAGACAAAGGATCGGTCTGATCTCTCTCGGTGTGCAGAGACCTACTGGATCCGTCCCCTCGGAGACAAACTGACCGTACGCATGTCTCAAGAAAGAAGGGTCCGAGCCTGCCTGGCTGTGAAGTGCTGCAAGGATTTCGGGTGAGCTGTACTTGGTTAGACAGGAGAATACCTTGTTAGTTCGGTCTAGGCTCTAGAACACATGTTATGACTTTGTTATATGTAACCATTTGTTTCCAACACTTCCACTTGACTCTTGGCTTTGTTGAACTGAGGGGTGATTTCGCTGTGAGCCTATGGCAGCGCTGTGTGTTAAGTGGAGCAGTGATCTGAGCTGGACCTGGTAAGCTGGGGCCGAGGATGTTACTGTTCCTTTGGAAATAGTGAATCTGTGAATCCTGCCAGTGCCCAGGGGACCAGGGACTGGACACTCCAGACAGATGCTCAGAGGGCTTGAGGGCAGAGTGGGCCTATTGCTACCCTGCAGTGACAGCAGGCCCAGCAGCGAGTGCGTGTGGCCAGTGGAGTGGGGGAGCTGACCCCTGGCAGGCACAGACAAGGCTCCCTCAGGCAAAGGACAGGTGGTAGCGAGGTGCCTCCCAGCCCTGGGTACCCTGGGAAGCATTGCAGGGTATTAACTTACTGCAGGTTTGGGGCAGTTAAAAATGACACCCCAAGGCCCCAGCCCAGTGAGGAGGACCGAGGAGAGGAACTGTGACTGCGCGGGGCACCTGAGTCCCGGCACCACCCAGAGTTCTGCTCTGCCTAAAGCCCCAGTCCCGCCCCGTGAGTAGGGCTTTACCAAATTCATGACCATGAAAAATGCATCACAGCCTGTGAAATCTGGTCTCCCCTGTGAAATCTGTCTCGCGGGGGGGCGGGAAATATGTCCCAGTACTGCCCCCCTTATGTCTACGCTGCCTTCAGAGCTGGGCGGCCAAAGAGCAGCAGCTGCTGGGGGGGGGGGAGGGCCAACCTTATGGGTGGGTGACGTGGGCAACTGCCCCGAGCGCGGTGGTCACGAGGGAACCCCGCCCCCCGCCAGCTCCAGGCCCTTTTAACCTCAGTGCTGGACCCTGGAACGGGGGAGGGGCAGGTTTGGCAGGGTCCCGGGCAGGGGCTCCTACTGTGTGCCAGGCTCTAGATGCAAGTTCGGGCTGGGCTGGGGAGGAACAGGACCTCGTCCCCTCCATGGGCTGCTCCCAGGGTCAGATCAGAGCCACCGCCAGGAACCTTCCCCAGCAGCAGAAAGCTCCGTGGCTGCCGGCCGGGAGCCCAGCTCTGAAGGTCGCACCACTGCCAGGAGCAGTGCCGATGTAAGGGGAGCAATACCGTGACACCCTTCCCCCAATAGCCTTGAAACCCGCCCCCCCCCCTTGACCCTCTTCTGGGATGGGATCCACACAGTTACAACAGGGGGTGACATTTCAGATTGAAATAGCTAAAACTGTGAAATTTAAAAGACTTTAAAAAATCTCATGACCATGAAATTTACTAAACTGGATGGGTGAATTTGGTAGGGCCCTACCCAGGAGACTAAACAGGGAGTACTTCACATTACAGCTACACAAATGTGGATCTTCAGTTGCACTGTTTATATCAGGGCCGCTTCTTTCTGGCAGATCCATTTGAGATCCGCGGCACACGTCTCAGACAGAACCTGGCTGCCTTTTATCCACCCGCAGCTGTTCCCAGCAGCAGAGCCTGAGAAGCTGTAGAGTGAGAGAGAGTCCGTGTCACTGTGGGTCCCTGTAACAAGGAAAGGCCCATGGGTGAGTGTTTCCTCCCCCTCACCCTAATGCGAGGCTTGGCTCTGGTGTTGTCCTTCATCTCTAACTTTCCTGTAAAACGAGGCCAATATCTAGATGAGTTGACCTACTCCTCAGAAGACTTCTGATTACCCCAGGGATACATGTACCCCTGCTTGAGAACCACAGAGTTAGGGGGTCTGGAGCAAGGACCATACGAGGCTGAATCCCATGGGGTCGGTGACCTGGTACTTGTTCATTGGAAGCGCCACCTTGATCTCCTGCATCCCAGCTTTCCTTTAAAAACAAAGTCTCATGGGTGAGAGGAAACCTGCACCGTGCAACCTGGGTAACAGGACAGCTGCAGGGAGCTGAGGATTTGTCCCGATGAACAGTTAGGGCTGGATTCACAAAGGGACTTAAGAGGCTAATGGCCACTTCAGGCACCTCTGTCTCTCGGAGTGGGAAGTTCCTTGGAGAATTCCACTGGGTGGGAGACTCAGCTGTGAAGGGAGGGGGCAGGCAGCAGCATCTCATCAACCCAAGATAGGAATAACTGGAGCAATGTTCCTTTTACATGGAGCCTCAGCTCTTTGGAACCTCTGCAAACGCTTTAGCCACGTGTTTAACTCCATCACAGGAGTAGCCTTGGATCACAGGGGGAGGGCTCAGGTGCGTACGTGTTTGCAGGACGGCAGGGCAAAGCGGATGTGAAGTGCCGCTGTCTGGATTTGGGAGCCTGCCTGCACACCGAACTCACTAGGCGCTGGGTGCATGACTGCAAGGCACTGGGCCGGGGAAAGTCAGCCCTGGGTAGTTATTTTGAGTAGAAAACCAGAGCCACTTCTGGGGTCTTTCAGCTTCTAATGCCCTTTCCCTTCTGCAGCTGGATTTCAGCCTATGGTAAAATCCCTCTCAATGCCAAGTCAGTGCCATAAATCACTGGACTGGGTGCAAGAATCAGTAGGCGACGTTCTCTGGCCTGGGTTAGGCCAGGGCTCAGACTAAATTATTCTTCCCAAAACGTTTAAAAGCTGAACCCCCTCCTCAAGACAAAGAAACCAATCGTACCCCTCACCCATCAGCAATCTGTTAGCGACCATACCCCCTCATTTTCATGTACTCGTCTTCAAACCCCACTCTTCCCACCATGGCTAGCCCTTCCCCACGCTTCAGGAGACGCTGGAGTAGATGATCATAACCATCCCCTCTAACCTTAAGACGTGAGGGACCCCATCCTGGAGCATCTTAAAAATCACAGTTCCCAGACTCTGGAACAGGGGCTGCTTTGCCGGGCTCACCTTTCTCCCTCCGTCAGGTTAGCCGATGGGGATAATGAGCCTGGAGATCTCATTCCCGCTGCTCTGAGTGGTGACCATGTGCACACGACCCAACTCAGCTCTTACTGTATCCCAGGAACGTCTTCATCTTCTGGGATCCTCATGGCAGCAGTGGGATGATTTAACGGACTCCCTTAGTCATGGGGCCTTTCTCTCTCTTTAGTTTCAGAGCCAGCGTCCTGGAATCGTCTCATGGTGCGTGGAGTGGTGGCAGTGGTGGGGGTGCTAGTCTCACTATACGAATGTGGGTTTTGGAAAGGTAGAGGGAAAGTGTTTGCCTACTCGTGACTCGTCTTCAGGAAGCTGCTGACTCATCCCTCCCAGCAGCCTGGAAGTCCGCAGGATTCACAAGAATCTGAGCTCCCCGCAGTGCGTGACAAGGATGGGGCCCAGGCCCAGGGAACCAGAAACAGGAATCGAGACCCAGCCCTGGAGAATGGGGAAGGAGATCTGCTCATGGAGGACAGATGCTTGACCCAGGAACCCAGAGGAAGGGATCCATTAGGTGGGGACACGGGTGTGGCCCAGGAAACTGGAGTAGCATTGCCAATCCTCCAGGATGACCGGGAGTCTGCAGGAATTAAAGATTAATTTAATTCAGGCCTGGGTGTTTCTCTGTGTAATGTGACCTCAGTGCTCCTGAGGAGAGCCATTGTTTATAAATGTTTCAGTAGCAGACATAGTTATCATTCATGGACAGACAGACATTTATTGATAATTAGAACTGGTCAAAAATAGCGGGGGTGGAGAGGGTCATGAAAATTGAAGAAGAAACCACTTCCCCCCATATTCTTGAAACTTATTTGCAAATGTTTTTAATGATCAAATTCTGATTAGTTTTGGTGGGAAAAATGCCAAATTCTCTCTCAAGTGGGCAGAGAAATCCAAAATGTTTTTTTTTAAACGGGAACTTTTTTCAAATGATCAATGTAATCCCAAGTGGCATTTCTAGTTAAAAGGTTGCATTGTCAGTGAAAAACCATTTTGAACCAGCTCTATTACTGTATAACAAGATGAGTTTATTTGTCATGCTGCATTGTTTGGGCCAAGTTCCAAGTGGTATTTCAGCTTTTGCACCGCTCTTCTCTTCTTGCGTCTGCCCCTCTCATAAACTGTGGCCTTAATCTCAGCCCTGGAAACCATTACGTGCATGTTTAACTTTAATGACTGCTGTGAATAATTCCATTTCAATGGGACAACTCTGAGGTCGAGTTTACGCTACGGCCCTATATCGGTAACTACGTCATATATTTAATTTTCTTTCTTTTATATGTGAAAGTTATTGAGAGGTGAAAGCAGGTAAAATACATGAACAGGTTCGGACAGTCCAAGTTTGTCAGTGCAAAGTGACAGCAGAGATGTGGTATCTGCTAGTTTTCCATAAGTCTCTCAGGGTTTCCCAGGATAACTTTGGGGATCTCTGTCTTGCATCGGAAATGTTCCCTGAAAGTGTCCAAACAGCTCAGAGATACAGAACCATTCCCTGGATCCATTCTTATAGCTGTCTTCCCCGGAAAGCAGTCTGGCAAGTGTTCCTGTCAGCTCATTGCTAGGTTATCTGCCAAAACAATAGAGTTTTCAGGTGCCTAAGTAGCCCTTTGAATCATGGTGAAATTATTCTCCCCGTCACCACCAAAATTTGAAATGGTGCCCCTGAGTGCACAGTACCCTACCGTGCTCCCCTGTAGGAGCTGCATTAACAGGCAACTCTGCAAGTTCTCTGCATGCCTCTCCAAGTGACCCCCACGCCTCTCCATTTCCTTGGCCACATGGATCCTGTCCCCATGCTGGCGGCTAATCCAGAAAAAGGGGGAAAGAGCTCACCACTGCGACCACCTGAGGGATGTGTTGGGGTGAGATCAGCTGGTCAAAGCAGGCAATAGGGACAGAATCGGAGACTTGAAGCTCCTCGAGTGACCTCTCACCTTTCCAGACCTGCCCTTCAATCAGACACAGCCATTGTAAAGTTGAATGTGATAGTAACTAGACCCATTTTAAACCCTTCACCACACAAGACAAAGCCCATAGGATTCATCATGAACTATTTATTTCTCCTCCCCTGGATTCCTGCAGCCACCAGCCACCTTGGAGCTTTCCCTCGTCTCTCCCAGGCTATGCTCACTTGATGGCAGGAGCTCAGCGGAGGATCCAGCTTTGCTCTTTCGCTTCCATTCTTCACATCTTTGGGTGGCTGCATTTGCAGCTGAGCAACCTGATGGAAACACTGAGTCCTCTGTCTCGGCAGGCAGGCCCAGCCGCGAAAGCCAAAGACTCCCTGAACTCTCAGGAGTGGAGGCTTGGCCCATAGGGTAGGGTTACCATATTTGAATTTTCAAAAAAGAGGACACTCCGGGGGGGGAGGGGGGAGTTATAGCCCTAACCCCTATCTACTCTTTCCCACTTCCTGCCCCCTGACTGCCCCCCACAGAACTGCTAACCCCTCCAACCTCTGCTGCTCCTTGTCCCCTGATCGCCACCCCCCCGGACCCCGCCCTCTGTCTAAGCCTTCCTTCTTCCTGTCTCCTCCTTAGACCCCCCCACCCTAACTGCCCCCCTAGAACTTCCCCCCGTACCTGTCCCCTGACTGCCCCGCCCCCTATCCGCACCCCCACCCCCTGACAGACCCCCAGGTCTCCCACACCTATCCAACCACTCCCTGTCCCCTGACTGCCCCCGCAGAACCCCCGACCCATCTAACCCCCCCTGCTCCCTGTCCCATGTCTCCCCCGACCCCTCTCCATATGCCCACCCCCTGACAGGCTCCCCACAGAACCCCTGACCCATCCAACACCTCCTGCTCCCTGTCCCCTGACTGTCCCTTGGGACCCCATGCCCCTTCTCCAGCCCCCCGGCCCCCGTACCCTGCTGCTCAGAGCAGTGTGTCTCGGGTGCGGAGCCAGACACAGTGCCGCGCTCCCCTGCAGAGCACACAGCTCCCCAACCTCTGCCCCCAGAGTGCTTCATTGGGAGCGAAATCCCGGCCCTCTGGAGAGTTTTACAAATTCCTCCCGGAGGGCGATTTAAAACCCCAAAACCCGGACATGTCCGGGAAAATCCGGACGCACGGTAACCCGACCACAGGCAACTCCAGGATCTGCAGCTGCTGCCACCTCTATGGTGATTCCTCCGACCCATCACCAACCAGCTCTTCCCCATTCTGCCACCCGGCCCCACGGTCTGATCGTGCAGGAGAACAGAAACCCTTTGGGACAGCAGGAGAATCTCCTCAATGCCGCACTCTTTGCATGGCTTCCCGCGGTCACCGGGAAACACGACTACCCTGCCCCAGGAGTCTCTCAAGGAGCTGCCCGCGCAGTCACTGGGCACCCACTCGTAATGGTCTCAGGCAGTGGCATTGCAGAGGGAGCAGAGCAGACATCCCTTCCGTGACTTCCTGAATTGCTGCCAGGACTGATTCTCCTCTGCACTAGGGAGAGTCCCAGAGGAAAAGCAGCTGTGGTGGGGGAGGGGGTAAGACAAGCTCTCCCCCTGAGCTCTTGACTAGCAGGCAAGCAGGACTCTGGGAGCCAGGGATCGGTGTGTCTTGCTGGGAGAGCAGAGCTGGAGAGCAGAAAAGGGCCCTGGAGGAATTGTAGAAAAGTCAGTGTCACGGCCGAGTCATGGGCAGCCAGATCTAGTGTTCAGAGGCAGAGTCCACACTCATGAGACAGGAGTCGAGAGTCAGCTGGGTCAGGACACTGGAAGAGCAGAAGCAAAAGACCAAATTGTGTTCAGCACCTCAAATCAGATGAGTCACCCCGAATCCGGATGCCAGGAAATCAAGCCTGGGGAGTGGGAGCAGGAACAGCCAACACACGGTCCAGAGGGGGCGGGTGGGAGCTCGGGTGTTCAGACAGCTTCTTGTTCCTGCTGCTGGTTTAAGGAGGTCCTGGGGGCCGATTAGCTGCTCTGGGACTCTGCCAACAGAGCCTCAAACTGGGTCTGGACTTCATCAGTCCTAGGTAAGCAGTTTCTTGTAGGCTTCCAGGTGGCTTGCTGGAGGGTGGCTGCTCCCAGGAACCCTGCAGACCTGGGTTAATGACCCATGGGTCATGACAGTGAGTGATCTCTCCCCGCTCAAACCTCCTGCACGAAACAGTCTCCAGGGTCCCGGACTCATCCTCTGAGAATAAAAAAACACAGTCACGATGACAAATAGGCTATGGAACAGGAGCCCCCTCTTTGTTGCAACAACCCCAAGTGCCCAGAAGAGTGGACGGTTCTTACCTCCAGGAGATGCCTGGGATCTTCCATCTAAGCCTCACTGGGACCCCTGTTTCTTGGTCTGACAGGATGAGATCATCTGTCCCCACTGCTCCCTGCGCTGGGCTGGTTGCAGCACACATCTGTGTAAGAGGCTGGGCCAGAGAGATGTTACAATCAGGGTCCAGGAAGCCCAGAAGGAGAACAGAGGGTCTGAAACCAGAAGACGAAGCAATCAAATCCGCGGATTCGACAGAGAAGTTTTGTGCCCTACAGGGACATCAAAGAAGGTCTGTTAGGAAAGCTGAGATGTTAGTCTGGAAACAGCTAAGGCAAAGATTGTGACTTGTTAACGTTCAGTTTAAGTCACTACAAAGTGTGTTGTGTTTTCTTTGTCTGTTTGAAATTTGTCTTTTTCTCTTGCTTAGTTTCACTTAAATCTCTTCTTTGTTACTGTGCTTCCCAAAGCACCTCAGCCTTGTGTGTTTGAGTGAAGTGTGAGCCTCGTGTCACCGCTTTCTAGCTGGGCTAGCAACCCCACTGATACTCACTCTTGCAGTTTTTTGGCAGAGAACTCAACCCTGCAACCAGGTGACTGGCCTTTACTCCACTCCTTCCTGGGTCGTGCTCCTTCCAAACAAAGTCCAAAAATGTCTTGAGCAGAAACAAGGCCTTCCACCCTCGGGGGGAGTTCTTCCTCCGCCTGATTTCAGCTCGGCCTGCCCTTCTTGGGTTTCTATGGTCTTCTGTGTCCCCTTCCTTAGGGACGGTGAGCGAACCCAGTCCTACCCTGGACTCCAGGTTTTGGCCCAAGGCCGTCGACTGAACAGCTCGCTCTGCTTCTGGACTTTTGATGCTGTTTTCCCTTGTTTCCTCTCAGGTGGGGCTCACTTGGTCATCAATTTGGCCTAGCCCCAGGCTTGGCAGCCATAGGCCAAGCCACCCTGTTAGATACCCTCCTCCTTCAAATCCGGTCCAGCCCGGCTGACAGGTTTGCTGAGGGGATGGTGAAACCCCATTGCTGATCAGAAGGAGGTCAGAGTCTGTTCTCTAGGAGCTGAAGGTCCGTTTGTCCTGCTGCGGGAAGTGGAGCTGGAGAGCGGAGAAGTTAGGTGAAAGACACTGCATGATGGAGTTGGAGACTGAGGGATGGGAGCCTCCTCCCAGAAACTCTCCCAGGAGAACAGGTCTGAGGAGTTCTCTGGGGAGTCGCTTGCTAGTAAAAAAACAAGGGTGGCACATTGATGGAGATGTCTCTGTCCCAGGGATGGGGGAAGCTCCCAGCCAGGCTATGCAGCAGGGATCCCATTTCTCCCCCAAGAAACCCAGATGCCCAAAGAAGTCAATGGCTCTTACCTCCATGAGGGAGTGGGGTCTTCCCTCTCAGCCTCTTTGAGAACTACCACTGCTCGGTTTCCTCGGAAAAGGGACCTGCCCCCACTGCTCCCTGAGGTGGTTCAGCTTCTGACTGCAGCCATCTGGGAGGCTGTCACACACCCCAGGGCCTAGAAGACGCGGGGGGAGGAGGCTCCTCTTTATGTCAGACTCTGAGAGCCCAAAGAAGAATAAAGGGCAGAAGATGAAGCTAGCCCTGAGCATCTGTTTCATCCTCACCTCCGCAAATGTGGAACTTCCTGAGCTTCAGTTGGGCAGACAGTCTGTAGCCCTGAAACAAAGGTCTTTCTGCGCCATATGGGGCAGGAAGATCTCTGCCTGGGAGCACGGGGAATGGGATGGGGGTGAGATCAAGGAAAGAGGGGAGGGATATGGGTGGGAGGGAAAGAGCTCCTGCCCCAGATGGAGGAATTTGGGGGGCCAAGGGAAGGACCCGGCTCCACAGAGGGGGCAGAGAATTTCTGTGAGTGCCAGGGGCCTCCATTTCCGCTTCCACTAGCCCCGCATTTACAGTGAGACAGAGCAGTACCTGCAGCAGGGAGCGGGACTTGCTGAACAGGAAGGGGAACCTTTAAGAGCATCAGACGAGCCACAGCCCTTGCAGCGCCTCGGGCATCTGGTGCAAGTGCCTGATGATGTGGAGCTGGCCCATGACCTTGGCTGTGACATCCTCGTGCTGCAGGGGAACGAGAACATGTCAGAGACGGGAGACACTCCCCAGGAATCAGGGAGAATTAAGGGCACCTGGAACCAGCACCATCATTTCCACCCAGCAGCTGCTCATGTCTGAGTGGTGTATTCAACCTCCTGACGCCCAGGATGGAGGCTTGCTGTCCTCTCTAGTGACCTCCAGTGCCAACCCCCCTCCTTGTCGGGTGAGCTTCTGCCACCTCCCCATCACTGCCCCTGACAGCTGTTCCACCTCCAACCCACCTGGGGACACCGCTCAAGTTCGTAGAACCCTCTCCTCCACCCCTACCTCCATCCCCACCCAGGTAGGGCAGGGAGGGGGCTCTAGCAGGGTGGCGGGGGGCAGGAGGGATTCTGGCAGCAGTGAAGTGGGATGGGGAGAGGTTGAGACCTTTCCCCAAGTCACCCTAGTGACAAAAGCTGAAGCCACAGGATGGCAGCCCTGGTGAACGAGGCAGGTCAGTAGCCCCTGCTGACTGAATCCTCCCAATCTCTCGAAAGCGGGTCTAGCCCTACTAGCAGCAAGACCCGCTTCCCACGCCCATGTGCCTCAGCCCTTCCTGCTCGGTCACCATCACCAGTCAGTCCTTGGCTTCCCAGGCTGCCGGGGAAGGGAGCAACTCTCGATGGTGGCTCAGGTGACATGGACACTAGGCTATGGGGAAATGGGGGCAGCTCTGTGGGGCAGGAAAGGTTCCCAGAGGGCTCTTAGGGGACTCTCCTGTCCTTTCCAGGAGTGATAGCAGAGCACCACATCCTAAGAAGAGAAGTCCATGAAGTCCAGAAGTCCCCACTAGGCTCCTTGCCACCAGGCCAGCGAAAGGCGATAGGATGGGAATGAGGCCCTGGCCCCCACCCCAAGCTCCTGAGTCGATTGCAGCTGCTTACCGTGACCCCCATCAGTTGCTGGGCTTCCCCCAGGAGGGAGTAGACAAGCACCAGCCCAGCCTGGCTGACACGCAGCACGGGGTCGTGGATAGCCAGCACTGCTGTCTGAAGGAAGGATCTTTTCTGACCGATGGAGAAGAATTTTCCAAAGACCTAAAACCAAGAGGACACGGGACTCGAGCAGATTGGCCAGAGCCAGCCTCCAAGTCCTGGCGGTACAATGGCGTCTAGTGCCCCAAAGGGCGGGGAAGAGAGCTGCTGTGGCCAAGGAAGTTCATTCCCCAGGAGGCTTTCAGGGTCCCAGGGCTCAGGGAAACCCCTTTATTAAAAGGTCGCAGATGATGAGGGACCAAAGACTCTAGTGGCTCTTTTGGGAGGGCAATTTCTGGCAGGGGCCAGGATGGGCTGGAAATGGATCTCTAATGTGTGTGAGCAGGCCCACTCTGCTGTGCAGGGCACAGAGATGACAGGGGACCCTGTGTTGCTTCCAGCAGAGAGCTCTCCTGCACCTCAGCGGCTAGAGGAGTGTGTGTGTGTGTTGTGTGGGGCGAGGGGGTTGGAGCTGACAAACCAAAGGTCTCTTCACCCCAGGTTAGTGATTTCTCTCGTTGCTGGGAATGGCCTCTGCATCTCCTTGGTTTCTTCACAGGGAATCCAACCTGCAGCCTGACAAGGACAAGGAGACTCATGGCCCAGTCCCCATCCCAGACGCTCCTCGGAGACATTTCTTCCGTGGCAGCCATTCAGCTTGTGTGAGGCGGGACAAGCTCACACAGTCTCTCTCACGGGGCGTCTGTGGAGCAGCGTTCTGTCCATGCCCTTGTCGATCCAGGAGCCGCTCCAGGGCCTCCTCTGTGATGTTGTGGCAATCACCCATTTCACCTTTGACTCCAGGCTGGGGGCACTGTGTTACGGTGTGTTCGAAGGATTGGATATTCTCACCACAGTTGTGAGACGGGGCCGGGGGGTGTCTTTGATTTTCTATTTGTGCAGCAAGTCGCCGCAACTTGGTGTCAGTGACAATGTGCTTCTTTGGAACAGTGACTGAGGTCCAGATACTCTGCCATTCCCTGGCAGGGCTGGAGACATGAGGGGGGCGCATGTGGTCCATATTGGCTCTGGAGCTCACTATGTCCCCTACCCAGTTCCCAGGTTGGGGCATTCTGCTTCCTGACCGGCAATGGAATTGGGCAAAGCCCACCTCCTTTCTCTGCTTCTACAGGGTGCAGGGAATTAAACAAGGGTCTGATCAAGCAATCGTGACTGACTGACTCAGGGCTCTCCTCTCAGACACTTGGGGATCAGCCAGGGGGACAAGGAGCAGAGATACACCCAGAGCCATAATCCTATATTAACTCACCCACCCGGGAATCTTCCTTATGCCACGGAGCAATTCAGCCATGTAAGACACTCAAATCACGGCAACTAGCGAGGTTCCAATGTGGGACCTTTAGCACCAGCCTGTCCCACTGGTTGCTGGATGAGGAACTCTGAGCTGGAAATAAGGAGTGGGCTCTTTTCCTGTCTCCAGGAGGCATCCACTGCAGGGAACCCAGTCAGCCACACCCCCTGAGCTGTGTCATGCCCTGGCACAGTGCCCTTACCTCCCCCACTCTGGCTGTATTCTTGTAGCCCAAGAGCCTCCTGTCCTGGTGCCAGTCATAGCACCAGAGATCTTCCGCATCATGTATGGTCAGCCCTGGAAGAGAGAGAGAGAGAGAGACTTTTCTCCTTCTGGTTGCAGTTTCTGTGTCCTTCCAATCCCATTGGTGGCTCCACAGTGGAGTGGAGAAGAACAGAGGCAGAGAGAGACTTGTCCTCCAGCTGGGGTCAGTCTGAGAGAAATGGTCTGGGGTCCCATTATCCACCTGTGGTCTTTCTCAGTCCCCTATTGAGTTCCGTGTCCCAGCTGGGTTCCTTACCCCTCTGTTGGAGCAGCAGTTGGTAGAGCCGGTAAGTCCCCTCCCTGGCCTGCCGGCTGATGTCCTTGTCTGGATCGCTGACAAATAGAGCCAGCTGGGCCACATGGTGCCCCATCCTAGGGAACTCGGCTGAGATCTAATGGAAGGGAGAGGAGAGGGGACTCCATTAGCATTTTCCTGTCAGCTCCCCTGGGCCAGAGGGCTCCTTCCCCTTAGCTCCTCTGGAGGAGATGCTGGGGGAGAGGAGCTTGAGATCGACCCTTCATTTGTTCTGCTGCCAAGGGAGCCCGGAGCTGCTTTGGGATGCCAAGCAGGGGTGGAGCATGGGCTCCTTAAAGGCCCAGGGACAACACTGAACCAGGACAAGAAGAACTTGACTCAAGCCGAGCTCAGTCCCTGCTCTGACTCTGCCTCCCTATGAAGAACCCTTCTAAGCCACAGCCCGGCAGCAGCAGATTCTGCAGCCCGTTGGAGCCAGCCCGCCTCCATCTGGAGAAAGCAAGCTGGGGTCGGAGGCCACTTACGTCAAACTCAGGGAGGGTGACTGTGTATCTCAGCAGGGCTGTGCTGCTCCTGATGGCCCTGGCTCGCTCCCGCGACACCCTGGACACGACCCACAAGTTGATATCCTGTGGGGAAAGGAGGCAGGTCAGACTCAGTGGCTAGATGCGTCTGCTTTGCAAATGAGCCCCCCACGCCCCCAGCCCCAGGGGCCTGAGACATTCTGCACAGGGGGGAATAGCTGAGGCCTTGATGGCAGAGCTTTAGAAGGGAATACTTTCCCACAGGACACAGCTTGTACCCTGCAGGTCACAACTTGTCAGCGTCTCTCTAGATTGGGAGAATGTTCGGGGTCGGGGCTGGTCCCCTCCTCCCAGAACTCCTGATTCCTGAACAGTTCACCAGAAAGGGGACTGAACCCTCGGCCCTTCCCTGCTATGAAAATCCTTGCGGGGATGGAGGGAGTGACTGAGAACACAATCCCCCCAGGAATTTCAGAGCAGATCAGAGGGAAGGGCTGATTCCCTGGGCTCCTCCTATTTCTCTCGGAAGGAGCGGAAGAAGCGTGTGCCTCTTCTCTGAGAACCATCTCCCAAATCTCATGGAGTGTGTGTGTTGGAGGGGTGGGGGAACGATGGGTTTTCAGACTCTCACTCCCCAAGACAGCCAGGAGCCCTGTGGTTAGTGCTCAGCAGAACCAGGCAGAGCTCTGGCTTGAAATCCCAGCTCTTTCCTCTGTCCCTCAAGAAGGAAGGACCTGACACTGCATTGCACTGACCTCCCCAACCAAGGACGGCCCACTGGGGACCCAGCTGGGAGGACACAGTAGAAAATGGATCTTCCAGTCTCTCCTTACCAGTCCCCCAAAGAGTTACAGTAAAATGGGGCTCACCTCCAAGATGAAGTGGAGCCTGTCTGTGTCTGGGGACTCTGCCAGCAGGTTCCCCAGCATGGCATCCAGGATCTCTGGGATGACTTTGTGCAGAGCCTGCAAAGCATGGGTCAGAGTTAGGGAACCTGGGCCTACACGTGCCACAGGATGGGAAGAGGGGTCTCTGGAAAGCACTGGGGAGACTCCAAACACATATCCTGGCCTCTCTCCTTCACATCGCATGGCAGGCAATTCACAAGAATTGATGACCCCTGGACCTTTGATCCATGAGCTTAGCAGGTCTCTGCAGAGGGCCTTGTAGGCAGAAGAGTATGAAACAGTCAAGTTGCTATGGATGGAAGCTGGGCTTCTGGATAAAACATGGCTCATGAAAGAAAGAAAGAAAGAAAGAAAGAAAGAAAGAAAGAAAGAAAGAAAGAAAGAAAGAAAGAAAGAAAGAAAGAAAGAAATCCCCCAGGGAGGGGTAATTTCTTCCCTGCTGGAGGGAAGGATCCAACCCTGCAGCTTGTTCCATCTCTGCTACCCCACCCCTAAATCTGGAGCTCCAGCGAATCAAGGGAGCAGGGACCAAGGACCACCCTGGAAAAGTAAGAGGATGGAGGAGGAGGAGGTACCTGGATGCCGGTGGCGTCCTTCTCCGTGCCCAGGGTGAAGACGGAGTGAAGGGCAGCTCGCAAGAGGTGGGTCTCTAGGGCTGGCTCCAGGGCAGGTTTCATGGTGCTGGCAAGAGAGAGGAGCTGGTATTAGACTGTGCAGTACGGGGGTGGGACTGTCGCCAACACGGACACCAAGCCACAGGGATAGAGGCACAGGCTGGCGAGAATGGAAACTGAGGCACTTAGCTAGGGAATGACAAGGCCAAGGCTTCCCAGACAGACAGTGGCAGGACAGGAGTAGCTCCTGTTCCCTGGAGCCTGCTGCCTCTCCTGTATCTGAGCCCGGGAGTGAGCCCCTCCCCAAGGCCCCTGTCATGTTATGGAAGTGAAAAGAAGAGCCCTGCCAGGAGAGAGTGACCCTTCCCACCCCACCATCTCTGCCAGAGGCGCCACTCTTGGGAGGTGACCTGGGAGGGACAGTGACGGTGACTCCCAGCCTTGGGCCTGAGCAGCACTGGGGTGAGGGGAGCCGGCGGGGTGGGGGGATGGGGCTGTCTCGGTACCAGAGGTAGCCCACTGCAGCCAGGGAGTGGGCGAGGACGGCGCTGGGTGACGAGTCATCGGGAAGCTCCTCGATGAGCTCCTGTGAGACACGAAGGAGACAAAGGACCGTGTGAGATTCAGGCCCAACTGACACCTCCTAGTGAGGAGATGACACAGCCAGTGCCCCACATGGCCAACAGGATCCCCCACAACCTCCCACTCCCCCGATTCCTTCCTGCCCATCCGACTTGTCCCCCTTCCCAGATTCCTGTCCAGCTCATTCCCAATCCCCTTCTCTCCTCCTCCCTGTCAAAACTTCTTCCATTTAGCCCCATCCCGATGACCAATCTGGGACCATGTGATTCCTTGTCCCCCACTCTCAGCTGCCCTCCGGCCCCACAATTCCCCCCCTGCCCACTACCCACCAATCTCAGAATTTCTCCCTTCTCTTCTCCCAAGTCTTCAGCCCCAGCAATCCCTGCCCTCTGCTGCCCCCTCCAACAGTACCCAGCCCCCACCCATTAGCCCGGCCATACCCCTGCCAATCCCATGTCTCTCTCCTCTTGCCAGCTGCCGTATGGCATGTCTCACTCACCACGATCCTCTTCACCACAGCCGCCTTGCAGCAGTGCGGCTCCAGCGTGTCCTCCCCTCTCTTCCGTGCAGCCAGACATGCGGGGTAGATGGCCTGAAGGAACAGGAGCTGCTGCCCCTCATCCTGGACCCACCAGAAGTGGGGTATAGTGAGAGAGAACCTGTTAGCGAGGGACCTTCCTGCCCCACCCAAACCAGCTCCAGGGCTCAGGCCTCAATGGGAGATTGTGGGGACCCGCCGATTGTCCAAATCCCCCACCACTCCTACACAAGCAGGATCAGGAACTGGGACAGTGCCTGTGGGGGGAGACGACCTCGGCTGTTGTGGGACAAAGACCCCCAACTGGGGGTCCCACATCATGGATGTAAAAGGGCCCCATTAGGGGTGGTGGATCAGGAGGGACAAGACCCTCGGCAGGGGGTGGGGATGCTGGGAAGGGACAGGGCAATCTTGGTTCCAGCCCAAGTGGGGAACATTTGTACCTTATCTCTGCACTGGAGCTGCTCTCGGATGACCTTGAGAGCAGCTTTATCTTTGGCCACGTCCATCCCTTCCTCCTGCTCTGAATCCAGGGGGGTCCCTGCACCAGGGAGGGAAGGACAGGGGCATGGTGGGCAGAGCAGGATTCAAGACCCCCCTTCCCACCTCAGGCCCCCAGGGCAGATCGGGCCCCAAACCTCCCTCTCAGGGATGCCTTCAACCCCCAACAGCTGCCGAAGCCCAGAGCAGAGCCCCCCTCCCCTGCCCAGGACTCCAGGGGAGGTGCCTGTTCCCCCCGCCCGGAGCAGCAAGGACCAACTGGCAGCAGCTCTTCACGCCCCCACCCCCAGGTCCCCGTGCGGAAGGGGCAGCTGTGTGATGGCTGCTGCTGTCCGTGGGGTTCGCGGGGCTCAGGCCAGACACCTGGGCTGGGGACCCCCCCCTCGTATCCCTGGGAGAGCGTCTGGGCCCAGGGTGTTCACATCCCGTCCTCACCCCTCCCTCAGCCCAGCCTGGCTCCTCACCTGGAACAAAGCAGTGGCCTCCATCGGCCTGGCTGCTGCCAGAGGCCCAGGTGCTGCCGCGGTCCCAGGCTGAGCTGCCGGTGCTGGGACAGGGACCTTCCCCCTCCTGGCCGGCGGGGGCTGGAAGGGCCTCAGAGAGCGGGCAGGGTGAGGCCTCCTGATGGGAAGGAGGGCTGGGCTCCTGGGGCCGCTGCTGCCCACACAACAAGCCCCAGAGCCACCCTGCCCGGCGCCCCTCCTGGGCTGGGTCCTGTCTGCCAAACCGCAGCCTGGGCCAGCTCCACTGGGGCCTGGTCGGGGCCGCTCCCAGCTCGGCGCCTGCGCCGGGAGCCGGGGTCCTTTTCCAGAAGGCCGGGCACTTCCGCCGTCTGGCCTGGACGGGACCTGCTTCCCCGCCAGCGGGGACGCAGGGCTTGCTCGGCCCCTTGGGAAGACGGCAGCTGCTTCCCTCAGACTCTGGGGCCACCTGCAGAGCCTTCCTCCGCAACATCCGCAGGAGCCTGGCCATCCTGGAACCAAGCGGGGAGCAAGGGTGAGTCTGGGCTCAAGGCAGCCTTTCACTCCTGGGCCTTTTCCGTCCCTCCTCCTCCCTCCTCCAACCACAGCAGCCCCCTCTGCCCCCACAGGAGTGCAGGGAGTGCCATCTACACACATGGGCAGGAGTTCATTGCATGATCTGCTCCCAACGTTCCCCCTCGTAATCCCTGCTGCTGCAATAGCCAGGAACTCTCATCCTTTTCCAGCAATGGGGTCAGTCCCAAAGACCATTGGTTACTCTGGACAAGCAGCCCCCTCCTATCTTCCTAGGCCACTCTCCCGTCCAGGCTAGAGAAGGAACAGAATCCAGGAGTACAGACTTCTCCTGGGAAACCATTCCCAACGTCAAAGTCACAAAAACCCTAGGCACAGGAAGACCAGGGCCCTCCTCGTTCCCCATTGATTTCCAGGCTCAGCACCTCACAGGGTCTGGCCCAACTCAGAGACTCTCAGCCTGGGGACCAGTGTCCCACAAGGGAAGGGCTGGTAGCCCCATTGCTGGAACCTTTCCAAACACACTGGAGATGGCTCTGGAGAAGCCCCTGCCTGGCCTAAGAGTGAGGGGCTCTTGGGGGTTGTTTGCAAATGAAATCCCCCTTTGGAGATAGTCTCTCCCCCTGTTTCTGCCTCTCCCCACTCAGACAGGGGAAGCCACCGAGGAACCCGAATGCCACTTACTTGCTCTCAGTGATGGTATGATGGATGGCGGATGTTCAGGGTCAGCAGACGTCCCTCGCCCTCCTCCTCACTCTCCAAGCCCAAGGCAGGCTGGAGAGGGTTGTGACCTCAGGAGTTACCCTGCCCAGCCAGCAGGCAGGGTGATGACACGAGGGCGATCGACTGGCTGTGAAAACAAGAGTCTGTCTTATTGCCAAGGGACGGAGAAACTCAGCCAGCAGGAGGAGGGTGCAGAACACTGCCCTCGTGCAGAGATGACAGCGCCTCCAGGATCCTGACATGCTAGCACTTTACACACCTTCCTGGAGTCTCCCAACCCCGCTGGGCTGTAGTGATGGGACCCCAACCCTACTCTAGGCAAACGGGCCTCAGCTACTGGCTCAAGGTCACACCGAGTGTCAGAGCCATGGATGGACCCCTTCACTAACCACTGCCGCACACTCCCTCCCACAGCTGGCAATTGCAACCAGGCCCTAATGTCTGGTCCCCCTGCCTTTGAGAGGGAGGGTCACTCTTGCTTCCATTGCTGCCTCTTGATCTGTGGGACTTTGGGCAAGTTGCTCCCCCTCTCTATGGCTCTCTGGGACTCACATCCCTGAATGGGCTTTAAAAAAGACAATGGTTAAAGTTTGACCCCAACTAGTTCTTGTTTCTTGAGACGAGCCATTTTAGCAAAGTTTAGAAGTCTTGACATTCAACACCTGGAAACATCCCTTTCTCCTTCGCAGACGGCCTTAACATCCCTTATCTCACCCAGGCTCCCTGCTGCTTGGAGTTAGAGAATTGACCCTGTTCCCATTGGACCTACCCAAGATGTCACATAGCAAAGCAGTTGATGGAGCCAGAAAGAGAAGACAACAGTCCTGACTCCTGTTCTAACTAACAGACAACAACCCCCCGGAGGCAGGGATAAAGCCCAGGAAATAAGGTGTGAACATTTGCATGGAAACCGTTTTCTGTCAGAAAATCCATTCAGACGAAACCACTTTGTTTCTTGAAATCGTAACAAGTAGGAGGAAAATTCTTTGCAAAAATATTTGTTTGCAAAAAAAGAGCATCTTCTCTCCGTCACAGTGCATTAAACTGTCTCGTCGTACACAAAGGGAAGACACTGTGCTCTAGAAAATTAGATGAGATGCTTCAGTCTGAGCTAAGTAGTTGCTGTTCTTCACAATTTCAAAACAATAAAATACAAATCAAATCAAATATTAGGTCATAATCTGCTATGGCTCAGTGTTATAGGACACCCCCTAGTCTGCACTGCTCCGAGTGACACTCTTCAGTGGATCCCCAGCATCCACCCATGGCGAGGTAGGTGGGAGAGGATTGTTATTCGTTCTTGACAGAAGGAGAAACGAAGGCTGAGAAAGGAGCAGTGACTTGTCTTAGCTGATGCAGCCAGTCAGTAGCAGAGTTGCTCTCAAATGAGCTACAGACCAACAATTGTTCCTAGTAATTATTCAGCAATTATTTCAGAAGAATTGGAATGTTCGAGAGGATCATGAACTGCTCTGAGACAATGATTGGAGAGCAGTGTCCACATTGGTCAAACATCTAACTGGTTGTGACTTATTTGCTTAGTATTTTGCTTATTTGCTCATAAAAGAGAACAATGAAGACCAGAGTTTCTTCCCTGTCAATAGCCCCCTCCTCAGACAATCAAGGTTGAGATTTTGAGGAGTGGGAGGCTAAGGGCTCTCATCAAATAGCCCAAAGAATGGCCCTGGTCACCACCGAGGGGATCACTCTCAGAGCACTAGTCCAGTCTCACCTCTCTGTGAGGGCCTCCCACAACCCCCCTGGCCTCAGCTCCACCCACAGAGCTCCTGGTGGTGGGAGGAGAGCAGAGGAATAGGACAAAGGAAGCAAGAAGAGAAAGGTAGGAGGGACAGAGGAAAAGGGAAAACAAAAAGGAGAAACCCCAATGTCCCCAGTAATTCTAAGGGACAAAGTCCTAGGTCGGAAATAAAATACTGCCCCCACAATCTAATGTTTTCCTTTCCTAAAAATCAGCCAGCACCTCATGGATCAGACTGAGAAGGTTCCAAACTTCTCCGAGGCTCTTACCTTCTTTACAGGGATGTCTGTTTTCTCGCAAAACCACAAAAAGAATAGGAGAAAACTCTGAAGAGGGTCCTCCTTGCTCTCACGTATGTGCAAGTGAATGCTCTCTCAGTCCTCCAGGAGAGACCTCGAGAAGGAGACGTGCTGAAGCAAAGCCACAGGGATCTCCGAGGTGGCCCCTGTCCTGCACCCCTGTCCTGCCTGGCTGATGTCAAGATCTCTCTGTGAGATCATCGCCGCCCCACCACCTTTGTCCAATAGGCTGAGGTCCTGCCAAAGGCCCTTGTGATGTCACTGCCACACCCACCCCTCCCCTGCAGTGCTGATGTCCTGCCCCTGTCCAGCCACACTGGATGTTTGAGCTGCTTCCCCTGGATCACCCCACTCAATGAGCGTTCATTGTGGGCTCAAGCCCAACACAGTAAAACATCAGAGGCTTCTCCCCATGCTACGCTCAGTTTTTCATAAATTAGCAGACTTTATGGACAGAAGAGACAATTAGAGCATGTCATCTGACCCCCTGCACATCACATGCTTTCTGTAGAGCATAGGAGCTAATTTTTGACTACAAACGTTCCAGAAAGGCATCTAGTCTTCATTAGAAGACATCAAGAGATGGGGAATTCGCACCACTTCCCTTTCTAATTTGTTCCTTTGGTGATTCATCCTCACGGTTGAATATGTGTGCCCTCTTTCGAATACGAATTGGTCTCTTTTGAGTTTCCAGCCACTGGGTCTTGTTATGCTTTTCTTTGCTAGATTAATGAGCCCTTTAATACCTGATATTTTCTCTCCATGAAGTCACTTCAACACTTCATTGACGTCATCTCCCGATCTTTTTTATCATCTAAACAGGATGAGCTCTTTCAATAGCTCATTCGCAGGCATTTTTCTCCAGCCCTCAAAACGTTTCATTGCTTTTTGCTGCCCCATCTCCAATATTTCAAAATCTTTTTTCAAAGGTGGGAGCCAAAACTGGATGCAGGATTCCATGATCAGTCTTCCTCATGGTGTGTCACCTCCCTATACGCCTCACTGCTCTTTTCATACATCTAATGATGGCTTTAGCCCCCTTCACCACAGCATCACCCTGGGTGCTCATGTTGAATGGCTTGCCCAGCATGGCCCCGAAATCCTCTTCACAGTCAGTGCTTTCCTGGCTACACTTCCCCACTCTGTAGGTGTGGCCTGCATGCTTTGTCGCTAGCTATAGGACCCTTCCTTTGGTTATTTTCAAACTTGTTTTCTTTGAATGGGTCCAGCTTCTCAAGGGATCCGATTGCTCTGTGTCACTGCCCTGTCCTCATCATTAATTACCACTCTGCTACTATTTTATCACCCACCAATGTTAGCAGCAGTGATTTTTTATTTGGGTTGCAGTTCATTGATATTGATTTTCAAGAATTAGTCCTTGAGAGCCTCTTCATATCCCTAGTGCCCAGAATCTGCTCCACACAGCACAGCGAGACAAGGCCGCCCAGCCCAGCTGTGCCATAGGGACTAAGCACAGAACAACCTTAGGAGCTTGTGTCATCCATAGCTTCTGAACAACATGTGGGGGTCATCAGCTTACAAATACACTCTAGACTGGTTGCGTAGACAGGCCCCAAATGTATCTAAGTGTCCTGCCTTGAGAAACAGGAGAGAAAAAAACAGAACCTTGATTAGCTTTATTTTATAGTGATGGAAACTGAGGCAGAGAGAAGCAAAGAGATTCGCTCATGGTCAAAAAGCCAGGTATAGAAAATTTCCATCCCACCATCAACCTCAGCCTGGACCAGTCCACACAAGAGATCCACTTCCTGGACACTACGCTGCTAATAAGCGATGGTCACTTAAACACTTAAACACCAAATTTGTTCGTCTCTAAGGTGCCACAAGCCCTCCTTTTCTTTTTGCGGATACAGACTAACACGGCTTCTACTCTGAAACCTGTCATTAATTTAATTTAGTGACCCTTAGTTCTTGTGTTATGAGATGGAATAAATAACACTTCCTTATTTACTTTCTCCACACGTGTCATGATTTTATACACCTCTATCTTATCCCCCATTAGTTGTCTCTTTTCCAAGCTGAAAAGTCCCAGTCTTATTAATCTCTCCTCACAAGGAAGCTGTTCCAGACCCCTAATAATTTTTGTTGCCCTTTTCTGAACCTTTTCCAATTCCAATATCTCTTTTTTGAGTTGGAGCGACCACATCTGCATGCAGTATTCAAGATGTGGGCGTACCATGGATTTCTGTAGAGGCTGTGGTCTCAACACCCCAGTAACCTAACCAGTGTCAAGTTGGTTTCAGATTTCCTGACACAGGAGAGGTTTTGAGGGGTGATTTGAAAGAGGGCAATGCGAAGGCTTTGCAAATGTTGATGGAGAGCTCCTCCTAGGTGTGATAGCGAATGAGAGAGGCCAGGTAGGGTGTGGATTGTGAAGACAAGGCTATACATCGATCTATGGCACTTATGTCCCCCGCACCCCATCACTGTAGTACGGGAGCATCTCACAGTCTTTGGATGGATTTATCTTCCCAATGTCCCTGTGTATCTAACCTGAATTCTCCCCTTCGGAAAAACTCCACCTGATCCGGCTGGAGAACAGCCAGATGTTCCGCCTCCAAACTGCACCAGAGAACATCTGTACCCTCTCATGTTCATCCCACCCATGTCCTCGCCTTCACGTCCAGCTTCAACAGCGGGTGGCAGGGCCTGCTGCCCCCTGAGCGCGTGAGGAACCCCAGGGGGCCAGTACCGCTGTCCGGCTGCACGGCCAGCCGAGGATACTCGTGGGTGGCTCCTCCCTGGAGCCAAAGCAGGGGTGTGTACCTGGCACAGCTCCCCAGCTCCCCCGGTGCCTCTCCCTTTTGTGGAGACAGAGACCCAGGCACACGGCATTTTTGTTGCAGCCCCTCTTCCGGCTCCTCCAGAACCTCTCTGCATTTCTCCCTGCACCTCCTGAGCTGCACACATGCCCCGGCCGCCCCACAAAGCCATAAGATTCCTCCTCAACCACCTCCTGGCGCTGTCCCGACAGCCATCTGTCACTCCAGGAGCAGAAAGCTGGATGGGGTTTGTCCTGCGACTGTGGGGCCTATTTCCGGTCCCTTGTCCGCTCCTGTCTCCGGGCAGAGTTCCTCTGGGCAGTGCCCACTGACTCCTGGACGCCTTGGAGGAGCGGTGGGGGCTGTTGGGGGTTCTCTGCTCGGCGTCCCCCTCCGGATCCCTGATTTTCCACCTGAGACCAGGCTCCCGTTCCTGTTTTCTCCTTTGTTGTCCCCCACCATTAACTGGAGCCTGGACTTAGTGGTTCCTCCCCCTTTGTCAAGGGACAGGGCCTTTAGTTTTGGGCAGGCCCAGCCCGGCCTGTCCTAATACTTCCCATAGCACAGGAACCCACAGGGAGTGACTCACCCTGGCATCGGCTCCCTTTACCCTGCCCAGGAGAGCAAGGGGCAGCTCTTCTGTGCTGCCTTTTCTCGGCCCCCCTAAAAGGGAACGGACCCCATAGGGAAGGAGTTGAATTCCCCAGAGGTTTCATACTTTGATTCCCCCGGGGTGGCCATAGTTTTGTACCACCAGGCAGAAGCAAACTCCCCCCCATCGTTTGCTCCTCTCCCCCCTCCCTCATGGACTTGGAGTTGCCCCCTCCCCAAAATCTGAAATGGTGCCCCTGGATCCTCCCCACCACACCGAGCATCTCCCTCACGGCCTTGAACATGCCCCTCCCCATTAGCCTCTCCCTCCTCCCCCCTCCATTCGGCCTTTCTGTTCATCATGCAGACCACCAGTTTCCCACCTTTTCAGACTGGCAATCCCCCCTGCACAATAAAAAATGCCCCAACGCCCTGAGGTTTCCTGTCCAAGTCAGAGTAAACCTTGTGTCAGTGCTAACGACTCCAGGAGCCTGCAACCCGGCTACAGCGACGACATCGGATCTCGCCAACGCCCCAGGGTTTGGCCACCCCAGTTTCACCCTGGAAATTGTCTTTTCTTCGCCTAAGATTGTAATAAAATTTGCAACACCTCACGCCCACACCCCCTCCCTCCCCTCTAGACTCCACCCATGCGTGGGAGGTGGGGGCAGGTGTCCTGTCAAAAAACTGCTCCCTGACAGAATTTGCTGCTTAGATAGTCCTGAGCATGCTCGGTAACATCTGCTGAAGCTGCAGTCCTCAGCCTCCCCTTACTTGGAATCAGATTCTGCTGCCTGCTCTTTACAAGGGCTACAAGGGGGCAAAGGGCAGCGGGGCTCGATCCGGTTTTATAGTGGGGGGTGCTGAAAGCCAGCTCATGCAACTGTGTGTTCAAAAGCAACGTGGAAAGGTGCAATTCCCGTGCCCACCGCATGGGTGGAGCACAGCTCCGGGATTTGAAATATTGCCAGCTTCCTTCTCACAGCCCCAGCAAACTTTTCACAGAGAAAGCTGGGGGCAGGGATTTCCCTACACCCCAACCCCCAAATTTTCCCAACCCCCCCCCCCCACAGTTTTGTGAACTAGTTACCTGCAGCATTGCCACTTTCGTGATTGTTTGGAAATTTGAATTGAAATTGAAACATTAATACCCACTTTAAAAGTATATAGAGTGTATGATAAAATAGGTGTATCTGAAAAAAATACAGTAGATTTGAAAAGTATGAACATGACTAGCTTCCTTATACAGCTGTTGTTTTTGGTGGCGATGTCAGCGCATTCATTTCAGTGAGGTTGGCCAACCTAGTAATTTCAAATGATGATTTGTAAGCAAAGTCTAAATGAGCTCCCCCTGAGAGCTAGTGATGAGCTGGGGACTGGGGGGAAAGGCTTCAGGACCAGATTGTATTTACATTCACACCTAATCTACCTTGGTATCCAGCAAACAGAGCTCTGTTGCCCAAGTGATAGATTTTGGCTGGGGCTGGGTTACAAATCCCTTGAATGGGTGGGGGGGGGGGCGGGGGAGATGAAAGGTTATTGTTCTTATTGCATGAGTAAAGGGCAGCAGAACTGTACTTAGCCTGCGCTGATTGAGGGCATCAAAGGAGAGGGTGGGGACCTGTCCCTCTCCACTGTTTAAAGACAGAGCTGATTAGGCTCCCTAGAGAGTCTTTTGTTCTGTTCAGTGACCACTGCAGCTGAAATCTCTGATAATCAGGTCTAAGTGCTCAGACCTGCTGTGGGACAGTGTTTCTGTGGAAGACACTTTGGCCCAGCCTGCACTAGCAGGGAGGTTCCCCCACTGAGAGCTGGGTGGGAACCGCGAGAGACCAACTCACAGAGGTCACAGTGGCAGGTGGCAGCAGATGGTGACAGCGCAGGGCTGTTGGGGCAGAGCAATCGGGTGAATGGTGGCCTGACAAACAACAGCAGCCAGAGCACTGGACTATGTTTTAGTGACCTTTCTCCAGAAGCTAGATTTGTGACTGAGAAACTTACATCAATATATCTTCCCTAGTAGGCCAAGATTTTTAAAATGCGTTATTTGCCAACGTCATTATCTCACATCATCGCTATCTCAAGAGGTCATTATCTTGGGGAGTTTCTGTACTAAACTTTTTTTTTATTATAATTATATTTTATGTAAGAATGGTGATATTGGGTCAGATCAATGGTCCATCTATCCCAGTGTCCTGTCTTCCCACAATGACTATTCCAGGTGCTTCAGAGGGAATTAACAGAGTAGGGAATCTTTGATTGATCCGTCCCCTGTCGTCCACTCCCAGCTTCTGGCGAACAAAGGCTAAAGACACTCATATCATGATGTTGCATCCCTGCCCATATTGGCTAATAGCCATTGATGGACCTAGCCTCCATGAACTGATCGAATTCTTTTTTGAACCCTGTTATAATTTTGGCCTTCACAAGATCCCTGGCAAAAAAGTGACTGTGCGTTGTGTGATGAAATACTTCCTTTTGTTTGTTTTAAACGTACTGCCCATTCATGTCATTGGGTGACCCCTGGGTCTTGCGTTAAATGAAGGGGTAATAACACTTCTTTATTCATTTTCTCCACATCAATCAAGATTTTATAAGACTCTATCCTATCCACGCTTTTCCAAGCTGAAAAGGCCCAGTCTTCTCTCCTCATATGGAATCTGTTCCATATCCCTAATCGTTTTTGTTCCCCTTCTCTGTACCTTCTCCAATTCCAATATATCTCTTTTTTGATGGGGTGACCAGAACTACATGCAGTATTTAAGATGTGGGCATGTCATGGATTTATATAGTAGAAGTGGAGGAGCTTGGTTTGCCAGACTGATCAGCTAAGCCAATGCTGACAACCGACATGAAAAGGCTGCCTCTGGACTGCGTCGACATGCAGAAAGCCTTCTAAGCCAGTCCCTGTCAAAGCCAATTTTAGAAGAACTTAAGGAGGCTGTTAAGAATGCTGGAGACACAACTCAGTTTATCAGAGTAACAGCCGTGTTAGTCTGTATTCGCAAAAAGAAAAGGAGTACTTCTGGCACCTTAGAGACTAACCAATTTATTTGAGCATGAGCTTTCGTGAGCTACAGCTCACTTCATCGGATGCATACCGTGGAAACTGCAGCAGACTTTATATACATACAGAGAATATGAAACAATACCTCCTCCCACCCCACTGTCCTGCTGGTAATAGCTTATCTAAAGTGATCATCAGGTTGGGCCATTTCCAGCACAAATCCAGGTTTTCTCACCCTCCACCCCCCCACACAAATTCACTCTCCTGCTGGTGATAGCCCATCCAAAGTGACAACTCTTTACACAATGTGCATGATAATCAAGTTGGGCCATTTCCTGCACAAATCCAGGTTCTCTCACCCCCTCACCCCCCTCCCAAAAACCACACACACACACACACACACACACGAGAACCTGGATTTGTGCAGGAGATACCACACACTACAAACTAGAGGCCTATGTTAAGCGCACTGTCACTTGTTAATCCTGAAGTTGGACACTGGTTCTGAACAAGACTGGCAAATGCTCACTATCTTTCTGCAAGAAGCTCAGCTGACTCTCTAGAAACATGCAGTGCAACAGGGAAAGACTCAGGAGCTGAAAAAATGAAGAACTCTCTCACTATATTCAAAATATGTGCATACATGGCTGGCGAATGCACCAATGCAAATAGGCATCAATTATTAAGTCATTGCATATGTTATCTTGATGTCTCTGGTAGGCCAGTAGGTGCATTCTAGATGTTCAGGTTATAGGAGACACATCAGCTGCATCTGTGACATTTTAGAAGAGTTAAATGCTTGTCAACTGAACCCCAAAGAGATGGCTGCTTGTGCATTTGATGGAGCTACAAACTTCTCTGGAAGACTTAGTGGAGTACAAGCTCTGCTCAGAGAAAAGTGTCACCCTAATCTCTCCTACACACACTGTAGAGGCCATCTACGCCAACTAGCGCTAGTACAAGCTGCAGAATCTCCAAGACATTAAAAAGCCACAAATTTCATGGTTTTTTTATGACTCTTTTTTCAGCAAGAGTCCAAAAGAATTGAACATTTTGGAAACAAATAGAAGATACACTGGGACTGAAGTTCAAATGAGTCCAACCTGGGAAAACCTGCTGGCTTTCTTATGAGTGATTCTTGGCAGTTGTCTTAAAATTACTGCAACCGTTATGACTGGCTTTGGAAAGTATCCACCAAGAGAGGACAGATCTAAGTAGTGAGGCTGGGGGACTACTTTTGTTACTGAGGATATGTCTACACAACGAAATTAGGTCGCTTTTACAGAAGTCGATTTTTCAGAACCAACTTTATTTCGTCGATTGTGTGTCCCCCCACTAAGCGCATTACATCGGGGAGTGCGTCCACAGTACAGTGGGGAGCATCAATTCTTGGAGCGGTACACTGTGGGTAGCTACCCCCAGTCCCCGGAGTCTCCATTGCCCATTGGAATTCTGGGTTAAGCTCCCAATGCCTGATGGGACCCAACATTGTTGCGGGTGGTTTTGGGTACATGTCGTCAGTGTCCCCTCCCTTCCTCCCTGCCTCCGTGAAAGCAACGGCAGACAATCGTTTCGTGCCTTTTTTCCGGGATTACCCGTGCAGACGCCAAAGTACTGCAAGCGTGGAGCCCGTTCAGCTCACTGCTGCAATTGTGAGCATTGTAAACACCTCACGCATTATCCTGCAGTACGTGCAGAACCTGCAAAAGCAGGCGAGGAGGCGACGGCAGCGCGGTGACGAGAGTGATGAGGACATGGACACGCACTTCTCTCAAAGCACGGACCCTGGCAATTTGGACATCTTGGTGGCAATGGGGCAGGTTCATGCCGTGGAATGCCAATTCTGGGCCTGGGAAACAAGCACAGACTGGTGGGACCGCATAGTGTTGCAGGTATGGGATGATTCCCAGTGGCTGCAAAACTTTCTCATGCGTAAGGGCACTTTCATGGAACTTTGTGACTTGCTTTCCTCTGCTCTGAAGCGCAAGAATACCAAGATGGGAGGAGCCCTCACAGTTGAGAAACGAGTGGCGATAGCCCTCTGGAAGCTTGCAACGCCTGACTGCTACCAGTCAGTTGGGAATTAATTTGGAGTGGGCAAATCAACTTTGGGGGCTGCTGGATCCAAGTAGCCAACGCAATCACTGAGCTGCTGCTACCAAGGGTAGTGACTCTGGGAAATGTGCAGGTCATAGTGGATGGCTTTGCTGCAATGGGGTTCCCCAACTGTGGTGGGGCGGGAGGACTGCATGAGCTCGGAAAACATGTCATCACGAGTGCGGATTTTTTGCCTTCTAATCTGGGATAGCCTCTGGGATGGAGATGATAGGGGGAGCGTAGAAACATTTGCACCTGTGGGAGGAAAAAAAGGGAGAGCAGAATTAAAAAAGATACATTTTAGAGAACAAAGGGGAGACTCTTTCAGAGTGAATCAAGCGATTCAAACCACACAGCACATGTTCTTTCGATACAAGGTCACATTTTGCCTGTTATATTGAGTGCCTGCTGGTTTGGTGTGAGACATCACATGTGGCTGGGCACCAGAATTTGGCTTGCAGGTAGCCCTAGTAATCCCAAGGGGCCCGCGGAGTTTGGCTTCTTCCGCCTTCATAACATGTGGGAATGCTTTCGAACTGCGGTGCCCTCCTTTCCCATACCAAGCAATGCCTGGTGGGTTGGCCACTGAAAAGGAGAGGCTGCAGTTTTTAGGTGGATGTGCAACACAACACACCCCCCCTCAACCCAATTCTCTGGGATGATCGCTTCACCCCTCGCCCCACCGCGTGGCTATCATCAGCCACACCCAAACAGCTCAGCAAGAACAGGCACCTCTGAATGTCCCCTTGAACAAATTCCCCTATTTCAACCAGGTGACCATGAATGATATCGCTCTCCTGAGGCTAACACAGAGAGATAAATGACAAATGTTGCTTGAATGCGCCCAAAACCCAGGAGCATTCTCTGCCATGCTCTGTGCTGCAGTGATTCCAGACGACTTGCTACTGGCTTGGCGTGGTAAAGTGTCCTATCGTGGAGGACGGAATAAGGCTGCCCCACCCAGAAACCTTCTGCAAAGGCTTTCAGAGTAGCTCCAGCAGAGCTTCACTGAGATGTCCCTGGAGGATTCCCGCTCCGTCCCCAGACACATGAACAGACTTTTCCAGTAGCTGTACTGGCCGTGAATGCATCCCAAGTCTTCAGGGCAAATGAATCACTAAACACACTTGCTTTTAAACCCTTATTGTATTTACAAAGGTTCGCTCACCAGAAGTGCCTTCTCTGGCTTCATGGGTCAGGAGCCCGCCTTGGGAGGTTGTGGAGGGTGTTGGTAGGGCCAGGAATCCCCACGTCTGAATCTCCTCCTCTTCCTGTCCCCCCATCTCCTCCACCTCCTTCACGTTGCTGCTGTCGGGGTCCTCCTGGAGCTGGGGCTTCGCTGGGGCACTGGCCCCGTGACCGGCTGCTGCCCCACATTGACCCCCAGCAGCACCTCCCCTTAGCACCGCAGCAGGTGCAATCCAAAGGCAGAGCACGGCCAGGGGAGAAGGCAGAGCGCACAGAGACTTGTGCTGCTCGCACGGGCAGGAGCAGGGAGGCGAAAACCTCCCCCCAGTGACACTGGGCCTGGCTTTGCTGCCATGAGGAAGCCCCGCGGGGTGCATTGCCTGGGCAGGGGGAGAAGCCGATGGCTCCATCTGCCGCCGGAGTGCCAAAGCAGCCCGAGCCTAGGCCAACAGAGCCCGGCTCGCACAGGATTGGGGGCCCTTGAAGCGGGCTAAAAGCGAGTCCCGCCAAGAGCCCGGCTTCGGCTGAAGCCCGCTGGGCTGCTCTTGCAGCTGGCTCTGTCGGGTCAACGATCCCAAGGCGATCGGCGGGGTCCGTAACGTCGCCTCCAGCTCCCTAGGAGCCGCTCCCAGGATCAAATCAGCCCCACTCGCTAAGAGCAATTTAAAATCAGCTTTTCCATTAATACTTCAGTCTCTTTCTAGGGGAAAGTGCGCACTCCCTGGCTGACAGAACCATTCAAACATCCTCATGTCCTACTAAAGCATTTACAACAAGCTGGGCCCGGCTCCCTAGCAGCGCCGAGCACCGCCCGCAGTCGCGGCCCTAGCCTCGTGGGCCGCTCCACCACTGTGACGACGGGCTCAGTGCCAGCCTGGCCGCGGCCCCTTCTGCTAGGGAGGGACTAACTCCACCAGGAGCCAGGCCAGGCTAGAAGGTGAATGATGCCAGGCAGCTCTGCATCCCTGGGGGAGCGACAGGGTCCCATAATATCAGTAGAGGTCAGGAGCCCAAATACCTTGTTGATCTGGGCCTGGGAGAGAGGGGACCAGGAGGAGCCCAGAGAGTGGAGTGTGTGAGGCTGATGAGAGATGGGACAGGTGTGACACTTGTACCGGGACCCGGAGCTCAAAACATCTGTAACTGGGGTGGAATGGAAGGGGTGGGGTTCCAGCAAACATGATGGACCCCAGATTTCTATAGACAGGCATGTAGAGTGCATGTGTGTCAGCAGAAGGCAAGGGGGTGGGAGGGATAGGTCAGTGGTTTGAACATTGGCCTGCTAAACCCAGAGTTGTGAGTTCAATCCTTGAGGGGGCCATTTACAGAACTGGGGCAAAAATTGGGGATTGGTCCTGCTTTGAGCAGGGGGTTGGATTAGATGAGGTCCCTTCCAACCTTGATATTCTACGTGACCTGATTTCATATTCTTGCAACTGCATCCATGTTTTCTTTAACTGTGGCCTCATAGCAGGTAGGAATTTCCTCCCTCCTGGGAGCGAGTGTAAGTTGGATCTTGCTGGGTAAAGCCAGTTTTTGGCCCCACCCTCCCACACTCCTGCTGCCTAAAGAAAGAACCAGTCTTGCTGCTCCCAGAGCATGAACAAATTCTGAAAAGTGCTCCCAAGGCAAGTTCCTTCCTGACCCTTGTTAGGTTGGATCGTGCCCTGAAGCATGAGGGTTTATAGCCCTTCCCAATTTTTTTAGTGATTCCAAAACAACCTTTAGTATCTAACTCTGGATACTCACCTCATCCAAATAAAATTATTCTGGGAATCTTGCCAAGTTCTTGGCCTCAACAACATCCTGGGGCAATGAGTTCCGCAGGCTAATTACGCATTATGTAGCAGAGCATTTCCTTTCATAGCATCATCTGCTTTTCATCTAATCCTTTATTCTACATTGATTTTTAAAACCCTGATCCACGGTTTGTTCCTTTCCTGCACAGCTGTGTTCATGGCACACGCTTATGGACCCAGCTACCTTCCTCCTCCAGTCTCACCCACCTCAAAGGGAATGATTCCTACCATCAATCCCGCATGGGGCTAACAGTGCCACTCTCGCACAAGGGGCAGGGACTGGCTTTGTGTTCTGGGTTTGTACAGCACCTAGCACAACCCTGGTCCATGCATGGGGCTCCTAAGAGCTGATGTAATACAAAATCATCATAATAATAAATAAGGGGGCAGAAAGTCTGATCGGATTCTCTCCTAAGCAGCTGGGAAATATCAGGCTTATTAATGTGCTAAAGAGACTGTGATGGCTTCATTAAACAAATTAAAAAAAAAACTTTCAGAATGAACCTGTGGGTATTCAAAGGGAGGTGAATGGCTTGGAAAAGTGCTGTGATTTTCACTCAGTGGCAGGCAGTGGGCATGTGGTGCGGTGCCAGAAGAACTGCATGCCCCAGACTGTTAGACACTAACTCCAGACACTGCTAGAACGTGATTCACCGTTTATTTAAGGGGGTGGGGGCTTGTTTCTCGCGGGAGGAGACGGGTTAAACAAGAGAGAGACTCAAAATCAGTGTGTGAGATTTAACCCTTTCCGGGCCTTGAAGGAGACGCAGTTGGGTCACTTATAAATGACTGTGAGTGTTATGGCAGCACCTAGAGCTCAGCTCTTGAGGTCAGGGCTGTCTTGTACTGAGCGCTGCCCAGAGACACAGTGAGAGACAGTCCCATCCCCCGCTCGAGATCAGGGGCCCCTTATGCCAGGCTGGGGAGCGGGTCCCCTTGCCTCCAAACCCCTCCGCAAATGAGTTGGCAGCGTGTGGAGCTGATTGATCCTCTTTGTTTCTTTTAGAGTAGCAGCCCTGTTAGTCTGTATTCGCCAAAAGAAAAGGAGGACTTGTGGCACCTTAGAGACTAACCGATTTATTTGAGCATAAGCTTTCGTGAGCTATACTCTGATGAAGTGAGCTGCAGCCCACGAAAGCTCATGCTCAGATAAATTGGTTAGTCTCTAAGGTGCCACAAGTCCTCCTTTTCGTTTGGCCACAGTCAAATACTCCAGCGAGAGCCCTGGGGGCAGGAGGCAGCCTGCCTTTCGGATTGCGTCTTGGAGCCTGGCTGGTGTTTTTCAGAACTTGGTTTCAGTGTTTCGCCTTTGCTTTCTGAGTTAAAATAACTCAATGAAGTACATTTTAAAAAAAAAATTCAGTAGATCCATATCAAGCTAAAGCTACTGGAGACAATGACGTCTTGCTCTTTTTTGTTACTGTTCTGATAAATTGGTATTTTAAAATATCTGACCACTATCTGGCACATTTGACTGGTCAGTTAACCAATTTTTGTACCAGTCAAATGCCCAATTCTAGGTGCAACTCTTACCCTCCATGTGACTGTCTCATTCTCAGTGCTGGCATCTAAGCTTTCATCAGCTGATCTGTGCCCCCCTGCTGGCCCTGCTTGCCTAGACGGCTGGATGGGATACCGAGGGAAATGTTACTATTTCTCAGAGAGGGAAGGGAGCTGGACCGACAGCCAGAGCCGCTGCTCTCCACCGGGTGCCTCCCTGGTTGGGATCGACAGTGAGCAGGAAATGGTGAGAGACTTTCGAATTGCCAGACACTGGCCTTGGCTCAGCGGCGGCTGCTACAGTAGGACCTGGGCTCTGCCCCTGTGGGGTGAGGAGCAGCTGTGCCCCCTCCCGTGCTGGGAGGCCGGAGTGAATGAACTTCCAGCTGCTGAACGCCAGCCCTGGCTGGGCCCAGGGCCCTACTGTCTGGGTGTGATCACGAGGATTGGCCATTCTCAGCTTAACCCTCCCCAAATAGGGAGACAGCCCCTCTCTAGGGCACGGCTGGCTCAGGCATCTACTGGCTGTGGGAGTGGGACTGAGAACCCAGCCAGTGCTCCTGTTTGGGGGAAGGGAAAGGAGCAGCCAGGTGAGGATGTGGGGGGGTGGGGTGGGGGTGGGAACTTGTCACATTGACCCCTCCCACTTCAGCTTGACTCGCTCCCTCCTCCTACCCTGCTGTGGTGAGCGGGGGCTGCTCTGTGAGAAGAGACGTCTCTGCAGAGAGCTCAGACCCAGCAGGTGCCCCCAGCCCAGGGGGACTTGGGGTGTGGGTGACTGGGAGCACTGGGGTGGGGCTGCTGTGTGCGGTGGGAGGGTTAAGACTGCCCGAGTGGTCTTGTGCTTTGCAAGAGGGAAGGGAACCCCCCCCCCGAAAATAAACTGAGCGCCCTTCAATATGTGACTGGGATTCTCTGCAGCACAGAGCCCTGGAGGGGCGGTGGGGGGAGCACGGGAGCTGGGGTTGATACCTGCTGTCCCTCGGCTTTCTTTAAGGCATTCCTGCTGCACCATAAGGGTGTCTATGACTGGATCGGCCTCCGGAGGGAGCAGGGTCAGCCCTGGACATGGGCCAACGGCACCAAATTCAAGGGCCTGTGAGTCTCTCTCACCCCTCTGGACTAATTCCCTGGGCTTGGGGATTCTGGTGTCTGAGCGGTTTGAGCTCAGGTCGATCCACCATTCAGTGCTAGTGAAACCACCAGACACGACCCTGGTCCGTTCGCGTCCTGCGTGTATCGGAGACCGATGGGAGCCGGCGTGTCCCTGAACTCTCGGCTCCTCCCCGCAGCACGGTGCTGGGCCGGAGACAGAGCCCGCCATAGCCAGAGGTGCCCTCGCAGCGCGCTGGGATTTCAGCTGGGACACTCGCTGTTCTCTCCCAGCCCTCTTCAGCAAGGTCCCTGGGGTGTCTGACCCCCCCTGCGGAAAGGAGGCAGCAGGGAGCTCAGGTTAACAGTGGCCGCTAGAGAGGGCAGCATGCCGAGCAGTGCATGGCAGGTGCAGGTCCCGCTGGGGATTGCAGCCGGCAGGTTTGAGTGACTTGGCTGGTGAGGCCTCTGAATCCGCAGCAAGGCACCGATGTTAAAGGAGCCTGCGGTTCACAGGTGCTGGACGCCTGGGGCTCCCACGGGAACGGGGTACAGTAGTGATGGCTGCCCAACCAACACCCCGCGATGGGTTTCAGTGGGCTCCAAGTGTGATCACAAAACCTTGAGCTGGGAGCAGGGTTTGAACCCCGGAATTCAGCACTAGAAGCATGAGCCTCTGCCATAGGAGCGAAAGAATCCACTTCTTTAACTGAAACCCCCCCCCCGATTGATAAAGCTCTTATGCAGGCCAGCCATTAGAGGGGGGTGGAGACCCCCCACTTCCCTGGTCTGGGTTACTTCAGTACTTTGAAAACTCAGGCTGTTATGGCGCTGGGTCAGGGCTCCCCAATGGACAGTCCCCATTCTGCTGTATTGGACCCAACCTTTGGATCCCACCTGCTTCCAGCCTCACTGGGTCTGAATAGCCACCAGACACTGTCCCGAGTTCGGGCCTCTGTGGCCGTCTCCTGGGGTACGGACTCCCTGTCTGGTTCCCTCCTTAGGATGTGGGACCCTGCAGATCAGCTGCTGTAGGACCCAAAACCAGGTCTGAACCCTCCCAAACCTCCCGAGAGGCATGTTGTCCCTAGAACTCCACCCTCCACTCCAGAGGAACTCTGGGAGGGTCACGTGAGGATTACAAACAAGGCACACATGCTTTCACAAAGGAACTTCTTCAACACTCTCTTTTTCTCCCATCCCCAATGGAAAGCTCAGGAGTTATAGATCAATGGAAAAGGAAACCCTTGAATGCAATTTCCTCTTTCAGGTTCATCTTGGTTCTGCTCCGTGTGTTTCAAGGAGGCGAGATTCCTCCTGCCCCCCGCTTTTCCTGCTTGGTCGTCTGGTTCTGGTGATGGTCTGCCCCTCTTGTTAGAGGACCGGTCCCTTTTGACAATCAGTCTAACAAATTCTCTCCATCCTGCTGGGGACTTTCCATTCTCCAGCACCCCTGTGGGCTGCTCAGCATAGAGGGTCACGAACAGTCAGCGGTTCTGCAAAGCCCCCGCTGTCCTGAGCTCTGCTCCTGAGGGTCTGGGAGAGTAGCTGCTCCGCACTCAGGCCTGCACTGTGGAGAACGGCTCCCCTGGCTGGGACTGGTGTGAAATGCCCAGCCTCTGCCTGACTGCAGCTCCCTGGCTTCTGTGTTGCAGGTTTCAGATAAGAGGAGGAGGTGACTGCGCGTATCTGAACGAGGAGAAAGGGGTCAGCAGCTCACGGTGCTACATGGAAAGACGGTGGATCTGTAGTAAACCTGAGGTGTATGTGATGGGAAAAGAGACTGCACTGGAAGGGGGCTCGAAATGAGACTCCTAGAAATGACACTGATCCAACTCACACCTACTTGAACGAGCCAAGTCCCCATTCGTCAGCCTGGCCAGGATCTCAAAATCAGGCAGTGGGGCCCTCAAGCAATAAGTGTGTCTCATTTAAACTATGGATTCTTCATATGTGCCTTCTGCTTTTGAACCTTTAAACTCAGGGTCACATTGTCAAGCTTTTCTCTGCAGCTGAGAGGGAGTGATCTCATGAGAAGGAGTCTCAGCCACACGCTGGGGAAATGAGAGAAGGGAAGGCCTTGTTCGTTTAGACTCCAGAACAGCATTTCTCAAATGCAGCCACCAGCTGATTGTTTTGCAGCCACAAGAGCCTCCAAAGTGCCCCAACAATCGTTGAGATGTTAGGTATTAAAGGTGCCTTCTAAATGCCATAAATCCTAATGCGCGCTCCCTTTTACATAGTACCATGCCGGCAGAGCTGAGCTACATCGGTGTGGTTTTCTTTGAAGTTGCAAAGTGTATTCTTTGGCTAAGAACATAAGAAGGGCCAGACTGGGTCAGAGCAAAGGTCCATCCAGCCCAGTATCCTGTCTGCCGACAGCGGCCAACGCCAGGTGCCCCAGAGGGAGTGAACCTAACAGGCAATGATCAAGTGATCTCTCTCCTGCCATCCATCTTCACCCTCTGACAAACAGAGGCTAGGGACACCATTCCTTACCCATCCTGGCTAATGGCCATTCATGGACTTAACTTCCATGAGTTTATCCAGTTCTCTTTTAAACCCTGTTATAGTCCTAGCCTTCACAACCTCCTCAGGCAAGGAGTTCCACAGGTTGACTGTGCCCTGTGTAAAGAAGAACTTCCTGTTATTTGTTTTAAATCTGGTGCCCATTAATTTCATTTGGTGGCCCCTAGTTCTTGTGTTATGGGAACAAGTAAATAGCTTTTCCTTAGTCACTTTCTCCTCACCACTCATGATTTTATAGACCTCTAAGCACTGTATTCACATCTCATGTTACTGTAGCTCTGTAAGTGGCTATGGGCCATCTCACTGCGTGGTGTTTGTGTAGGTTGCGATTGTTCATGGGGGCGGGGGAGGTGAAAGAGTTAAAAATGTGACTTGGTATCAGAAAATATTTCAAATAATCTAGTGCCAGAACATGACCTTGAATGTGACAGCAGTTCGGTCCCCTGGGACCTTCTGCGAAGAAAAGCAAAACATAGAAAGAAAAAGGAACACTTCAGCACCAGGGGGAAAGGTAGTTTCCTGTGTTTCTGACGCCACCCGATTCCGTTTCTGAGCAAGTTGCAGTGTGCGAGAGAAATTCATCAAATTGAAATGTATGTCGTGCAACGTCCCTACAGCACTCGTGCAAGGGAAATTGAACCAAATTACCACGGTGAGTTTCAGAGGCGCAAGCTGTTAAATGATGCAAAAACCAAGCTGAAAAGACAACAGCAACAGCTCAGATTTTGTTGTTACTATTATCAACTTTGACCGAAAAAGCAAAAGAACAACAAAAAAGACAAGACTGTGCAAAGCACTGGTTTGTTCTGTGTTTAGGTCCAGTAAAGATAGGACACAACTGTACCTTATATTTATTATTGAGTCTGCAAAAAATCCCTATGTAAATATGCACATGTAATTTATTTGTTTGTTTTTCCTACAGTTAGTTAAGTATTGTCAGAGCCGCATGCTGAGGCTGCCAAAAATTTGTGAGAACCCCGGTTCTAGAAAGTGTGAGGATTTGGTTTTCTATGTAACCATTACTTTCCAGTATTTATTTATTCACTCTCGCTTGCATCTCTGTTCTTTGATGATAAACTCGTTCCTGTTTTCTGTATATCTAAGTGCTGGGTTCTCAATAGAGTGGTTGGCCTGAATTGAATCTTACAAGCTGCTGTGGACCGCGCCTGTGGGATTAGAGTCACAGTTCTGCGTGTGCTCAGCGGAACGGGCTGAGCACTCCCGAGGGACGCTCAGAGGCTTTGGGGATGTTGATCGCTAACCTGTACACAGAGAGCGAGGCCTGCAGGGGGCTGGAAGGTCAGGCCTGCGCTGCCAGGGGTGGTGGTTTGAGAGAGCTGACCCATGGCAGGCCTGGACAAGGCTCCCCCAAAGGTGCCTCGTTTGCCTGCTATGAATCGCTCAAACGGGCACACGTCCCCAGCTCATTCCACCCCTGCACCCCCCAGGTACAGCCCGCACAAGGCATTCTGCCAGGGGCGAGGAGAACACGTGAGCTTCTGCCCTTCTGTCCCATTCCTGCTGCTTGCCCGGAGCTAGGCTGCCTGCAATGGGTTTTCAGTGTTTGCTACTTTCAGTGGGTTTAGCGTGTGAGTGGCTGCGGGAGGGGAAAAGAGAGTCGGAAAGTTGTATCCCGAGGGTTTAGGGAAGCATCAACCTCCACCGTCCCATGAAAGCCGTGGCAAATCAAGTATGTGAGGCGGTGCAGGGCGGTAGTTCACACTCCACCGCGTATGTCAGCCTGCAATGCAAGGAGGGGGGTGCACCAGACGTCTCTCTTTTCCTTGCTCGCCTGGACCCAACCCCAGTGATGATAGGGGGGATTTCTGGTTGGCTGTACCGGGCCTGCTACCCAGCAGTGTCTTGAGCCCACTCCCGGTGAAAATTCTCACCCTTAGTCTCACAAATAGGGTGCAGGCCGTATCAGGCCATACTGCGGTTGGCATTAGCTCCGCTCACCCCAGGGCCCTGGGCAGCAGATGGTTCAGATTCTCAGTTGGTTTTAAGAGCCATGACAGGAGAGGGGAGGTAGGAGCCCCTTAAAACTATATTGGACACAGACAGGCTCTTGGGAAGTTTGATTTGTCCCATGGCCCATCCCCACTCTGCCCCTTCCCCCAAGGCCTCACCCTCGCGCCCCCTCTTCCTGCACCCAGGGAGTCAGCACCCACAGCAGGTGTGTAAGACTAAGTGATGCGTGTGTGTGTGACAGAGAGAGAGAGGGGGGGGGTTAGATAATTTCTGTATTGATAAACGCAAGAGTTCAAAATGAGTCGGGCCTCAAAACTGTGAGACCCACTCAAAAATCATGAGACTTAAAATACTAAATGCAGAGTTTTTTATTTCCTGGTTTGCGAGCCTTTGGCTGTCATGGTTTCTAGCATGCTCTGCAAGGGTTAAAGACTTTATTTTGTCTGCCCTCCCTAAGAAAACCATGAGAACTGAGATTCTGGCCTGCTCACAGGACTCTAGGAGCTGGGGTTTTAAGAAAAACACCAGCTATCATGAGCCATAAAAGGGGAGAATGGGCAGTAAGTTACAGCTGGTTTAGAGAAAGTGCAACTCCCTAGAAGTCAGAAGGAAGCAGACGAGGAACTGTGTGTTGGAGGTGTATCTGAGTCCCGCAGCCTCCTGGTGTAATGTGGATTATACTCTGCTTCTGCCTCCCAGCTCTGGGTCACAGAATCATAGAATCATAGAATATCAGGGTTGGAAGGGACCCCTGAAGGTCATCTAGTCCAACCCCCTGCTCGAAGCAGGACCAATTCCCAGTTAAATCATCCCAGCCAGGGCTTTGTCAAGCCTGACCTTAAAAACCTCTAAGGAAGGAGATTCCGCCACCTCCCTAGGTAACGCATTCCAGTGTTTCACCACCCTCTTAGTGAAAAAGTTTTTCCTAATATCCAATCTAAACCTCCCCCACTGCAACTTGAGACCATTACTCCTCGTTCTGTCATCTGCTACCATTGAGAACAGTCTAGAGCCATCCTCTTTGGAACCCCCTTTCAGGTAGTTGAAAGCAGCTATCAAATCCCCCCTCATTCTTCTCTTCTGCAGGCTAAACAATCCCAGCTCCCTCAGCCTCTCCTCATAAGTCATGTGTTCTAGACCCCTAATCATTTTTGTTGCCCTAACCTGGGTCACCTAACCTGGAGGGGAGGGAAGCCCAACCCCAATGGAACAGGGTCGAGCAAGAGAACTTTTGTGATGGTTGGGTGGGTGCAAGACAGGAAATCCCTTTGCAAAGGATTCCTTTGCTCCTCTCCGTGCTCTGCTTTGCCGTGCATGTCTCCTGTGCTCCTTTCCTTTGTGGTTAACTCTCCCCTTCAGGCAGAGGTGAGAACTTTTAATAGAAGTCAGGGTATTTTTGTTCTACTACACAGACTCCATGCTGATGAGGGGGAAAGTGTTGCCTCGTAGATGTGCCCCCGGAGGTGTTTAGTTTTCTCAGATTACTGGCTGGGGGCTTGAGCTGGTTCTGTTTTGAGTTGTTAAGGGGAACCCCTGGAAACTAAACCGCACCCTTGTTGCTGCCGACACCACCTGGAAGAGGGGTTACGTAACTACAGCCCAAATCCTTCGCCCAGAGCAAAATTTTCCCTCAAAAAAAGTTGGACACATGTTAACCTCTTGTTAAATATACCAGGGAACCCCCCTCCCCACATTTCTCCCCAAGTCCAGCTGCAGCCTCAGCCCACCCCCGTTGCACACACTGCTGTGCCCCCTGCCTGGCTCCTTTGTGCCCCCGGAGACCCATCGGGGGATCCGCACAGTGCCGGGCAAGCTGCACCGGCCAGGGCTCAGCTCAGCGGGGTCAGCGCCCAGAGATCCTCACTGGTCACAGTCTTTCCTGATCTTGAGGTGGGGGTACTCTTGTGGGGGCAGCTCCATGGCCCAGCCGGTGTGGAACCAGGAAGAGTAGTGTCGTCCCCAGGGGGAGCCAGCAGGGCCGGGGCAGAGAAGGGTGTACAGTTCCGGGGCAGGGCGGCAGGGGGGCCCAGGCCCAGGTGAGTTCAGTTTCAACAGCTGGAGGTGGTGGTGCAGGGTACGGGGAGACTGAGGCACATGTGCCGGGCTGGGCTACCTACACTCAGAGCCCTGGGTATACACAGAGAGACTCAGCCTAAGCAATTACTTGGGGCCCCCAGCAGCTCAAGGGGGGGGCCCTAGTCCCTTTTTTTATTATAAGAACTTGTCTGTTTTAGTATTGGGGGAGGGGGCAAAAGGCAACTTGGGGGGAGGGAGAGGAAGGGATGGGGTGGGTCAGAGCCCCTCCGCAAGCTGGGGAGAGAAGGAGACAGACAGACAGACACACACCCCTCCCAGCGCCTGTCTTCCCATTTCCACATTGTAAGGTGGGGGGGAGGAGCGAGGGGGTGGGGCCTCAGGGGAAAGGGTGGTGCAGGGGGCGGGGCCCAAGGTTCGGGCACCAGTGGTTCCCCCCCCCCCCAACACACACACTTTTAAGTACTTCCACTGCCCCGGAAAACCGAGTGTGGGGGGGACTGGGCTGCCGCCCCTCCCCAGCCGGGCTCTCCCCAGCAGCTGGCTATGGCCGCTTGCTCCCTGCCTGGGGCCTGGCTGCCCAGTCTCTGTGGCACAATCGGTTAGTGCATTCGGCTGTTAACCGAAAGGTTGGTGGTTCGAGCCCACCCAGGGACGCGGACCTGCTTTGGTGGGGTAGGGATAGCCATAAGCCCGGGAGGCAGCGACACAAGAGCGGGGAGTGCTGCGGGATCCTGACCGGCTGGAGCCTCTGCTCTTCGCCCGCTCCCTGGGGACAGACAGCTGGGTGCGTTTCCCTTCGGTGTTGCTGACCTGCCCAGCAGAGCGGGGCTGCAGCCGTGGGACCCTCTCCCCGAGCCTGGCGGCTCCCGGTGGGGCAGCCCGTCCCCTCGCTGCTCCCTCTGCCTGCCCGCCGGGGTCGCTCTGAGCCCGCTCCCCGGGGGGGCTCTGGCTCCAGGGGACACGAGCCTGGGCGAGCTGCGAGCCGGGCTCCGACTGCCCGCGGAGCGATCAGGGGCTGGGGGTCTCCACCAGCAGGTGAGGAGGGGCTGGTGTTGTGCATGGAACGGGGAGGGGGTGAGCAGGGAGGTGCCGGGTTGGGGGGGAGGAGAAGAGCTGGGTGGGTGCATCGATCACACTGGGGAACCCGGGGTCTATTGGGGAGGGGGCTGTGCGCTGACCAGATGGCGGAGGGAGGGGGCGGGCGGGGTCTATTGGGGAGGGGGCTGTGCGCTGACCAGATGGAAGGAGGGTTAAGGGGGGCAAAATAGGCGGGTAACCTGCAGGAGCTGAAGTTGCCTCCCGAGACAAGAACTCCGCTGCTGGGCAGCAAATCACGAACGCGGATTGTTTTGGGGTTGAAGGGAAAGTGGTTTTTCCTTGTCGTGAGGGAAGACGTCTCTGTTGGTCCCCAGGACAGACTTTGTTTCTTTGTCTTTTAACTGATGGGCCAAAGTGTCCTAACACACCCTCTGAACTGCCGTCCTGGCAGCGTCGTGTGTCTCAGCCCGCCATGTGGGGGGTCTGGGTCTGACCCTCACTTGGAGTCCCAAGCGAGCCCTGGGGACGAGGCGCTGAAGGACGGGATCTAAGTGGAGGGCAGCTAAAGAGATTTTATTCTAGCAAAGCGCCAGCTCTCTGCCTGAAGCACCGATCTCCTGCCTGCTCTGAAATCCACCCACTGACTTGGAGCCTTGACAGTTTGTGTGCCTCGGGGGGGGGCCCACAGAGCCATTTGGACAAGGGATTTCTGAGATCCCCTCCTCCCCCAAACAAAGCCCCCAACCTGACCTGCTTTCCTTACAGCCAGGGCTGAGATCACTGCACCAGGATTTTAAATGCATCCGATGCAGTGAGCTGTAGCTCCTGAAAGCTTATGCTCAGATAAATGTGTTTGTCTCTAAGGTGCCACAAGTCCTCCTGTTCTTTTTTTAGATGGCTGAAAGTTCTCCCAGCAGAGTGCAGGGCATCCCCCAGCCCTTTCGGGGAGATCAAATGACCACGTTATGAACCACTTTGATTCTAGGTTGGCCGGCTGCTCAGCCGGTGTGAGACTCACACGCCAAGCAGATCACACTGTGCCTGTGCAGGGAGAGAGGGGAAGGAGCTTGAAAGCCAGTTATGACACCAGGGGGAATGGTCCAGCCATTGAACCGCAGCGGGCACCATGAATTCACGCAGGACAGGTCTATCCATGGCTATGAGCCAAGATGGGCAGGTATGGTGTCCCTAGCCTTTGCCAGACACTGGGAATGGGCAAGAGGGGATGGATCACTTGATGATTCCCTGTTCTATTCATTCCCTCTGGGGCACCTGGCCCTGGCCACTGTCGGAAGACAGGACACTGGGCTGGATGGACCTTTGGGCTGACCCAGTGTGGGAGGTCGTATGCTCTTAGGAGTTCAAATCCAAGCCTTGGTAGGAAATCTGTATCTTAAAAAAAGGAGGCATCTTGCTCTAATCTGCCTCTCTCCAAGGGTTTTTATTATTATTATTATTTATTTTGGGGAAACTTAATCCAAATACAGCAGAATACTCAGAAGGTGCTAACCCTGTCTTTGAAATGACAATGAATTCCACATGCAAATGCTTGCTGGGAGCGGAAGGTGAGAAGGACGGAAGAGTGGCTGGGAATAGGGGCAGAGAGGGGTTGAGGTTGGGGGCTAGGTGGGGTGGGGCACTGAGAAGGGAGGAGTGGGGGAGAGGGATGGGGACTGGGGGAGAATAGGAGCAGAGGTGTGTGGGTCGTGATCTGGCACCTCCCAGCCCATATATGGCTGACACCCCCATGGGATCTGGGAGCTGGAAGGCCTTGGCCTGTCCTTGAGGAGTCTGAGCCTGTTTCCCTAAAACTTCCCATGTGTGCCTGTCCCTTGTGCGAGTGGCAGGATCTGGGGGAGGAGGGAGGGCCCTGGCCAACTCTATAGTTCTGACCCCACCCTCTGTGCCCTCCATCCTCATGTGAACATGGTTCTGGGGGGCCATTGCTTTTGAGGGAGGGTCCTGTGCCTCCTCCCTCCCAATGATCCTCGACCCCCTCATGTGAGCTGGGCTCTGTGGGTCTCTGCCCCTCTGTGGGTGTCTGAGCACCTCTTCCTGCACCCCCTGTGAGCCAGTATGTGGGGAAGCCCTACCACTGTGGGTGTGGAGCGGAGAACAGGCATACTGGGAGCATGCACCAAGAACACACTGCTGACACCAGGGTGAGGAGCTGAGTCCGGGCACGCTTGATGCATATCCCAGGCTCTCCAGCAGTGGGGATGAGAATATCCATGGCCATGAATGGAGCAGTTCCAGAATATCGAGATCAGCAAATCTCAGCCACCTAAAAGCCAGGAAATACAGGTACGTGCCCAGGTAGCCGTAACTCCGCCCTCTGAGTGATGTCCCAACAGGTCCAACATACGCTCACACTCGGCCTTTTCACTGTCATGGGCAGGAGCTGCCTCCGCTTGCCCAGGGCTCAAACACTAAGCACAATCCCTGCACAATACTGCACATGTGAAATGTACCAACCACTTCCCACTCACTCACTGGATACCATCTAACCTTAGACTTTCCCTTACCCACCATTCAACCCACAGCCTGCTCTGGCATCCCACCTCACTGCTGCCAATCCCCATGGCAAGACCCCCCCAGTGCCTTGCTACTGAGACAACATACACAAGTTTGCAACAAAATGAGGCAGACTGGATCCTCAAGGTACAAGGCTTCCTGCGCTTTGATGGGGTGGGGGCAACCCCTGGTTTCCTCGTAGCCCAGTCACAGCTCGGACACTCCTCAAACTAACGCCTATCACCTCTCTCGACCTGCCCCACCCTTCAGTACAGCTACAGGTCCCACAGTGAGTGCAGCCGCTGTACATGCCGATAATCCCAGTGCCTATTGCCTGCTCCAGGGAGCAGAGTTGAGGTTGCCTGGGCATGGACCGTAACTCTGTAATTCCCAGGTTTCTGATGCTTGAGTTTTGCTGATGCCCACGTCCTGGAAGGGAAGGACTGTCCCTGCCTGGCAAGCCGGACCGCTGCCTGCATGAAGTCTTTGCTGTTTCACTGATTTCAGATTCCTGCCCCTGGTTGGAGCTGAATTCACACTGCTGCGGGGTGGCGGGGTGGGGGTGGGGGGAGACAGTATCTCGGAGCCCCACAAGTCTTGTCCATCCCAGCGGCCTTTCAACCCTCTGGCTCTCTGTCTGTGCATGCTCAGTGTAGTCCAGGGGTTCTCAAACTGGGGGTCGTGAGGTTATTATGTGGGGGTCATGAGCTGTCAGCCTCCACCCCCAAACCCTGCTTCATCCCCAGCCATTATAACAGTGTTAAATATATTAAAGTGTGTTTTAATGTATAACGGCGGGGGAGGGGGGTTGCACTCAGAGGCTTGCTGTGTGGAAGGGGTCACCAGGACAAAAGTTGGAGAACCACTGGATAATCCATTTGGTTCTTGGGCTGGAGGCACAACCCTAAAAGGAGACGCACGCGCTTTTGCCTCTCGTGTTCTCCGTTTTGCTCCGGCTGGTGGGGCTGCAGGGGTAGCTGCTGCCCCTGTCCCAGGCTGGCTAGTGGGAAGGGAGGGACAAGGACCCTGGGCTGGAAGCACTGGGAATGAATTCTCAGCCAAGCAGATTGTGGGGCGTGACACCAGGAGCATGGGCGAGGGCATGAAGCCAGAGAACTGGGTGGGGAATGGAGGGGCAACAGCTCCGGAGCCCATTGGGGTGGCATTGGGACAGGGGTGCTTGGGCGAGACACCACTGGTCACAATCCTGTAAGTGGGGAGTGGATGAACACGAGTGAATGTCACCACGTGCCTGAGGGATCCCAGCAGGCCAGGGCCAAGGACTGAAGTGAGATCCCTCCATCTGGTCCCTCCAGGGTGAGGGGATATAAGGGGGGAATCCTGATACGGGGACCCCACAACCGGTTCTAAACCATGGAGGCAATGTCGTGACTGACAGGTCTGGGAGGAACTGTCCGAGCTCCCCTTAGAGAGAAGCTTGCCACGTTCAGACAATCTGCATGGGGCCAGGAGGTGACCAGCCCTGCAAACCAGCTGCTGAGCCACCCCAGAGGGGCCTGATCCCAACCCAGCGCTCGCCCGGAGCCCAGATGGATCCAGCAGCTTCTCCCTCTGCCAGGGCACCGCAGCCCACAGGGCATCTTCATGGCAGGATGGGCCTGGCACAGCCCCAGGTACCGCACTTCTCTGCCAAGGAAGGGGACGGGGAGAGGCTAAACACGGACCCTGCAGGGCTGAGCGGCAGCAGGTGCAGCTGGCTGGTCCCTGTGCGGATCCCCCCATTGGGATCTGCTGCAGTTGCTCTTTGGGGGGCAGGGAAGGGGCCCTTTGGCCAGGCAGGGGGCGCAGCTGTGTGTGCAATGGGTGCAGGGGCTGGAGTTGGGGGGGAGGTTGTGGGAACTGGGGTGGGAGGGATGAGGGATTTCAGAGCAGCTGTAACGAGTTGACTGAAATGGTTCCATTGACTTTTTTTTTTTTTTTTTTTTAGGAAAAATTGGGTGTTTGATTAAAGGCAAGTTTTTGTGGAAAGTGTCGGCTTTAATAGAAAACATTCAGGGTCTTCTTGGAAAATTCAAAAACCAAAAATTGTTCTGTTTTCAATCATTCTGAACTAATTTTTTCTGAAGATTTTGGCGGGGTTGGCCATTTTTGTCGGAAGTTTTTCTTGTTCTAGCCCTCCTGGCTGGGGAGAAAAGCTTGAAAAGGTGACCCCTAAAGGCTGCACCACCAGGAGATCAAGAACAGAACCCAAAATTGTTTTCAAAATCTCCTCTTGTTTAAGCCAATCTGATGGTTTTGGGGGGCTCTGACTTGTGATTTTTGGTCACTGGGGGTTGGCCACATGGGCTAGAACCAGCTTCGCCAGGATCCAGATGTTAACCCCAGTGTAGAGGGCCCTGGCAGTGGCCCATACCCATCAGCTGTGGGGGACAGGAGAGAGATTTGATGTGTTCCCTGAAGTTCAAATTAGCAAGAGAAGTGGCCGGGGAGACGCATTATAAACTGGGGGATCAGTGACATTCAGGGTGAGGCAACATTGAAAATACTCAGTGGTTTTACAGTCGCTTTGCTCTGACGCTCTCAGCCCTGGTGGAGCAGAGCCCCCGGCCCTTCCCTGAACACACCCACAGATACCTCTGCAAGGGGGGTCCAGAGCTAGGAGCGGGGCAGGGGGACCCCTGGGCACCAACTCCTCACCACACTCTCCTCTCCCTGTTCTCTCTCTCTCTCCAGATCCAGCCAGCCGGAGCGGGGTGGAAGCTCCTCCCGCCCCACAGGGACCTCTTGCTGCAGCTGTCGTGAGTAAGTGTTGGGGAGTGAACCCCTCTCCCAGGCCGGGATCTTGGTGTCTGGGGTGGGGGGATTTCCTGGGGGGTGTCTCTGTTCTGTGCTCTCACAGCCCCGCTTTCCTCTCTCTGTTAAATCTCCTGAGGTGGGATCCACCTTCCACCCCTCCTCTGACCTGCCTGTGTCCCTCTCCTCTCTCTGCCAGGCCCCTGCCTTCGCTTGGAGCTCTCGCCGGGGAGGGGCTGCTGCTGCTGACTCTGCTCTGAGCTCTGCCTGAAGCTGGGGGAGATGCACTCGGCTCCTGGAGGGGTCAGGAACCGAAGGTAGAGCAAGCATCTCGCAGGGGTTGCCTGGGAACTAGTTCATGGTTTGAGATTGTCTCGCTCGGCATTTGTCCAACTGGGAGTCCTGACCCAAAAGGGGGTTGCAAAGCTATGGTGCAGTGAGGGGGGGGTCAAGAGATCACAAAAATATTCTCAGGGGACGGGGGCAGGAGGGGAAGAGGGCTACAACAGCTGCCCCTCTCCAGCTGCCCAGCTCTGAGGTCAGTGCCCCACCCATAGCAGCCCAGAAGTAAGGGTGGCAATACCGTGTGTATGTTTCTATGAGTCCGTACAGTAACTTGCTATGACTGTTTGGGGGTCGGGGGTTGTCATAGCCTGAAATACTTTCAAAGTGGGGCCAGCAAAACCAAAAGTTTGAGAAGCCCGGGTCTAGCTTATTCTGATACCTGTTGCTCCCAGCCTTCCCCCAGCTGGTTTTATAGAGCTGGTGAGGCTCTTCTTCCCCACCTAGTGTCAGATAAAAAAGTGATCCAGGCGACTCCAGACCCATTCATCGAAGCCTAGCTGAGTAGTAGGCAAGGGGCTGTAGAACACGCTGTGAGGGAAGGATGATGAAATTCATGGAGGTAAATGGCAAGGGGGATGTAACCAAAGGTAGCTGGGGCCAGACTAACCCGAGTTCCGTCTTTGAGACGAGAACTGATTGTTTAGACAAGGGAAATGCAGCAGATCTAATATACTTGGACTTCAGTAAAGCATTTGATATGGTACCACATGGGAAATAATTAGCTAAATTAAGGAAGGTGGGGATCAGCACAAGAATTGTAAGGTGGGTGAGGAACCGACTGAAGGGGAGAAGGCTGAAAGATGAACTATGGGACCAGAGGGAGGTTCCTAATGGAGTTCTTCAAGGATCGGTTTTGGGATCCATCTTCATTAATCTCTTTACTAATGGTGTTAACACGAAAAGTAGGAGAGTGATAACAAAACTTACTTAAACTTACTTAAAACTTAATAAAAAGCTGGGAAACGTGGTCAGTACAGAGGAGGGTTGGAATCTTACACAGGAAGATCTGGATGACCTTGTAGACTGGAGTAACAGAAAAAGATGAAATTTAATAGTACCGGGTGCAAGATCCTGCACTTAGGGTCTAATCATAAGAATTTCTGTTGTATGCTGGGGGCTCATCAGCTGGAGGAGACAGAGGAAGGGCGAGACCTTCATGAGTTGGTCGATTACAGGATGATGGAGCCACCAATGTGATGTGACCCATGAAGAAAGCAAATGTGACTCTAGGATGTATCAGCTGAGGCCTTTCCAGTAGAGATAGAGAAGCATTAATGACATTGTATATGGCACTGGGGGGCCCTCATCTGGAATGGAGGGTCTGTCCTATGAGAGGAGAAAGGGAGAGCTGGGCTGGTTTAGTCTAGCAAAAGGAAGGCTGAGAGGGGATCTGATGGCTCTCCATAAATACATCGGGGGGTAGACACCAGGGAGGGTGAAGAGCTGTTCTACATAAAGGACAATGTAGGCACAAGAACAAATGAGGATCAAGTGGCCAAGAAGAAGTTTAGGCTGGAGATTAGAAGGTTTCTAACCATCCAAGGAGGGAGGTTCTGGATCAGCTTCCAAAAGGAGTTGTGGAACAAACAACTTTATTAGTTTTAAGATAGCTTTGGACACATTTGAGTGTGATTTGCATGACAGGGTTGCTTGTGATGGTGGGGGTTGGACTGGCCAACTCTGGGGTCTTTTCTGGCATATGTCTTATAGTCCCAAGTCTCATGCTTCAGGGCTTCAGCTGGTCACCTGCAGGGGTCAGGAAGGGACTTCTCTCCCCCCGCGCCCCATGTATTCTGGGTTGGGGGCGGTGTTTGTTGTTTGTTTCCATCCTCTGAAGCATCAGAGTTAGCCCTGGCTGGAGGTGGGACACTGGATGGGGTGGTCCAGTTCTCTGGAGTGGAACCAAGCTTTCGTTCTCTCAGGAGCTTGGGTGGCTGGGTCTAATGCTGGGTCACATGCTCAGGGTCTCAGTTATTGCCATATGTGGGGTTGGGAAGGAATTTTCCTCCAAATCAGATTGGCAGGGAGCTAGGGGGTGTTTAGCCTTCCTCTGCAGTGCGGGGGGCAAATCCTTTGCTGGGACCAACTGGGTATCTCTCCCTTAATCAGTTCTGTTAGAGGCAACTGCTTTCCAGTTCCAGAGGTCACTGATCAGCCCCAGCAGACGACCCCCAGCCAGGGGGCACTGGGAAGTTCATTTTCAAGAGGATTTCATGGCTCATGATGAACTGGGCATGCAGATCCCTTAGGTAGCTCTGAAAATCGCTGCCTGGGGAATGGAGATACCTGGCTAGTGGGGCAGAAAAAAAAAAAAAAAAACCCCAAACCCCACACCTCCCCCACTTTTTTGATGGCTTAAAATATTGAGTAAAATACTTCCCCTGTGGCCTGTGCAGTGCAAGAAATTTGATAAGCATTTATGAGACTTTAGGACGGGTGCAATTTCTATAAAATTGGCATAATGGCTGTGATGGAGCCTCACAGATGAACTCCATCTCCATAGAGATCACTCCAAGTGAGTGTCAAAGGAACCCGCTTACCGCCCCACTGTGTATCCTGTATCTGCCACAGAAGGAGTGACGAGAATCAAGAGTTGTCCGGGGTAACCTCGGGCCATAACCGCAGGGGGGTGAGGTGGGATTGAGGAGTATTGACAAATCTCTGGTGGAGGGAGCCAAGGCCTGGGATAGCCGGGAGCTGCAGGTTGGGCTTGAGGGGCAATGAGGTGTTTGTCTACACTGAGACAGCTCATAGCCTGACATGGTTGTCCAATTTGGTTCCTTGTTCAATCTTTTTGCCTTCATCCGTCTGCCTGCATGGGCAGCACAAACTTCCCTGCACTCGGCCCTTGAACCCAGCCATGGGGCTTTCTGCTTGGATTGTAGATTTCAACCATGCTTCGTGCCTTGCTGTGAACATCACATTGCAGCTGCCATTGGGAGATGCTGTTAGGGGTCACTACAGAGCAGCGGATGGCCAAAGAGCCAGTCCCCTGCTCCCGACAGAGCCCCAGGATGACCCCAAGAGCAGCGATGTGGGGGAGATGGAAGAGGAAGAGATGGGAGAACAAGAGGACGAGGAGATGGACGTGGATTAGAACATCGCTCTGAATCTGATCTGTATAGTGCTGGATGTGCATATGGACCATAGGATGTGCCCCTATAGGAGGGACACTGTTTACAGACCTAAACCTCTCAGGGATTTTTTAAAATATATTTTATTATTACGTTCTCCTTTGCACTTACAAGCTTTGAGCAGATTTGGGGATTAATGAATGTTCCGTTTACAGTGATGTCACTGTGTCGACAGCTCTGGGATTCGGACACGATACGGGTACAGTAGGGTAAGGTGCATCAAATCTCTTCAATCAGACAGCGTGATCCGAGAGCAGACGAACGACCGGCAGGCTTTGTGCTGACCTGGTGTGAGTCAGAGCAGCCTTGAGGCTGCTGTAACATTCTGCTCCCCAGAGGCCCAGGAGCAGAGCACGTGCCGAGCCTTCACAACAGCCAGGGAGATGCCTTGTGCAGGGGAATTTTCAAGGGCTGTTTACACCCATTTTAAATCCCCTTTGCCTCCCAGAGTTACTTAATGGGGCAGAATGTGACTGACTTCAGATTTTTCACAAATTGGCTGTTTTCTGCGGAAAGTTCTTTTTGTTGTTTTTTTTACCACCACCCCCAATGTCTGAAAAACAAAATATTTGCACTAAACCAAAAACATTTCAATCTGTAGAGCCTGCTGGGATGCTGCAAGGGAGCTGTGGTCCAGGTGTCTCATGTCCCCATTCTGCTCTGGGGAGGGACTCTCCTCATTCTGGTTGGCTGGACTACATCTCCCATGATGCACCATAGTCAGAGACACCCACGATACAGCTGGCTCCCCTCACCTTGAGGAGAGACTGTGGTGCACTGTGGGAGATGCAGTCAGATCAAGAAACCACCAAGCCTCCTGAGAAAAATGCACCATGTTATATGTTGTTTCATGTCATGAAATATTTCAGTTCAATGTAATCCTACCAGGGTACCATGTGGCCTCATGGCAGCATTACGTTGAACTGAAATATTTTGGTTTTCAACTTTTTGCCTAAAAGTGTAACTTTCTGTAGAAAATTTCAGTGAAAATTATTCCCCCCCCCCCGCATTTTCATCAGTTTGCCATGGTGGGGGGACCCACTTTTTCCAACCAGCACTGCCCGTGCCATCTGCTTACCCAGCTGAACCCTAGAGGGAGGGTGTTACAATAGCTGGAATGGGGGTGCAACAGTGGGCATATCTCTGTAAACACTCCTGACTGTGCAAAGCTGTTTGAATGGTGGATTCTTGTTCTTGAAACACTGGAGATGAGAGCTGGTCGAAATGTTTCAATGGTTTTTTCAATAAAAAGCTTTTTTTTCCAACAGTGAGATTTTTCATGCACAGTTGTCGACCTTTTTGTTTGTTTGCCAAAAATAAATATTTTAATACTATTTGATCATTTCCAAAACGCAGAGCAAAAATACTGGTTTGCTGAAAAAGTGGATTTTGGCAAACAAAATAAATAACTGTTTTGGATTAAACATTCGAACAAAAATGAAGAAAAGTGGGTTTGTTTCAAACACATTGAAATGAAAACAACTTTGCCACTGTGCATGAAAATGGCTTTTTGTATTTTGATCAGCTCTACTAGAGGCCACACTGTTAACAGTCTTCGTTGTTTTAAAAGATATATCCTAGCAGGGGCATTAAAACCTGGCATAGGGATCTGAATGCACTGTGATTTGTACGTCTGTGCAGTATTGCTACATATCAGACGTTTCTATTCTTCTGATAATTTATGACACTGGAAAGCAAGGGATTGTGTTGTAGAAAACCCAGGGTTTTGAACCAGATGCTTTTAAGACGAATGTATTTCTTTATTTTGAGGTGTAAAAATACACTTTTATTTGTTCTGTCACCTTATTTATTCGGCTCTGTCCTTTGCCCACCTGTCTCTCCACCATCTGCTTGGGCTTTGACGCTTAATTCAAACAATTACACTCCCCTCTCCTTTCTCTGTAGCACAGTTCCTAGTCCAGTCCCCTTGCTCCCCGCTGGAAACGAGCGAGGGACAAGCGCTGGTAACCAGAACAGCCTGGGTGCAGTTAAATAGACCAAAGAGGTTACAAACCCAACTACAACCCCGATGACGTGGGACCCTGTTTATTGCCATCTTGGCTCCTCCTCGCTGAAGTTCAGGATTACTATCGCTCTCCCCTCGGGCACAACCGTCCCGCGTCTGACTCGGTCCGGCCAGCCCGGGGTCTTCTGCCTCCGGGAGCGGCCAGTCCCAGCTGCTTGGAGGGAAGGGACCGGGAACCTGGCAGCAGACAGCTGGGGGGGTCGGGGGGGCTTCTCCCGGAGAAAGCCGGGGGGGCGCCCCGCTGTGAGAGCTGATCCCCAGCAGCAGGGACAAGTCTGAGAACCAGGCACGTCATTTTGGACTGTCCGAGCCAGCCAGCGGGCGGGGCGCTGGGTTCCGGACACGCCGGAGGACCCTCCCCCTCGAGCCTTTGCTGAGGGCGGAAGCGGGTCAGCAAGTGAAGTCACAGGTCAAAATGTTCAACTGTTTTATGGCAGGACTGGGCGGGGCGGGGGCGGAGTCAGCGCGAGGTTTAAAGCGCAGCCCGGGGGGGGCGGTCGCAGAGGCTGGGGAGGCTCCGGATGGTGACAGTCGCTCCTGAGCCGGTGAGAAACGTGCCACGCGTGCCGGGCTCGTGGGGGGAGCGCCGGGACACAGGGGGGGCAGGGGCTGGAACCCCCCCCCCATCTCTCCGGGCTGGGGGGGTGTCCCGGAGTCCCTGGGCGATGCTCTGGAACTGCTCCCCATGAAGCCAGGCAGGACTCTGGGGAAGTTTCCCCCTGTCTGGGCTCCGGGGTGGGGAGGCGGCGCGCCCCCCCCATCTGGGCTCCGGGGGGAGGCCTGTGAGGATGTGAGGCAGCAGGGAGGGGGGATTGTTGACCTGGGAATGTGCCCTGGGGATGGGAGACCTGAGAGCCTGGCACCTGAGCCAGGAGGGGAAGGGGGAGGTAACACCTCTGCCCGGGAATGTGGACAGAGGCTGCAGGAGGGAGCCGGCTGGGGGGGTTTAGTTCAGTTTGGGGCTGGGTGGAGGAACACAGGGAACCCCAGGGCTGGGGTCCAAGCTCCCTGCTCCCCCAGAAGGACTTGACGGAGGGGTCCTGGGGGTACCCCCAAGCTCTGTTTTGGACTGTGTTCCTGTTGTCCAATAAACCTTCTGTTTTACTGGCTGGCTGAGAGTCTCAGTGAATCCCAGGAAGAGGGGTGCAGGGCCTGGACTCCCCCACACTCTGTGACAGGGCGCGCCCCCCCCCGTCCCCTCCCACTGTCCAGGCTCGGGGGGGGGAGGTGCCTCCTCTCCCTTCCCTTCTTCTCCTCTCTGGGCTGGTGGGGGGGGCTCTCTTTTGTCCCCCTTCCTTCTCCTCTGGGGGCAGGGCCTCTCTTAGGTGTCTGGTGGCTCTCCCCACGCCTCGGTCGGCTCGCTGGGGATGGGGCACCTGTGTGCAGCATGGAGCTACCTGGGCCCTTCCCCTCCCATGGCCCCAAGCCAGTGGGGTGGGGGGGCATCAGCGCACTGTTGCTCCCTGTACCCCCAACCTTGGGGGCCCCAGGCCGGGCTTCCCACGGGCATCCTCCCCTTCCCTGCGTTCCCAATGAAAAAGGGGGAAAGAAAGGGCCACTCACACAATTTCCCCGCCCCTCCTCCCCCCCGTGGGGGAAGTTTTGGACATGAAGTTTTAATGGTTCTGTCACCCACTGAGTGGGGACTTGGCCTTAGAAAATTACTGAAGTGTGAATTGATAAGTTGATTAAAATTGATTATTTAAATTGAGGCGTTGGACTTGGTGATTTAATTGCCTTGATTTTACTCATTCCATCCTGGTTCTCTCCCCCCGCCCGCCAACTCCCCACTCCTGTTAGGATTCTCGACTTGCTCTCGATTGCGGGAGGTATGTGTGGGGAGGGAGGGTTTTTCCCTCCTGTCAACCCCAGCTGGGTGCCTGTCACGCGTGGGTGGTGCCTGGCGGGTGGGGTCCTCAGCAGATCAGGTCTCTGAAGCCCTGGGGGATGGAGGGGCCATGGCGTTTAAGGGCGTTCAAACATCATGGCACAGCCTCTGGCTGGGGGTTGGGCTGCTGGGCAGGGAACGAGAAACCACAAATCGCGCCCCTCCCCCCCCGCCCCACTGGCCTGTCCTGCTGGGTCCGTCTCGACTTTCAGATCGGCTGGAGAGTCCAGAGCAGGGTGTGGGGGGAAGCAGGGCCAGGACCCCCGCCCCAGCTCGGCTTCGCTGCTGCTGAATCGGACACAGTCACAGAGAGCAGCCGACCCCAGCCCAGCGCCTCCAGCAGCGTGTGCAGCCCAAGCGTCACTGAGAGAGATGATGGGGCCAGCACCTGGACCTGCTGGGAGCGAAGAGCCGCTGCAGGAGTGGCCTGTTGAGGGCAATGGAGACCTGGAGACTGGAGGAGAGCCAGGTAATGGGGTGTCACTGCCTGGGAACAGGCTGGAGAGAGACACTGAGGCTTCCCCACATGGGGCCAGGCTCTCAGTGGCAGCAGCCAGTGCCCAGCAATGCCCCGTCTGTGGGTAGCAGGGACTGGATCACCCCCAGGGGCTCTCAGGGCACCGATCCCCGGCTCACAGCTGCTGTCTGGCGCACACAGCGGTGGTCGTGGGGCTGTGCAGGGCCCTCCTGGGCTGGGTGTGTCAGACCCCCTGTGACTGCCCTGGCCCATCTCTGCCTGGTTCGTTCTCCCTCCTTCTGCTGTGTCTGGCCAGTGTGAGACCCCAGTGTGCGGGGACAGGGGCACTCGGCAGTGTGGGCCCAGCCAGCGCTTGGCAGGGGGCAGAATGGGGGTGGGGATGGTGGGGGGGCAGTTGGAGCAACTGCCACCAGGACATGCGGGTCCTTATCTCTGTGCCCCTGAGCTCACCAGGCCTCCTGGCAGCCTGGCTGGGAGTGCCCAGGGGAGGGCACTGGGCTGAGGGGAAGGAGGGGCTGTTCAGCATCTGAGGGAAGGAGCAATCAACAGAAAGGTGCATGTTCGAGTCCAGTGGCTCTCAGCCTTTCCAGAGGACTGTCCCCCTGTCAGGAGGCTGATTTGTCTTGCACTCTCCTAAGTTTCATCTCACTTAAAAACAACTTGCTTCCAAAATCGGACATAAAAATACAAACATGTCACAGCCACTATTCCTGAAAAATTGCTGACTCTCTCTGATTGTTGCGTATTTAATTATGAAATCGATCAATTGGACTATAAACGCTGTACCTTTCTGTGTATAGTCTATCGAGCAGTATAAACGAGTCATTGTCTGTAGGAAATTTTAGCTTGTACTGACTTAGTGCTTTTTATGTAGCTTGTTGTAACCCGAGGCAAATCTCTCAATGAGTTGATGTGCCCCGTGGAAGACCTCTGCTTACCCCCAGGGGTACATGAACTGGTGGGTGAGAACCACTGTTCTAAGGTAGCTCTAGCCCTGGGGCTGTCGGGGAGACATGTCCTTGCAGCCCTGCCTGACAAGTCTTTCTGTTTCAGATCGTCGTCCTAACTGCAGGAAATGTAACTACAAGACATGTACAATTGTGCTCACAGTCGCCCTCGCAATTATGTTCTTAGTTCTTATAATTCTCCTGGCAGGTGAGTTCTCGCCCTTCCCTTCCCCCTCTCTGCACATCCCATTCCCCCTGGAGCCACCACACTCAGTCTCTCCTCCTGGCCTGTCTGGCTTCTGCCCCTGGGACAGAGGATTCCTGGGGGGTGTTCCTCCAAGACCCTCCTCCTGCTCCCTCCCAGACCCCTGCACCTGGGCACTCTCTGTGTCGGGACTGACATTAGCTCCCCGCAGCCCATCTCTGAGCACTCTGGGTCCAAGTCACTGTTGCCGGGCCCCAGGCACGGTCACTGATACCCATGCAGAGTGGGGGTGATTGACGGTGCAGGGCAGGAATGAGCTGGGCCCTCTGCCTGCAGCGTGTCTCCCTGAGGTGCCAGCCTGGCCTTCCTGCATCCCCGGGTCGTCCCAGTGCTGGGCAGGTGCTGGCGTGTCACTGAAAGGAGCCGTGGAACGCAGTACGGACACCTCCCTTAAGGCAGCGTGAAACCCACCCCTTGGTGACCTCGGCAGGGCAGGGTCTCATCGCGCTATTGACGTCCCCGCCTGCACAGACAGCGTGTGCGAGCGCAGATGGCAGCTGCTTATGGTGACCGTGAACCTGGCTGGCTGTGCTGGACAGGCCGGGCAGCGGGCGTTCAGTCTCCTGAAGGGAAGGGAGTTTGTTCCCGTCTTCATCTCAACCTGCCTCTCCAGGGAAGCAAAGCGCAGAGCAGGGGGAGGGGGCAGCAGTCCAGGCTAGCAGAACTCCTTGGGATACTAGACCTGGCAAATCATGTTGAAGTTAATCTCCTACCCATTAATTATTGCCCCCCTGCTGGCCCCCTGGTAACTGTCCCCTCCCTCTGCAGCTCTCTGCCCACCCCGTGTTGTAACGCTGAGCTTGGGCCCAGCTCGCTGTCCTGGGCTTCATGGCATGAGCAGTTTGTCAGCTGCATCCCTGTTGAATGTGAACCCAAGAGAGTGAGAGCAGAGTCAGATAACCCCCCTCTGGGGCTGGATTCCCAGCGTCCTCCTGGCTCCCTCACGGCCTTTCAGTACCCACCCTGGTTCGAGGTGTCTCAGAAGCCTGGGGCGCAGGGGCTGATCTCCCCCTGTTCTCCTCGTTGGCGGGTGGCGGGTCTTGCTCACACCACGTGTCTCTGTCTCATTCTCAGTGTGGAGACCTCAGCTTCTGTCAGCTGATCTGGGCCTCCCTGCTGGCCCCACATGCCCAGACGGCTGGATCGGATACCGAGGGAGATGCTACTATTTCTCTGAGGCCGAAAGGAACTGGACCTGCAGCCTGACCCACTGCTCTGCGCTCAGCGCCTCCCTGGCTGAGATCAACAGTGAGCAGGAAATGGTGTGAGATGCTAAAATTGCAACGTTCTGGTCTTGGCTCAGCAGCTGCTGCAGGAGAACCTGGGTTCGAGGAGCAGCTCTGAGTAAATGAGCTTCCAGTTGCTGAATGCCAGGCCTGGCTGGCTGGCCCGGGGCACCTCTAGTGTCCGTGTCTGACTGCAGGGATCACTCACTGTCAGCCCTCTCAAAAGGAGACCGCCCCTCTCTCGGGCTAGGCTGGCTTGAGTGTCTTCTGGGTGGCATGGGGCCAAAGGGGTACTGAGATCCCAGATTGACTTGAAGAGCCAGTGCTCTTGGGTAGCCAGATGAGGATGGGGGGGCTCCTCTTAGCCCTGGCCCCTTCTGGCTGAGGATTTGGTGGCTCTTCTCTCATCCCTGGCCCTTCCCAGCATCCCTTATTGAGCTCAGCTGGGCTCTTTCCTTCCCCTTCCCCTGTGATGGGGAGGGGAGCTCAGCTGTTCTGTAAGGCGAGGCTTTGACACAGAATGTGGCCTTCTATAGAGAGGTGTGGGGGCAGCTTAGACCCAGCAGCACCCAAGAGCTGCTCCAGCCCTGGGCGGATTGGTCTGAGGGGGAGCTGGGTTTGGGATGGGAAAGTTAATACTGAATTACCCAGAGCTGGGCAAGAAGGAGGCGAAAATCCTCAGCTGTTCCCTGAAAACAGAGCCCGTCAGTGTATCCCTGTGAGTCTCTGGTGCACAGAGCCTGTGCTCTGACCCCACCTCTCCCTCTGCTGTTTTTAGGCTTTCCTGCTGTGCTATAAAGGCAGATTTGACCACTGCATTGGCCTCCGGAGGGACCCTGGGCAGCTCTGGAAATGGGCCAATGGCACCAAATTCAACAACCTGTAAGTCCTCTGTGAAATGCCTGGGCTTTGGGTCCCTGGTGTCTGAAATACCGAGTTCAGCCGACTCACCAGTCAGTGCTATGTACTCTGCATATTAGTGATGGGTGGAAGCAAGTGTTGTCTGCTGGGAGACTGGCCAAAGCTTTCAGATCTGTCTGGCTTTAGTGGGGCCATCTGCGTTAAAGATGCCTTATAGTCACAAACGCTGAGTGACTGGGGCTGCCATGAGAAGTGGGGTACAGTAGAGATGGCCCAGACGACATCCCAAGAGGGATTTCAGTGGGATCTGGGTGGGATCAAATAACCAAACCCCAGCTGATCCGATAGCAGGGTTTGACCCTGGAGCATCAGCACTGAAAGAACGGCAGAGTAGGTCACGCTGGCGGGAGAATGGCACTACATGTCCAGGAAAGAATAGAGTAAAGTACAGTAAAAATCTTAAACAAATGCAACTGTATCCTAGCATCTCTCAGAATAGAAATTCCACACTTGAAGAATAAGAATCTAGCAGCAGGAATATACTACTGACCAGGATGGGGACTGTGAAATTCAGAGATTAGAGAGGCTACAAAAGCAGAAAACCCAATAATAATGGGGGTTTTCAACTATCCCCATATTGTCTGGGAACATGTCCCCTCTGGATGGGATGCAGAGATGCGATTTTTAGACACCATCAGTGATGGCTAATGTGACGCCAATTTACCGGAACTGGGTAAACAGGCATCTCAGTGGGGTGTTAACCCTGAAATCTGCCACCCTGTGGGCGCCCGCCCCAGCAGAAGGCTCTGGGTGCATCGTTGCCATCTCCTCAGAGCTCTTCCGGGGTGATGCTGGTGGGGGAGCCACCCACAGCCAACTGCTCAGGTGGCTGTGAGCTGGGTTCTCCCTTCTCTGGGACAGATCTCACCCCAAGCCAGAGGCTGGTGGCCTGAGGGCAGGGAGATCCCGGCCTGCCCAAAGAGTAGTGCTGGGCCTCCTCCCAGCCCAGCACATGACAGCTGTGAGTAGCCAGGATGGGACCATGGGGGAGGATTTGCCTGTGGGCCTGGATCCCACCCTGTTCCCAGGTGGGAAGCGCTGGCCTCCAGCTCTCACAGGAAGCTCTGTGTGAGTGGCTGGGGTCACCCCATGGCTGCTGGGTTTGTGCTGCTGGCATTTCACTCCAGCCGCCCCCTGCAATACAGCCTGTCCTGACAGGCCTCTGGCCTGAGAGCTGATGTAAACTGTCCAGGGAGCCCTGGACCCAGCTCTTCTGTGCAGGATTACTCCTGCTCCTCGCCACGCTGAGAGTCACCTGGAACCTGCGCCCGGGGCAGTTTGGGTGGGTTGGGCCTGCAGGGGCCCATCCAGACCCAGCTGGGCCGGGGTGGGGGGGAGCGGGGGAGAGAGTAGGAACTGGGTTAATACCCACCTGGCATAAATGCTCCATGGAGGTCAGTTGATCTTCGAGCCTTTCCTGGCCTTGCTGCCCCACTGCCCCCTTTCTAGCTGGGGCCTGTGGCAGGTGCAGGAAGGGGAATTGTGAGGGGCTGTGAGTGCAGCAGCTCCCTGCACTGTGCGAGAGCGTCTCTCCCTGCCTGTGACTGATGGGAAATGTCCAACTCCTACCTGACACCAGCTCCCTGGCTTCTGTCTTGCAGGTTTCCAATCGGAGGAGGAGGAGACTGCGCGTATCTGAACGATCTGAGTGCGGTCAGCAGCTGGCGATGCAGCAGTGAGAGACCCTGGATCTGCACCAAACCCGATGCATTTACACAGGCACAGGAGGCTGCCGTGGAAGGGGGCTCGTAAGGAGAGCACTGTGGAATTAGTCCCGGAAAAGCCGGACTGATCTCTTTACAAGATCACATCTGAACAATTCCAGAATATCGGGGAATGCTCTGCGCATCACTGGGCAGAGCACTGTGGACTCAGGTGAAAACCAGAGATGCTATTTGCACATCTTGTCCCCACACCCGTGCCATCTCTTTTTCCGCCAGTGGAACGGCTCAAATCCAGCCTTTCCTACCCCTCCTCAGCTGCACCAGGAACTCTGCCTAACTGAGCCAAGGTACCAGCCTCAGCTTTCACTGCCCTGACATTCCCCAACAGAAGCTTTTTATTCTAGAAAATTATCTATGGAATCTTTTAAAAATATTCATCATTCCCATTTTATGGTCTGGAATAGAGCTGAGGGGGGATGTTCTCCATTCCCTTCCCGCCCCAAGAAACTTTTTAACAAGATTTTTTTATGGGTCAGTTTTTGGGTTTTTTGAAAACCCAATTGATTTTGAAGTTTGCAGGTTTACACACCAGTTCCTGGTTTTTGTTGCCAGATACTGCTTTGGATGAAAGAATGAACGTTTTAAACTAGTTTTAATTTTCCATTTTTTAAGAGCACTGCACCTGCCAAGGGAGTAGGACCCCTGTTACACTCCTCGTGGGACACCTAGGGCCTGGAACGTAGGAGTAAGAGGAGAAATGTCTGTTCTCTCCCTTCCTGGAGCCCAGTGGGTTTGAAAAGGGCAGGGAGGGGGTCGGTGTGACAGACAGACCAGGTGGCAGGTCATGCCAAAGTCCCCATGTCTGCTATAGATGCTTCTGTTACCTTTTGAAACTTTGTAGCTTCGTTGTGTATGTATGTTCACCCGCTTTAGCCTTGTAAATAAATCTTATTTCCTTTTTAATAAAGTGTCATATAATAAGACTGGCTACATGCGCGGTCTTTGGTGTGACGTCTAAGGTGCAGTTCACCTGGGGTGCCTGGGCCTGTGGGACTGGGAGTAACCTGAATACTGTTGTGATTCTGAGTGTGAGAGACCATCTGTCTCTCAAAGGCAGGCTCACCTGGGTTGCGAGACAGATCGGAGAACCCAAGGGGACTGCATGGCTAGGCTGTTAGGATGCCGGAGGAGGTTACCCTGCATGTTTGGTTGGTGAAATCTAGGTCTAGAATTCTCAGCCAGTTTGGATTTGTGCCCTGGTTCCCAGCAGTCTGCCCTGAGGTTGGCGCGCACTCTCTCAAGACACTGCAGACAGCGCACGGCCTTGGCTCCAGTTCCCTCCTTGCAGGAGAGAGGAGCTGAGCCTGCCCAGAGATGGAGTTTGGGGGAAAGATGCATGTGACCCAGGGACCCCTTGGTGCCAAGTGGCAGGCAGCACAGAAGGTTTTCCAGGAATCCCCTGAGTCTGATTGTTACATCAGTCGGTTTAAACCTTTCCAGATGACTGTACCTCTTTCAGGAGTCTGATTTGCCACCTCACTTAAAAAGCGAAACTCCAGTTTCACCTCACTTAAAAACTACTCGCTTACAAAATCAGACACAAAAAATACAGAAGCGTCACAGCCACTGTTACTGAAAAATGATTGACGTTCTCATTGTTACCATATAATAAAATAAATCAATGGAAATATAAATCTTGTACTTCCATTTCAGTGTATAGGGATAGAGCAGTGTAAACAAGTCACTATCTGAAATTTTAGTTTGTACTGACTTTGCTAGTGCTTTTTATGTAGCCTGTTTTAAAACTCGGTAAATATCTGGATGAGTTGATGTCTCCCCGGGAAGACCTCTGCATACGGCCAGGAGTACATGTTCCCCTGGTGGAGAACCAGTGGTCTACAGAATAGTTCACCAAAGGGGGCAAGCGAGGTCTGTATCAAGGGCCAGTAGCCCAATGGTCACCATAATTGGAGCAAGACCTCTGTACGGATACTATATAAGGAGCTGTGTCTCTAGACTGACAATGATGCTTTTAAGGTCTTGGAGTCAAGGCAGGTCAAGGGAGGTGATGTACCCCAGATGCTCCTTTCAGACAGGAGGCAACTGAGGTTACCTCCCTGCCTGGCTATCTGTGTATTGTGTGCCTGACGTAGGATGTCTCTTTGTGCACTGAGCCAGGTGCAAAATTAGAGTGCAAAATCCACAAAAAAGGGAAATCTACAGGAAGAAACTAACAGCAGGGGGCTGTGTGTGTGTGTCCATCTGTGGTGCTGAAGCATTAAGACAAAAGATCGGTCTGATCTCTCTCGGTGCGCAGAGACCTACTGGATCCTTCCCCTCGGAGACAAACTGACCATACACGTGTCTCATGAAAGAAGAGTCCGAGCCTGCCTGGCTGTGAAGTGCTGCAAGGATTTCGGGTGAGCTGTACTTGGTTAGACAGGAGAATACCTTGTTAGTTCGGTCTAGGCTCTAGAACACGTTATGACTTTGTTATATGTAACCATTTGTTTCCAACACTTCCACTTGACTCTTGGCTTTGTTGAACTGAGGGGTGATTTCGCTGTGAGCCTATGGCAGCGCTGTGTGTTAAGTGGAGCAGTGATCTGAGCTGGAGCTGGTAAGCTGGGGCCGAGGATGTTACTGTTCCTTTGGAAATAGTGAATCTGTGAATCCTGCCAGTGCCCAGGGGACCAGGGACTGTTCGCTCCAGACAGATGCTCAGAGGGCTTGAGGGCAGAGTGGGCCTATTGCTACCCTGCAGTGACGGCAGGCCCAGAAGCGAGTGCGTGTGGCCAGTGGAGTGGGGGAGCTGACCCCTGGCAGACAAGGCTCCCTCAGGCAAAGGGCAGGTGGTGGCAAGGTGCCTCCCAGCCCTGGGTACCTTGGGAAGCATTGCAGGGTATTAACTTACTGCAGGTTTGGGGCAGTTAAAAATGACACCCCAAGGCTCCAGCCCAGTGAGGAGGACCGAGGAGAGGAACTGTGACTGCGTGGGGCACCTGAGTCCCGGCACCACCCAGAGTTCTGCTCTGCCTAAAGCCCCAGTCCCGCCCCGTGAGTAGGGCTTTACCAAATTCATGACCATGAAAAATGCATCTCAGCCTGTGAAATCTGGTCTCCCCTGTGAAATCTGGCTGGGGGGGGGCGGGGAATATGTCCCTGTACTGCCCCCCTTATGTCTACGCTGCCTTCAGAGCTGAGCGGCCAGAGAGCAGCAGCTGCTGGTCTGGTGCCCAGCTCTGAAGGCAGCGCTGCTGCCAGCAACTGTGCAGGAGTGAGGGTGGCATGGTGGGGGAGGGGAAGGGCCGATCTTATGGGTGGGTGACGTGGGCAACTGCCCCGAGCGCAGTGGTCAGGAGGGAACCCTGCCACCTGCCAGCTCCAGGCCCTTTTAACCTCTGAGTGCTGGACCCTGGAATGGGGGAGGGGCAGGGCTGGGAGCGTCCCGGGCAGGGGCTCCTACCGTGTGCCAGGCTCTAGCTGCAAGTTCGGGCTGGGCTGGGGAGGAACAGGACCTCGTCCCCTGATGAGTGAGTGTTTCCTCCCCCTCCCGCTAATGGGAAGCTGGGCTCTGGTGTTCTCCTTCATCTCTAACTTCCATGCGGAGCGTCAGTCGAGAAGACGTCCCAGGCTGTGAGATGAGTTAGGGCAGTGGCTCTCAACCTTTCCAGACCACTGCACCCCTTTCAAGAGTCTGATTTGTCTTGCGTACCCCAAGTTTCTCCTGACTTAAAAACGACTTGCTTCGAAAATCAGACGTAAAAATAAAAATTTTGCCACAGCCACTATTGCTGAAAAATTGCTGACTCTCATTTGTACCATACAATTATAAAATAAACCCATTGGAAATAAGTATTCATAGAATCATAGAATATCAGGATTGGAAGGGACCTCAGGAGGTCATCTAGTCCAACCCCCTGCTCAAAAGCAGGACCCATCCCCAATTAAATCATCCCAGCCAGGGCTTTGACAAGCCTGACCTTAAAACTTCTAAGGAAGGAGATTCCACCACCTCCCTAGGCAACGCATTCCAGTGTTTCACCACCCTCCTAGTGAAAAAGTTTTTCCTAATATCCAACCTAAACCTCCCCCACTGCAACTTGAGACCATTACTCCTTGTCCTGTCCTCTTCTACCACAGAGAATAGTCTAGAACCAGCCTCTCTGGAACCACCTCTCAGGTAGTTGAAAGCAGCTATCAAATCCCCCCTCATTCTTCTCTTCTGCAGACTAAACAATCCCAGTTCCCTCAGCCTCTCCTCATAAGTCATGTGTTCCAGACCCCCTAATCATTTTTGTTGCCCTTCGCTGGACTCTTTCCAATTTATCCACATCCTTCTTGTAGTGTGGGGCCCAAAACTGGACACAGTACTCCAGATGAGGCCTCACCAATGTCGAATAGAGGGGGACGATCACGTCCCTCGATCTGCTCGCTATGCCCCTACTTATACATCCCAAAATGCCATTGGCCTTCTTGGCAACAAGGGCACACTGCTGACTCATATCCAGCTTCTCGTCCACTGTCACCCCTAGGTCCTTTTCCGCAGAACTGCTGCCTAGCCATTCGGCCCCTAGTCTGTAGCTGTGCATTGGGTTCTTCTGTCCTAAGTGCAGGACCCTGCACTTGTCCTTATTGAACCTTATCAGATTTCTTTTGGCCCAATCCTCCAATTTGTCTAGGTCCCTCTGTATCCTATCCCTGCCCTCCAGCGTATCTACCACTCCTCCCAGTTTAGTATTATCCGCAAAGTTGCTGAGAGTGCAATCCAGACCATCCTCCAGATCATTTATGAAGATATTGAACAAAACCGGCCCCAGGACCGACCCCTGGGGCACTCCACTTGACACCGGCTGCCAACTAGACATGGAGCCATTGATCACTACCCGTTGAGCCCGACAATCTAGCCAACTTTCTACTCACCTTATAGTCCATTCATCCAGCCCGTACTTCTTTAACTTGCTGACAAGAATACTGTGGGAGACCGTGTCAAAAGCTTTGCTAAAGTCAAGAAACAATACATCCACTGCTTTCCCTTCATCCACAGAACCAGTAATCTCATCATAGAAGGCGATTAGGTTAGTCAGGCATGACCTTCCCTTGGTGAATCCATGCTGACTGTTCCTGATCACTTTCCTCTCCTTTAAGTGCTTCAGGATTGACTCTTTGAGGACCTGCTCCATGATTTTTCCGGGGACTGAAGTGAGGCTGACTGGCCTGTAGTTCCCAGGATCCTCCTTCTTCCCTTTTTTAAAGATTGGCCTACATTAGCCTTTTTCCAGTCATCCGGGACTTCCCCCATTTGCCACGAGTTTTCAAAGATAATGGCCAATGGCTCTGCAATCACAGCCACCAGTTCCTTTAGCACTCTCGGATGCAAATCGTCCGGCCCCATGGACTTGTGCACGTCCAGCTTTTCTAAATAGTCCCGAACCACCTCTTTCTCCACATGTATTGTACTTACATGTCCGGGTGTAGCAGAAAGAAGAGTGTAAACAAGTCAGTGTCTGTCTGAAATTTTAGTTTGCACTGACTTCGCTAGTGCTTTTTATGTAGCCCGTTGTAAAACTAGGCCAATATGTAGATGAGTTGACATACTCCTGGGAAGAGCTCTGTGTACCCCAGGGATACGTGTACCCCTGCTTGAGAACCACAGAGTTAGGGGGTCTGGAGCAAGGACCATACGAGGCTGAATCTCATGGGGTGGGTGACCTGGTACTTGTTCACTGGAAGCACCACCTTGATCTCCTGCATCTCAGCTTTCCTATAAAAACGAAGTCTGATGGGTGAGAGGAAACCTGCACCGTGTGACCTGGGTAACAGGACAGCTGCAGGGAGCTGAGGACTTGTCCCGATGAAGGGTTAGGGCTGGATTCACAAAGGGACTTAAGAGGCTAATGGCCACTTCAGGCACCTCTGTCTCTTGGAGTGGGAAGTTCCTTGGAGAATTCCACTGGATGGGAGACTCAGCTGTGAAGGGAGGGGGTGGGCAGGAGCATCTCATCAACCCAAGATTGGAAGAACTGGACTAATGTTCCTTTTGCACAGAGCCTCAGCTCTTTGGAACCTCTGCAAACGCTTTAGCCACGTGTTTAACTCCATCACAGGAGTAGCCTTAGATCGCAGAGGGAGGGCTCAGGTGCGTACGCGTTTGCAGGATGGGCGCTCAGGGCAGTCCCTGACACCAGGGGAAAGCGGATGTGAAGAGCCACTGTCTGGATTTGGGAGCCTGCCTGCACACCGAACTCACTAGGCCCTGGGTGCATGACTCAAAGGTGCTGGCTGGGGAAAATCAGCCCTGGGTGGTTATTTTGAGTAGAAAACCAGAGCCACTTCTGGGGTCTTTCAGCTTCTAATGCCCTTTCCCTTCTGCAGCTGGATTTCAGCGTATGATAAAATCCCTCTCAATGCCAAGTCAGTGCCATAAATCACTGGACTGGGTGCAGGAATCAGTAGGTGACGTTCTCTGGCCTGGGTTATGCCAGGGCTCAGACTAAATTATTCTCCCCAAAACTTTTAAAAGCTGAGCCCGCTCCTCAAGGCAAAGAAACCAATCGTGCCCCTCACCTGTCAGCAATGTGTTAGCGACCTCACCCCCCATTTTCCTGTATACATCTTCAAATCCCACTCTTCCCACCATGGCTAGCCCTTCCCCACGCTTCAGGAGACGCTGGAGTAGATGATCCTAACCGTCCCCTCTAACCTTAAGACTTGATGGATCCCATCCCGGAGCGTCTTAAAAATCACAGTTCCCAGACTCTGGAACAGGGGCTGCTTTGCCGGGCTCACCTTTCTCCCGCCGTCACGTTGGCCGATGGGGATAATGAGCCTGGAGATCTCATTCCCGCTGCTCTGAGTGGTGACCATGTGCACACGACCCAACTCAGCTCTTCCTGTATCCCAGGAACGTCTTCATCTTCTGGGATCATCATAGGAGCAGTGGGATGATTTAATGGAGTCCCTTAGTCATGGGGCCTTTCTCTCTCTCTTTTTTTGTTTCAGAGCCAGCGTCCTGGAATCGTCTCCTGGTGCGTGGAGTGGTGGCAGTGGTGGGGGTGCTAGTCTCACTATACGAATGTGGGTTTTGGAAAGGTAGAGGGAAAGCGTTTGCCTACTCGCGACTCGTCTTCAGGAAGCTGCTGACTCATCCCTCCCAGCAGCCTGGAAGTCTGCAGGATTCACAGGAATATGAGCTCACCGCAGTGTGTGACAGGGATGGGGACCAGGCCCAGGGAACCAGAAACAGGAATCGAGACCCAGCCCTGGAGAATGGGGAAGGAGACCTGCTAATGGTGGACAGACGCTTGACCCAGGAACCCAGAGGAAGGGATCCATTAGGTGGGGACACGGGTGTGGCCCAGGAAACTGGAGTAGCATTGCCAATCCTCCAGGATGACCGGGAGTCTGCAGGAATTAAAGATTAATTTTGAATTAACAATTATGTCATATGATAAAATCTTCAGGAATATGTTCAATTAAAATTGGCAACCCTAAACTGGAGTGGGGGGGAGGGACCCATTAAATGGAGACAGACTTGGGCTGGGAAACCAGCTAGAAGAGCTGATCCCTCTTACGATGCCCCTCAATGGTGGGGACTAGACTCGGCAAAACTTTTCATCTAAACTTTTTTTAGGTGAAAAATGCCAATTCAGCAGTTTGCGAATTCATGTCTGGTCTGCTGAATTGTTCACGTCCAGCCCTTCCCCCCAGTTCTTAAAAAGTCAAAGCATTTCGTTTAGACACTTTCCAAACAAACCATTTTGATTTTTCAGCTTGAAACAATTTTTTGTTTAAAAATGTCCTTCAGTTTTATTTTAAAAATTCTAAAAGTTACAACCCTTGAAATGTTCCTGGGTCTTTTTTATTTTTATTTTTTTTAAAGCTTTTCGGTTCATTAAAAACTTGGAAAAATTTTAGTTTTGTTCACCCTGGCGGTTGAGAATATTAGTGGTTATATTGTGGGTCTCTGAGTCTCCTTGTTGCTCAAAGTTTTCTTACTGTAACAAATGTATTTGGGATGAGGGCAGGATGGGCAAAAGCTTCCTAAAAGTGGGGGGGCTGCTGGCAGCCAAACTGTGGCCCAGCCCCTGTGCCACCCCTTCTCCTCAAGGTCCTGCCCCCTCAAACTGCCCCTTTCCCTGACGCGCCCCCCTCATGCCGTCTTTCTCCCTGAGCTCCCACTTCACGCTGTCTCTTGCCCCCAAAACACCCCCACTCCGCTCCTTTCTCTCCCCCCTCATCCAGTCGCTCACACTTATGGCCAGTAAAAACTGGTGGGCCCTGGTCTCCCCTGGATGAGAATGGGAGAGGATGAAGAACTCCTTTCAAATATAACTCCCCAACACCTCAAAAAAGCACAATTCGCCAGCAACAGCAAAACACACACCTAACCAACCCGGGCCAGTCACGCTGTGCTGTGTGTGACATTCCCGTTTCCGTCCTTGGGGCGGTTTATGTCTTGGAGAATGTGAGCCCTGCAGGCCTGGGTGTTTCTCTGCCTAATGTGACCTCAGTGCTCCTGCTGAGAGCCATTGTTTGTAAAGGTTTCAGAGTAACAGCCGTGTTAGTCTGTATTCGCAAAAAGAAAAGGAGTACTTGTGGCACCTTAGAGACTAACCAAAATAAATTGGTTAGTCTCTAAGGTGCCACAAGTACTCCTTTTCTTATTGTTTGTAAATGTTTCAGTAGCAGACATATTTATCGTTCATGGACAGACAGACATTTATTCATAATTAGAACTGGTCAAAAATAGTGGGGGTGGGGAGAGTCATGAAAATTGAAGAAGAAACCACTCCCCCCCCCCCGATATTCTTCAAACTTATTTGCAAATGTTTTTAAAGATCAAATTTTTGTTTAGTTTTGGTGGGAAAAACTCCACGTTCTCTCTCAAGTGGGCAGAGAAATCCAAAATGTTTTTTTTTAAAAAGGGAACTTTGTTCAAATGATCAATGTAATCCAAAGTGGCATTTCTAATTCAAAGGTTGCATTGTCAGTGTAAAAACATTTTGAACCAGCTCTATTACTGTATAACAAGATGAGTTTATTTGTCATGCTGCATTGTTTGGGCCAAGTTCCAAGTGGTATTTCAGCTTTTGCACCGCTCTTCTCTTCTTGCGTCTGCCCCTCTCATAAGCTGTGGCCTTAATCTTGGCCCTGGAAACACTTACGTGCATGTTTAACTTTAATGACTGCTGTGAATAATTCCATTTCAATGGGACAACTCTGAGGTTGGGTTTATGCTACGGCCCTATATCGGTGTAACTACGTCATTTATTTAATTTTCTTTCTTTTATTTGTGAAAGTTCTTGAGAGCTTAAAGCAGGTAAAATACATGAACAGGTTCGGACAGTCCAAGTTTCTCAGGGCAAAGTGACAGCAGAGATGAGGTATCTGCTAGTTTTCCATAAGTCTCTCAGGGGTACCCAGGATAACTTTGGGGATCTCTGTCTTGCATCTGGAATGTTCCCTGAAAGTGTCCAAACAGCTCAGAGATACAGAACCATTCCCTGGATCCATTCTTATAGCTGTCTTCCCCGGAAAGCAGTCTAGCAAGTGTTCCTGTCACCTCATTGCTAGGTTATCTGCCAAAACACTAGAGTTTTCAGGTGCCTAAATAGCCCCTGGAATCATGGTGAAATTATTCTCCCCACCACCACCAAAATTTGAAATGGTGCCCTGAGTGCACGGTACCCTACCGTGCTTCCCCAAGAGGAGCTGCATGAACAGGCAACTCTGCAAGTTCTCTGCATGCCTCTGCAAGTGACCCCCACGCCTCTCCATTTCCTTGGCCACATGGATCCTGTCCCCATGCTGGCGGCTAATCCAGAAAAAGGGGGAAAGAGCTCACCACTGCGACCACCTGAGGGATGTGTTGGGCTGAGATCAGCTGGTCAAAGCAGGCAATAGGGACAGAATCGGAGACTTGAAGCTCCTCGAGTGACCTCTGACCTTTCCAGACCTGCCCTTCAATCAGACACAGCCATTGTAAAGTTTAATGTGATAGTAACTAGACCCATTTTAAACTCTTCACCACACAAGACAAAGCCCGTAGGATTCATCATGAACTATTTATTTCTCCTCCCCTGGATTCCTGCAGCCACCAGCCACCTTGGAGCTTTCCCTCGTCTCTCCCAGGCTGTGCTCACTTGATGGCAGGAGCTCAGTGGAGGGTCCAGCTTTGCTCTTTCGCTTCCATTCTTCACCTCTTTGGGTGGCTGCATTTGCAGCTGAGCAGCCTGATGGAAACACTGAGTCCTCTGTCTCGGCAGGCAGGCCCAGCCGTGAAAGCCAAAGACTCCCTGAGAACAGGGGGAGGTTCGCCTGAACTCTCAGGAGTGGAGGCTTGGCCCATAGGGTAGGGTTACCATATTTGAACTTTCCAAAAAGAGGACACTCTGGAGGGGGGGGCAGTTGTAGCCCTGCCCCCTATCTACTCTCTCCCACTTCCTGCCCCCTGACTGCCCCCCACAGAACTGCTAACCCATCCAAACACTGTTGCTCCTTGTCCCCTGATCGCCACCCCCAGGACCCCGCCCTCTGTCTAAGCATTCCTTCTCCCTGTCTCCAACTACCTCCTCCTTAGACACCCCCCACACTAACTGCCCCCCTAGAACTTCCCCCCGTACCTGTCCCCTGACTGCCTGGACCCCAATCCGCAACCCCATCCCCTGACAGACCCCCAGGTCTCCCACACCTATCCAACCACTCCCTGTCCCCTGACTGCCCCCGCAGAACCCCCGACCCATCTAACCTCCCCCTGCTCCCTGCCCCTGACTTTGCCCCTGAACCTCCGCCCCATCCAACCCCCCCTGCTCCCTGTCCCTTGTCTCCCCCGACCCCTCTCCATATGCCCACCCCCTGACAGGCTCCCCCCAGAACCCCTGACCCATCCAACCGCTCCTGCTCCCTGTCCCCTGACTGTCCCTTGGGACCCCATGCCCCTTCTCCAGCCCCCTGGCCCCCTTATCCTGCTGCTCAGAGCAGTGTGTCTGAGGTGCGGAGCCAGACACAGTGCCGCGCTCCCCCACAGAGCGCACAGCTCCCCCCCGTCCCGCCCCCAGAGTGCTGCATTGGGAGGGAAATCCTGGCCCTTTGGAGAGTTTTACAAATTCCTCCCGGAGGGCAATTTAAAACTCCAAAAGCCGGACATGTCCGGGAAAATCCGGACGCATGGTAACCCGACCACAGGGACTCCAGGATCTGCAGCTGCTGCCACCTCTATGGTGATTCCTCCAACTTATCACCAACCAGCTCTTCCCCATTCTGCCAGCCGGCCCCACGGTCTGACCGTGCAGGAGAACAGAAACCCTTGGGGACAGCAGGAGAGTCTCCTCAACGCCGCACTCTTTGCATGGCTTCCCGCGGTCACCAGGAAACACGACTGCCCTGCCCCCAGGAGTCTCTCAAGGAGCTGCCGGCGCAGTCACTGGGCACCCACTCGTAATGGTCTTGGGCAGTGACATTGCAGAGGGAGCTGAGCAGACCGTCCCTTCTGTGACTTCCTGAATTGCTGCCAGGACGGACTCTCCTCTGCACTAGGGAGAGTCCCCGAGGAAAAGCAGCTGTGGTAGGGGAGGGGGCAAGACAAGCTCTCCCCCTGAGCCCTTGACTAACAGGCAAGCAGGACTCTGGGAGCCAGGGATCGGTGTGTCTTGCTGGGAGAGCAGAGCTGGAGAGCAGAAAAGGGCACTGGAGGAATTGTAGAAAAGTCAGTGTCATGGCCGAGTCATGGGCAGGCAGATCTAGTGGTCAGAGGCAGAGTCCACACTCACGAGACAGGAGTCGAGAGTCAGCTGGGTCAGGACACTGGAAGAGCAGAAGCAAAAGACCAAATTGTGTTCAGCACCTCAAGTCAGATGAGTCACCCCGAGTCCAGATGCCAGGAAATCAAGCCTGGGGAGTGGGAGCAGGAACAGCTAACACACGGTCCAGAGGGGGCGGGTGGGAGCTCGGGTGTTCAGGCAGCTTCTTGTTCCTGCTGCTGGTTTAAGGAGGTCCTGGGGGCCGATTAGCTGCTCTGGGACTCTGCCAATAGGAGCCTCAAACTGGGTCTGGACTTCATCAGTCCTAGCTAAGCAGTTTTTCGTAGGCTTCCAGGTGGCGTGCTGAAGGGTGGCTGCTCCCAGGAACCCTGCACACCCGGGTTAATGAGCCATGGGTCATGACAGTGAGTGATCTCTCCCCGCTCAAACCTCCTGCATGAAACAGTCTCCAGGGTCCCGGATGCATCCTCTGAGAATAAAAAAACACAGTCATGAGGACAAATAGGCTATGGAACAGGAGCCCCCTCTTTGTTGCAACAGCCCCAAGTGCCCAGAAGAATTGACGGTTCTTACCTCCAGGACATGCCTGGGATCTTCCATCTAAGCCTCACTGGGACCCCTATTTCTTGGTCTGACAGGATGAGATCATCTGTCCCCACTGCTCCCTGCGCCGGGCTGGCTGCAGCACACATCTGTGTAAGAGGCTGGGCCAGAGAGATGTTACAATCAGGGTCCAGGCAGCCCAGAAGGAGAACAGAGGGTCTGAAACCACAAGACGAAGCAATCAAATCCGCGGATTCGACAGAGAAGTTTTTTACCCTACAGGGACATCAAAGAAGGTCTGTTAGGAAAGCTGAGATGTTAGTCTGGAAACAGCTAAGGCAAAGATTGTGACTTGTAAAGGTTCAGTTTAAGTCACTACAAAGTGAGTTGTGTTTTCTTTGTCTGATTGAAATTTGTCTTTTTCTCTTGCTTAGTTTCACTTAAATCTCTTCTTTGTTACTGTGCTTCCCAAAGCACCTCAGCGTTGTGTGTTCGAGTGAAGTGTGAATCTCCAACCTACCCAACAGGCTGAGCTGTGCCCTGTCTCTCTGAAGGTAGCGAATAATTTCTGAGCGGTGCTGGGCCCAGAGTCCAAGGGCAGTTCACCAGACATCTCCTGTGAAGCCCAAAGAGACCAAAGGAGCAGGAGAGATTCAGGCCCCACTGATCCATGGGAACTTCCCACAGAAGAGGCTACACAGGGCTCCGGACACAGCCAGCAGGATCCCTCCCACAAGCTGGGCCATGTCCTTCCCCTCCCAGCCCCACAGCTTCCTCCCCACCCCAGCCTCAGGAACCCCTCCCACCTCCCTGCTCTCCCCACTCATTCTCCAATACGAGGCTGTTTCCAGAATGGAAGCAGGTGCGTACCAGAGTTCACTCACCGCTAGATGCTGGCCAGGCCTCGTGTCACCGCTTTCTAGCTGGCTAGCAACCCCACTGATACTCACTCTTGCAGTTTTTTGGCTGAGAACTCAGCCCTCCAACCAGGTGACTGGCCTTTACTCCACTCCTTCCTGGGTCGTGCTCCTTCCAAACAAAGTCCAAAAATGTCTTGAACAGAAACAAGGCCTTCCACCCTCGTGGGGAGTTCTTCCTCCTCCTGATTTCGGCTCGGCCTGCCCTTCTTGGGTTTCTATGGTCTTCTGTGTCCCCTTCCTTAGGGACGGTGAGAGAACCCAGTCCTACCCTGGACTCCAGGTTTTGACCCAAGGCCGTCGACTGAACAGCTCGCTCTGTTTCTGTACCTTTGATGCTGTTTTCCCTTGTTTCCTCTCGGGTGGGGCTCACTTGGTCATCAATTTGGCCTTGCCCCAGGCTAGGCAGCCATAGGCCAAGCCACCCTGTTAGATACCCTCCTCCTTCAAATCCGGTCCAGCCCGGCTGACAGGTTTGCTGAGGGGATGGTGAAAACCCATTGCTGATCAGAAGGAGGTCAGAGTCTGTTCTCTAGGAGCTGAAGGTCCGTTTGTTCTGCTGTGGGAAGTGGAGCTGGAGAGCGGAGAAGTAAGGTGAAAGAGACTGCATGATGGAGTTGGAGACTGAGGGATGGGAGCCTCCTCCCAGAAACTCTCCCAGGAGAACAGGTTTGAGGAGTTCTCTGGGGAGTCTCTTGCTAGGAAAAAAACAAGGGTGGAACATTGATGGAGATGTCTCTTTCCCAGGGATGGGGGAAGCTCCTAGCCAGGCTATGCAGCAGGGATCCCATTTCTCCCCCAAGAAACCCATAGGCCCAAAGAAGTCAATGGCTCTTACCTCCATGAGGGAACGGGGTCTTCCCTCTCAGCCTCTTTGAGAACTACCACTGCTTGGTTTCCTCGGACAAGGGACCTGCCCCCACTGCTCCCTGAGGTGGTTCAGCTTCTGAGTGCAGCCATCTGGGAGGCTGTCACACACCCCAGTGCCTAGAAGACGTGGGGGGAGCAGGCTCCTCTTCATGTCAGACTCTGAGAGCCCAAAGAAGAATAAAGGGCAGGAGATGAAGCTAGCCCTGAGCCTCTGTCCCATCCTCACCTCCGCAAATGTGGAGCTTCCTGAGCTTCAGTTGGGCAGACAGTCTGTAGCCCTGACACAAAGGTCCTTCTGCGCCATATGGGGCAGGAAGATCTCTGCCTGGGAGCACGGGGAATGGGATGGGGGTGAGCTCAAGGAAAGAGGGGAGGGGTATGGGTGGGAGGGAAAGAGCTCCTGCCCCACATGAAGGAATTTGGGGGGCCAAGGGAAGGACCCGGCTCCACAGAGAGGGCAGAGAATTTCTGTGAGTGCCAGGGGCCTCCATTTCTGCTTCCACTAGCCCCGCATTTACAGTGAGAAAGAGCAGTACCTGCAGCAGGGAGCGGGACTTGCTGAACAGGGAGGGGAACCTTTAAGAGCATCAGACGAGCCACAGCCCTTGCAGCGCCTCGGGCATCTGGTGCAAGTGCCTGATGATGTGAAGCTGGCACATGACCTTGGCTGTGACATCCTCGTGCTGCAGGGGAACGAGAACATGTTAGAGACAGAGACACTCCCCAGGAATCAGGGAGGATTAAGGGCACCTGGAACCAGCACCATCATTTCCACCCAGCAGCTGCTCATGTCTGAGTGGTGGATTCACCCTCCCGACCCCCAGGATGGAGGCTTGCTGTCCTCTCTAGTGACCTCCAGTGCCAACCCCCCTCCTTGTACTGTGAGCTCCTGCCACCTCCCCATCAGTGCCCCTGACAGCTGTTCCACCTCCAACCCACCTGGGGACACCGCTCAAGTTCATAGAACCCTCTAGAAGGGCAGGGAGGGGGCTCTAGCAGGGTGGCGGGGGGTAGGAGGGATTCTGGCAGCAGTGAAGTGGGATGGGGAGAGGTTGAGACCTTTCCCCAAGTCACCCCAGTGACAAAAGCTGAAGCCACAGGATGGCAGCCCTGGTGAATGAGGCAGGTCAGCAGCCCCTGCTGACTGAATCCTCCCAATCTCTCGAGAGCGGGTCCAGCCCTACCAGCAGCAACACCAGCTTCCCACGCCCATGTGCCTCAGCCCTTCCTGCTCGGTCACCATCACCAGTCAGTCCTTGGCCTCCCAGGCTGCTGGTGAAGGGAGCATCTCTCGATGGTGGCTCAGGTGACATGGACACTAGGCTATGGGGAAATGGGTGCAGCTCTGTGGGGCAGGAAAGGTTCCCAGAGGGCTCTTAGGAGACTCTCCTGCTTTTCCCAGGAGTGATAGCAGAGCACCACATCCTAAGAAGAGAAGTCCATGAAGTCCAGAAGTCCCCACTAGGCTCCTTGCCACCAGGCCAGCGAATGGCGATAGGATGGGAATGAGGCCCTGGCCCCCACCCCAAGCTCCTGAGTCGATTGCAGCTGCTTACCGTGACCCCCATCAGTTGCTGGGCTTCCCCCAGGAGGGAGTAGACGAGCAGCAGCCCAGCCTGGCTGACACGCAGCAGGGGGTCGTGGATGGCCAGCACTGCTGTCTGAAGGAAGGATCTTTTCTGACCGATGGAGAAGAATTTTCCAAAGACCTAAAACCAAGAGGACATGAGGCTCGAGCAGATTGGCCAGAGCCAGCCTCCAAGTCCTGGCGGTACAATGGCGTCTAGTGTCCCAAAGGGTGGGGAAGAGAGCTGCTGTGGCCAAGGCAGTTCATTCCCCAGGAGGCTTTCAGGGTCCCAGGGCTCAGGGAAGCCCCTTTATTAAAAGGTCGCAGATGCTGAGGGACCAAAGCCTCCAGTGGCTCTTTCGGGAGGGCAATTTCTGGCAGGGGCCAGGATGGGCTGGAAATGGATCTCTAATGTGTGTGAGCAGGCCCACTCTGCTGTGCAGGGCACCGAGACGACAGGGGACCCTGTGTTGCTTCCAGCAGAGAGATATCCTGCACCTCAGCGGCTAGAGGAGTGTGTGTGTGTTGTGTGGGGCGAGGGGGTTGGAGCTGACAGACCAAAGGTCTCTTCACCCCAGCTTAGTGATTTCTCTCATTGCTGGGAATGGCCTCTGCATCTCCTTGGTTTCTTCAAGGGGAATCCAACCTGCAGCCTCACAAGGACAAGGAGACTCATGGCCCAGTCCCCATCCCAAAGGGGTGACTTTTCTTCCGCTGCAGCAATTCAGCTTGTGTGAGACGGGACAAGCTCACACAGTCTCTCTCACGGGGCGTCTCTGGAGCAGCGTTCTGTCGATGCCCTTGTCTATCCAGGAGCCGCTCCAGGGCCTCCTCTGTGATGTTGTGGCAATCACCCATTTCACCTTTGACTCCAGGCTGGGGGCACTGTGTTACGGTGTGTTCGAAGGTTTGGATATTCTCACCACAGTTGTGAGACGGGGGCGGGGGGGTGTCTTTGACTTTCTACTTGTGCAGCAAGTAGCCGCAACTTGGGTCAGTGACAATGTGCTTCTTTGGAACAGTGGCTGAGGTCCAGATACTCTGCCATTCCCTGGTCGGGTCTGGAGACATGAGGGGGGCGCATGTGGTCCATATTGGCTCTGGAGCTCACTATGTCCCCTACCCAGTTCCCAGGTTGGGGCATTCTGCTTCCTGACTGGCAATGGAATTGGGCAAAGCCCACCTCCTTTCTCTGCTTCTACAGGGTGCAGGGAATTAAACAAGGGTCTGATCAAGCAATCGTGACTGACTGACTCAGGGCTCTCCTCTCAGACACTTGGGGATCAGCCAGGGGGACGAGGAGCAGAGAGACACCCAGAGCCATAATCCTATTTTAACTCACCCACCCGGGGATCCTCCTTATGCCACGGAGCAATGCAGCCATGTAAGACACTCAAATCACGGCAACTAGCGAGGTTCCAATGGGGGACCTTTAGCACCAGCCTGTCCCACTGGTTGCTGGATGAGGAACTCTGAGCTGGAAATAAGGAGTGGGCTCTTTTCCTGTCTCCAGGAGGCATCCACTGCAGGGAACCCAGCCAGCCCCACTCCCTGAGCTGTGTCATGCCCTGGCACAGTGCCCTTACCTCCCCCACTCTGGCTGTATTCTTGTAGCCTAAGAGCCTTCTGTCCTGGTGCCAGTCATAACACCAGAGATCTTCCGCATCATGTATGGTCAGGCCTGGAAGAGAGAGAGAGAGAGAGAGACTTTTCTCATTCTGGTTGCAGTTTCTGTGTCCTTCCAATCCCATTGGTGGCTCCACAGTGGAGTGGAGAAGAACAGAGGCAGAGAGAGACTTGTCCTCCAGCTGGGGTCAGTCGGAGAGCAATGGTCTGGGGTCCCATTATCCACCTGTGGTCACTCTCAGTCCCCTATTGGGTTCCGTGTCCCAGCTGGGTTCCTTACCCCTCTGTTGGAGCAGCAGTTGGTAGAGCCGGTAAGTCCCCTCCCTGGCCTGCCGGCTGATGTCCTTGTCTGGATCGCTGACAAATAGAGCCAGCTGGGCCACATGGTGACCCATCCTAGGGAACTCAGCTGAGATCTAATGGAAGGGAGAGGAGAGGGGACTCCATCAGCATTTTCCTGTCAGCTCCCCTGGGCCAGAGGGCTCCTTCCCCTTAGCTCCTCTGCAGGAGATGCTGGGGGAGAGGAGCTTGAGATCGATCCTTCATTTGCTCTGCTGCCAAGGGAGCCCAGAGCTGCTTTGGGATGCCAAGCAGGGGTGGAGCATGGGCTCCTTAAAGGCCCAGGGACAACACTGAACCAGGACAAGAAGAACTTGACTCAAGCCTAGCTCAGTCCCTGCTCTGACTCTGCCTCCCTATGAAGAACCCTCCTAAGCCACAGCCCCGGCAGCAGCAGATCCTGCAGCCCGCTGGAGCCAGCCCGCCTCCGCCTGGAGCCAGCAAGCTGGGGTCGGAGGTCACTTACGTCGAACTCAGGGAGGGAGACTGTGTATCTCAGCAGGGCTGTGCTGCTCCTGATGGCCCTGGCTCGCTCCTGTGACACCCTGGACATGACCCACAAGTTGATATTCTGTGGGAAAAGGAGGCAGGTCAGACTCAGTGTCCAGGTGCACCTGCTTTGCAAATGAGCCCCCCACGCCCCCAGCCCCAGGGGCCTAAGACATTCTGCGCAGGGGGGAATAGCTGAGGCCTTGATGGCAGAGCTTTAGAAGGGGATTCTTTCCCCCAGGACACAGCTTGTACCCTGCGGGTCACAACTTGTCAGCGTCTCTCTAGATTGGGACAATGTTCGGGGTCAGGGCTGGTCCCATCCTCCCAGAACTCCTGATTCCTGAACAGTTCACCAGAAAGGAGACTGAACCCTCGGCCCTTCCCTGCTATGAAAATCCTTGGGGGGATGTAGGGAGTGACTGAGAACACAATCCCCCCAGGAATTTCAGAGCAGATCAGAGGGAAGGGCTGATTCCTTGGGCTCCTCCTGTTTCTCTAGGAAGGAGCATGTGCCTCTTCTCTGAGAACCATCTCCCAAATCTCATGGGGTGTGTGTGTTGGGGGGGTGGGGGAAGGGTGGGTTTTCAGACTCTCACTCCCCAAGACAGCAAGGAGCCCTGTGGTTAGTGCTCAGCAGAACCAGGCAGAGCTCTGGCTTGAAATCCCAGCTCTTTCCTCTGTCCCTCAAGAAGGAAGGACCTGACACTGCATTGCACTGACTTCCCCAACCAAGGACGGCCCACTGGGGACCCAGCTAGGAGGACACAGTAGAAAATGGATCTTCCACTCTCTCCTTACCAGTCCCCCAAAGAGTTCAGGTGAAATGGGGCTCACCTCCAAGATGAAGTGGAGCCTGTCTGTGTCTGGGGACTCTGCCAGCAGGTTCCCCAGCATGGCATCCAGGACCTCTGGGATGACTTTGTGCAGAGCCTGCAAAGCATGGGTCAGAGGTAGGGAACCTGGGCCTACACGTGCCACAGGATGGGAAGAGGGGTCTCTGGGAAGCACTGGGGAGACTCCAAACACATCTCCTGGCCTCTCTCCTTCACATCCCACGGCAGGCAATTCGCAAGAATTGATGACCCCTGGACCTTTGATCCATGAGCTTAGCAGGTCTCTGCAGAGGGCCTTGTAGGCAGAAGAGTATGAAACAGCCAAGTTGCTATGGATGGAAGCTGGGCTTCTGGATAAAACATGGCGAAAGAAAGAAAGAAAGAAAGAAAGAAAGAAAGAAAGAAAGAAAGAAAGAAAGAAAGAAAGAAAGAAAGAAAGAAAGAAAGAAAGAAAGAAAGAAATCCTCCAGGGAGGGGTAATCTCTTCCCTGCTGGAGGGAAGAATCCAACCCTGCAGCTTGTTCCAACTCTGTTACCCCACCCCTAAATCTGGAGCTCCAGCAAATCAAGGGAGCAGGGACCAAGGAAAAGTAAGAGGATGGAGGAGGAGGAGGTACCTGGATGCCGGTGGTGTCCTTCTCCGTGCCCAGGGTGAAGACGGAGTGAAGGGCAGCTCGCAAGAGGTGGGTCTCTAGGGCTGGCTCCAGGGCAGGTTTCATGGTGCTGGCAAGAGAGAGGAGCTGGTATTAGACTGTGCAGTATGGGAGTGGGACTGTCGCCAACATGGACACCAAGCCACAGGGATAGAGGCACAGGCTGGTGAGAATGGAAACTGAGGCACTTAGCTAGGGAATGACAAGGCCAAGGCGTCCCAGACAGACAGTGGCAGGACAGGAATAGCTCCTGTTCCCTGGAGCCTGCGGCCGCTCCTGTATCTAAGCCCAGGAGTGAGCCCCTCCCCAAGGCCCCTGTCATGTTATGGAAGTGAAAAGAAGAGCCCCGCCAGGAGAGAGTGAACCTTCCCACCCCACCATCTCTGCCAGAGGTGCCACTCTTGGGAGGTGACCTGGGAGGGAGAGTGACGGTGACTCCCAGCCTTGGGCCTGAGCAGCACTGGGGTGAGGGGAGCCGGCGGGGTGGGGGGGTGGGGCTGTCTCGGTACCAGAGGTTGCCCACTGCAGCCAGGGAGTGGGCGAGGACGGCGCTGGGTGACGAGTCATCGGGAAGCTCCTCGATGAGCTCCTGTGAAATGCAAAGGAGACAAAGGAGAGTGTAAGATTCAGGCCTGACTGACACCTCCCAGTGAGGAGATGACACAGCCAGTGCCCCACATGGCCAGCAGGATCCCCCACCACCACCCGCTCCCCCAATTCCTTCCTGCCCATCCGACTTGTCCCACTTCCCGGATTCCTGCGCAGCTCACCCCCAATCCCCTTCTTTCCTCCTCCCTGTCAAAACTGCCCCCATTCAGCCCCATCCCGATGACCAATCTGGGACCATGTAATTCCTTGTCTCCCACTCTCAGCTGCCCTCCAGCCCCACAATTCCCTCCCTGCCCACTACTGACCAATCTCAGAATTTCTCCCTTCTCTTCTCCCAAGTCTTCAGCGACAGCAATCCCTGCCCTCTGCTGCCACCTCCAATAGTACCCAGCCCCCACCCATTAGCAGGGCCATACCCCTGCCAATCCCATGTCTCTCTCCTCTCGCCAGCTGCCGTATGGCGTGTCTCACTCACCACAATCCTCTTCACCACAGCCGCCTTGCAGCAGCGCGGCTCCAGCGTGTCCTCCCCTCTCTCCCGTGCAGCCAGACATGCGGGGTAGATGGCCTGAAGGAACAGGAGCTGCTGCCCCTCATCCTGGACCCACCAGGAGTGGGGTATAGCGAGAGAGAACCTGTTAGCGAGGGACCTTCCTGCCCCACCCAAACCAGCTCCAGGGCTCAGGCCTCAATGGGAGATTGTGGGGACCCGCCTATTCTCCAAATCCCCCCCCACTCCTACACAAGCAGGATCAGGAACTGGGACAGTGCCTGTGGGGGGAGACGACCTCGGCTGTTGTGGGACAAAGACCCCCAACTGGGGGTCCCACATCATGGATGTAAAAGGGCCCCATTAGGGGTGGTGGATCAGGAAGGACAAGACCCTTGGCAGGGGGTGGGGATGCTGGGAAGGGACAGGGCAATCTTGGTTCCAGCCCAGGTGGGGAACATTTGTACCTTATCTCTGCACTGGAGCTGCTCTCGGATGACCTTGAGAGCAGCTTCATCTTTGGCCAGGTCCACCCCTTCCTCCTGCTCCGAATCCAGGGGGCTCCCTGCACCAGGGAGGGAAGGACAGGGGCGTGGTGGGCAGAGCAGGATTCAAGACCCCCCTTCCCACCTCAGGCCCCCAGGGCAGATCGGGCCCCAAACCTCCCTCTCAGGGATGCCTTCAGCCCCCAACAGCTGCCAAAGCCCAGAGCAGAGCCCCCCTCCCCTGCCCAGGACTCCAGGGGAGGTGCCGATTCCCCCGGCCCCGGAGCAGCAAGGACCAAAGTGGCAGCAGCTCTTCACGCCCCCACCCCCAGGTCCCCGTGCGGAAGGGGCAGCTGTGTGACGGCTGCTGCTGTCCGTGGGGTTCGCGGGGCTCAGGCCAGACTCCTGGGCTGGGGACCCCCCCCACCCCGTATCCCTGGGAGAGCGTCTGGGCCCAGGGTGTTCACATCCCGTCCTCACCCCTCCCGGAGCCCAGCCTGGCTCCTCACCTGGAACAAAGCAGTGGCCTCCATCGGCCTGGCTGCTGCCAGAGGCCCAGGTGCTGCCGCTGTCCCAGGCTGAGCTGCCGGTGCTGGGACAGGGACCTTCCCCCTCCTGGCCGGCGGGGGCTGGAAGGGCCTCAGAGACCGGGCAGGGCGAGGCCTCCTGATGGGAATGGGGGCTGGGCTCCTGGGGCCGCTGCTGCCCACACAACAAGCCCCAGAGCCACCCTGCCCGGCGCCCCTCCTGGGCTGGGTCCTGTCTGCCAAACCGCAGCCTGGGCCAGCTCCACTGGGGCCTGGTCGGGGCCTCTCCCAGCTCGGCGCCTGCGCCGGGAGCCGGGGTCCTTTTCCAGAAGGCCGGGCACTTCCGCCGTCTGGCCTGGACGGGACCTGCTTCCCCGCCAGCGGGGACGCAGGGCTTGCTCTGCCCCTTGGGAAGACGGCAGCTGCTTCCCTCAGGCTCTGGGGCCACCTGCAGAGCCTTCCTCCGCAACATCCGCAGGAGCCTGGCCATCCTGGAACCGAGCGGGGAGCAGGGGTGAGTCTGGGCTCAAGGCAGCCTTTCACTCCTGGGCCTTTTCTGTCCCTCCTCCCCCCTGCTCCAACCACAGCAGCCCCCTCTGCCCCCACAGGAGTGCAGGGAGTGCCATCTACACACACAGGCAGGAGTTCATTGCATGATCTGCTCCCAACGTTCCCCCTCGTAATCCCAGCTGCTGCACTATCCAGGAAGTCTCATCCTTTTCCAGCAATGGGGTCAGTCCCAAAGACCATCGGTTACTCTGGACATGCAGCCCCCTCCTGTCGTCCCAGGCCACTCTCCCGCCCAGGCTAGAGAAGGAACAGAACCCAGGAGCCCGGACTTCTCCTGCGAAACCATTCCCCATGTCAAAGTCACAGAGACCCTTGGCACAGGAAGACCAGGGCCCTCCTCGTTCCCCATTGATTTCCATGCTCAGCAGCTCACAGGGTCTGGCCCAGCTCAGAGACTCTCAGCCTGGGGAACAGTGTCCCACAAGGGAAGGGCTGGGAGCCCCATTGCTGGAACCTTTCCAAACACACTGGAGATGGCTCTGGAGAAGCCCCTGCCCGGTCTAAGAGTGAGGGGCTCTTGGGGGCTGTTTGCAAATGAAATCCCCCTTTGGAGATATTCTCTTCCCCTGTTTCTGCCTCTCCCAAGACAGACAGGGGAAGACACCCAGGAACCCGAATGCCACTCACTTGCTCTCAGTGATGGGATGATGGATGGCGGATGTTCAGGGTCAGCAGACGTCCCTCGCCCTCCTCCTCACTCTCCAAGCCCAAGGCAGGCTGGAGAGGGTGGTGACCTCAGGAGTTACCCTGCCCAGCCAGCAGGCAGGGTGATGACACGAGGGCGATCGACTGGCTGTGAAAAGAAGAGTCTGTCTTATTGCCAAGGGACGGAGAAACTCAGCCAGCAGCAGGGTGCAGAACACTGCCCTAGGGCGGAGGTGACAGCGCCTCCAGGATCCTGACATCCCAGCATTTTACACACCTTCCTGGAGCCTCCCAACCCTGCTGGGCTGTAGCGATGGGACCCCAACCCTACTGATGGCAAACGGACCTCAGCTACTAGCTCAGGGTCACACTGAGTGTCAGAGCCATGGATGGACCCCTTCACTAACCACTGCCGCACACTCCCTCCCACAGCTGGCAATTGCAACCAGGCCCTAACGTCTGGTCCCCCTGCCTTTGAGAGGGAGGGTCACTCCTGCTTCCACTGATGCCTCTTGATCTGTGGGACTTTGGGCAAGTTGCTCCCCCTCTCTAGGCTCTCTGGGACTCACATCCCTGAATGGGCTTTAAAAAAGACAATGGTTAAAGTTTGGCCCCAACTCGTTCTTGTTTCTCGAGACTAGCCATTTTAGCAAAGTTTAGAATTCTTGACATTCAACACCTGGAAACATCCCTTTCTCCTTTGCAGATGGCCTTAACATCCCTTATCTCACCCAGGCTCCCTGCTGCCTGGAGTTAGAGAATTGACCCTGTTCCTGTTGGACCTACCCAAGGTGTCACACAGCAAAACGGGGACGGAGCCAGAAAGAGAAGACAACAGTCCTAACTCCTGTTCTAACTAACAGACAACAACCCCCCGGAAGCAGGGATAAAGCCCAGGAAATAAGATGTGAACATTTTCATGGAAACCGTTTTCTGTCAGAAAATCCATTCAGATGAAACCACTTTGTTTCCTGAAATCGTAACAAGTAGGAGGAAAATTCTTTGCAAAAATATTTGTTTGCAAAACAAGAGCATCTCCTGTTTATCATGGTGCATTAAACTGTCTCATCGTACACAAAGGGGAGACACTGTGCTCCAGAAAATTAGATGAGATACTTCAGTCTGAGCTAAGTAGTTGCTGCTCTTCACAATTTCAAAACAATAAAATACAAATCCAATCGAATATTAGGTCATAATCTGCTATGGCTCAGTGTGATAGGACATCCCCTAGTCTGCACTGCTCCGAATGACACTCTTCAGTGGATCCCCAGCATCCACCCATGGCGAGGTAGGTGGGAGAGAATTGTTATTCGTCCTTGACAGAAGGAGAAACGAAGGCTGAGAAAGGAGCAGTGACTTGTCTTAGCTGATGCAGCCAGTCAGTAGCAGAGTTGTTCTCAAATGAGCTACAGACCAACAATTGTTCCTAGTAATTATTCAGCAATTATTTCAGAAGAATTGGAATGTTCGAGAGGATCATGAACTGCTCCGAGACAATGAATGGAGAGCAGCGTCCACATTGGTCAAACATCTAACTGGTTGTGACTTATTTGCTTGGTCATAAAAGAGAACAAGAAAGACCACAGTTTCCTCCCTGTTAATACCCCCCTCCTCAGCCAATCAAGGTTGGGACTTTGAGGGGTGGGAGGCTAAGAATTCACATCAAATAGCCCAAAGAATGGCCCTGGTCACCACCGCTAGTCCAGTCTCACCTCTCTGTGAGGGCCTCCCACAACCCCCCCCCCGGCCCCCGCTCCAGACACAGAGCTCCTGGTGGTGGGAGGAGAGCAGAGGAAAAGGACAAAGGAAGCAAGAAGAGAAAGGTAGGAGGGACAGAGGAAAAGGGAAAACAAAAAGGAGAAACCCCAATGTCCCCAGTAATTCTAAGGGACTAAGTCCTAGGTCGGAAATAAAATGCTGCCCCCACAAACTAGTGGTTTCCTTTCCTAAAAATCAGCTGGCACCTGATGGATCAGACTGAGCAGGTTCCAAACTTCTCCGAGGCTCTTACCTTCTATACAGGGACGTCTGTTTTCGAGCAAAACCACGAAAAGAATAGGAGAAAACTCCGAAGAGGGTCCTCCTTGCGCTCACGTACGTGCAAGTGAATGCTCTCTCAGTCCTCCAGGAGAGACCTCGAGAAGGAGACGTGCTGAAGCAAAGCCACAGGGATCTCCGAGGTTGCCCCTGTCCTGCACCCCTGTCCTGCCTGGCTGATGTCAAGATCTCTCTGTGAGGTCATCGCCTCCCCACCACCTTTGTCCAATAGGCTGAGGTCCTGCCAAAGGCCCTTGTGATGTCACTGCCACACCCACCCCTCCCCTGCAGTGCTGATGTCCTGCCCCTGTCCAGCCACACTGGATGTTTGAGCTGCTTCCCCTGGATCACCCCACGCAATGACTCTTCCTTGTGGGGATGACACCAACCACACAGTAAAACATCAGAGGCTTCTCCCCATGCTATGCTCAGTTTTTCATAAATTAGCAGACTTTATGGACAGAAGAGACAATTAGAGCATGTCATCTGACCCGCTGCATATCACATGCTTTCTGTAGCGCAAAGAGCTGGTTTTTGACTACACACGTTCCAGAAAGGCATCTAGTCTTCATTAGAAGACATCAAGAGGTGGGGAATTCCCACCACTTCCCTTTCTAGTTTGTTCCTTTGGTGATTCATCCTCACGGTTGAACATGTGTGCCCTCTTTCGAATACGAATTGGTCTCTTTTGAGTTTCCAGCCACTGCATCTTGTTATGCTTTTCTCTGCTAGATCAATGAGCCCTTTAATACCCGATAGTTTCTCTCCATGAAGTCACTTCAACACTTCAATGACGTCACCTCCCGATCTTTTTTATCATCTAAACAGGCTGAGCTCTCTCAATAGCTCACGAGCAGGCATTTTTCTCCAGCCCTCGAAATGTTTCATTGCTTTTTGCTGCCCCATCTCCAAGATTTCAAAATCTTTTTTCAAAGGTGGAAGCCAAATGCTCATGTTGAATGGCTTGCCCAGCATGGCCCCGAAATCCTCTTCACAGTCAGTGCTTTCCTGGCTACACTTCCCCATTCTGTAGGTGTGGCCTGCATGCTTTGTTGCTAGCTATAGGACCCTTCCTTTGGTTATTTTCCAACTTGTTTTCTTTGAATGGGTCCAGCTTCTCAAGGGATCCAATTGCTCTGTGACACTGCCCTGTCCTCATCATTAATTACCACTCTGCTACTATTTCATCACCCACCAATGTTAGCAGCAGTGATTTTTTATTTGGGTTGCAGTTCATTGATATTTATTTTCAAGAATTAGTCCCCGAGAGCCTCTTCATATCCCTAGTGCCCAGAACCTGCTCCACACAGCACAGTAAGAAAAGGCCGCCCAGCCCAGCTGTGCCATAGGGGCTAAGCACAGAATAACCTTAGGAGCTTGTGTCATCCATAGCTTCTGAACAACATGTGGGGGTCATCAGCTTACAAATACACTCTAGACCGATAGCGTAGACAGGCCCCAAATGTTTCTAAGTGTCCCGCCTTGAAAAAGAGGAGAGAAAAAAACAGAACCTTGATTAGCTTTATTTTATAGTGATGGAAACTGAGGCACAGAGAAGCAAAGAAATTCGCTCATGGTGAAAAAGCCAGGAATAGAAAACGGCAGATCTGCTGATAGTCAGTCCTGGGCCCTAGCCGTGTTTGTCCTGGCCTCTCTGCTTCAGCTCCAGCAACAACCCAAGTCGAGGTTTTCTTCTTCTCCATGTCCTTTAACTTCACGTCACTGCAGAAGAAAGATTGTTTCTGACCAGCTGGCTCTAATGCACGGAGATGTCTTTCCAGAAGACGTGCTCTGGCTCAGTCCCATGTCGTAGGTTTTCTGGAGGAAGTGCTCGGTGACGTTCTTGGGCCTGTGTTGCACAGAAGATGGACAGAATGGTCCTTTCTGACCTTAATTCTTTTTTTTCGCTAGGAGGGTAAGGCTGGACATTTTCTCTCATTCACTTTCCTTTGGAATAATTTCAATCCAGTCCAAAGGATTTCCTCTTCCATTGTGTATTCAGCACCTTTCCTAGCAAACAGTTCCTGTTCGAGCACAGGTTTCCAGTTTCAGGCTGTCCCAGGGTGAGATGGCCATGAAAGGGGTAGTAGCTCAACTGAACCTATCCCCAGGTGAAGGGAATAAGTGCAGGGGCAGAAGGAGAGGCCCCGAGATAGGACAGATTCTTCTGCTGGGCTGAGAGTATAATTGCATGCACTTCACTTCACTTCATTGGATGCATTCAGTGGAAAATACAGTGAGGAGATTTATATAAGCACAGAACGTGAAACAATGGGTGTTCTCATACACACTCACTTCAGATGAGCTATTAGCAGCAGGAGGGCGGGGAGGGGGAAGAAAACCTTTTGTAGTGATAATCAAGGTGGGCTATTTCCAGCCGTTTACAAGAACGTCTGAGGAACAGTGGGGGTGGGGGTGGGGAATAAACATGGGGAAATAGTTTTACTTTGTGTAATGACTCATCCATTCACAGTCTTTATTCAAGCCTAAATTAATTGTATGCAGTTTGCAAATTAGCTCCAATTCATCAGTCTCTTGTTGGAGTCTGTTTTTGAAGTCATTTTGTTGTAATATAGCAACTTTTAGGTCAGAGATTGAGTGACCAGAGAGATTGAAGTGTTCTCTGACTGGTTTATGAATGTTATAATTCTTGACATCTGATTTGTGTCCATTTATTCTTTTACGTAGAGACTGTCCGGTTTGGCCAATGTACATGGCAGGGGGCATTGCTGGCACATGATGGCATATATCACATTGGTAGATGTGCAGGTGAACGAGCCTCTGATAGTGTGGCTGATGTGATTAGGCCCTATGATGGTGTCCCCTGAATAGATATGTGGACACAGTTGGCAACGGGCTTTGTTGCAAGGATAGGTTCCTGGGTTAGTGGTTCTGTTGTGTGGTGTGTGGTTGCTGGTGAGTATTTGCTTCAGGTTGCGGGGCTGTCTGTAGTCAAGGACTGGCCTGTCTCTCAAGATTTGTGAGAGTGAAATGGCCCACCTTGAATATCACTACAAAAGGTTTTCTTTCCCCCGTTCCACTCTCCTGCTGGTAATAGCTCATCTGAAGTGAGTGTGTATGATAACACCCATTTTTTCACGTTCTGTGTGTATATAAATCTCCTCACTGTATTTTCCACTGAATGCATCCGATGAAGTGAGCTGTAGCTCACAAAAGCTTATGCTCAACTAAATTGTTTAGTCTCTAAGGTGCCACAAGTCCTCATTTTCTTTTTGCTTAGATGAATGGGTCTGTAGTTGCCTGGATCACTTTTTTCCCTCTTGCTTTACTAGCATCGGACACTAGATGGGGAGGAAGAGCCTCACCAGCTCTATAAAACCAGCTGGGGGAAGGCTGGGAGCAACAGGTATCAGAATAAGCTAGACCCGGGCTTCTCAAACTTTTGGTTTTGCTGGCCCCACTTTGAAAGTATTTCAGGCTATGACAACCCCCGACCCCCAAACAGTCATAGCAAGTTACTGTACGGACTCATAGAAACATACGCATGGTATTGCCACCCTTACTTCTGGGCTGCTACGGGCGGGGCACTGCCCTCAGAGCTGGGCAGCTGGAGAGGGACAGCTGTTGTAGCCCTCTTCCCCTCCTGCCCCCCCTCCCCTGAGAATATTTTTGTGATCTCTTGACCCCCCCACCCCCCCAAAGACTTGCAACCCCCTTTTGGGTCAGGACTCCCAGTTGGACTAATGCCGAGCTAGACAATCTCAAACCATGAACTAGTTCCCAGGCGTCTCTGGGCCGATTCTCAGAGGAGGGAGCTCCCAGAATCAGGCCCTCGATGGCTCTCCCAGTGCAGCAGGCCCTGGGTGCAGCGATCCGTTTGAAACAGGAACCCCTGCAAGATGCTCTCTACCTTCGGTTCCTGACCCCTCCAGGAGCCGAGTGCATCTTCCCCAGCCTCAGGCAGAGCTCAGAGCAGAGTCAGCAGCAGCAGCCCCTCCCCGGCGAGAGCTCCAAGTGAAGGCAGGGGCCTGGCAGAGAGAGGAGAGGGGCACAGGCAGGTCAGCGGAGGGGTGGAAGGTGGATCCCACCTCAGGAGATTTAACAGAGAGAGGAAAGCAGGGCTGTGAGCGCGCAGAAGAGAGACACCCCCCAGGAAATCCCCCCACCCCCCACCCCAGACACCGAGATCCCGGCCTGGCACAGGGGTTCGCTCCCCAACACTTACTCATGACAGCTGCAGCAAGGGGTCCCTGTGGGGCGGGAGGAGCTTCCACCCCGCTCCGGCTGGCTGGATCTGGAAAGAGAGAGAGAGAACAGGGAGAGGAGAGTGTGGTGAGGAGTTGGTGCCCAGGGGTCCCCCTGCCCCGCTCCTAGCTCTGGACCCCCATAGCAGGGGTATCTGTAGGTGTGTTCAGGGAAGGGCCGGGGGCTCTGCTCCACCAGGGCTGAGAGCGTCAGAGCAAAGTAACTGTAACACTGCTGAGTATTTTCAATGTTGCCTCGTCCTGAATGTCACTGATCCCCCAGTTTATAATGCGTCTCCCCGGCCGGTTCTCTTGCTAATTTGAACTTCAGGGAACACATCAAATCTCTCTCCTGCCCCCACATCTGCTGGGTATGGGCAACTGCCAGGGCCCTCTACACTGGTGTTAACATCTGGATCCTGGCCAAACTGGTTCTAGCCCATGTGGCCAACCCCCAGTGACCAAAAATCACAAGTCAGAGCCCCCCAAAACCATCAGATTGGCTGAAACAAGATGAGATTTTGAAAACAACTTTGGGTTCTGTTCTTGATCTCCTGGTGGTGCAGCCTTTAGGGGTCACCTTTTCAAGCTTTTCTCCCCAGCCAGGAGGGCTAGAACAAGAAAAACTTCCGACAAAAATGGCCAACCCCGCCAAAATCTTCTTCCAGAATCAGAAAAAATTAGTCCAGAATCATTGAAAACAGAATAATTTTTGGTTTTTGAATTTTCCAGGAAGACAGTGAATGTTTTCTATTAAAGCCGACACTTTCCACAAAAACTTGCCTTGAATCAAAACCCAATTTTTCCTTAAAAAAAAAAAAAAGTCAATGAACCATTTCAGTCCACTCGTTACAGCTGTTGTGAAATCCCTCATCCCACCCACCCCAGTTCCCACCACCTCCCCCCCAACTCCAGACCCTGCACCCATTGCACGCACAGCTGCGCCCCCTGCCTGGCCATAGGGCCCCTTCCCTGCCCCCCAAAGAGCAACTGCAGCAGATCCCAATGGGGGGATGCACACAGGGACCAGCCAGCTGCACCTGCTGCCGCTCAGCCCTGCAGGGTCCGTGTTTAGCCTCTCCCCGTCCCCGTCCCGGGCAGAGAAGCGCGGTACCTGGGGCTGTGCCAGGCCCATCCTGCCATGAAGATGCCCTGTGGGCTGTGGTGCCCTGGCAGAGGGAGAAGCTGCTGGATCCATCTGGGCTCCAGGCGAGCGTTGGGTTGGGATCAGGCCCCTCTGGGGTGGCTCAGCAGCTGGTTTGCAGGGCTGGTCACCTCCTGGCCCCTTGCAGATTGTCTGAACGTGGCAAGCTTCTCTCTAAGGGGAGCTCGGACAGTTCCTCCCAGACCTGTCAGTCACGACATTGCCTCCATGGTTTAGAACCGGTTGTGGGGTCCCCGTATCAGGATTCCCCCCTTATATCCCCTCACCACGCCCTGGAGGGACCAGATGAAGGGATCTCACTTCAGTCCTTGGCCCTGGCCTGCTGGGATCCCTCAGGCACGTGGTGACATTCACTCGTGTTCATCCACTCCCCACTTACAGGATTGTGACCAGTGGTGTCTCTCCCAAGCACCCCTGTCCCAATGCCACCCCAATGGGCTCCGGAGCTGTTGCCCCTCCATTCCACACCCAGTTATCTGGCTTCATACCCTCTCCCATGCTCCTGGTGTCACGCCCCACAATCTGCTTGGCTGAGAATTCATTCCCAGTGCTTCCAGCCCAGGGTCCTTGTCCCTCCCTTCCCCCTAGCCAGCCTGGGACAGGGGCAGCAGCTACCCCTGCAGCCCCACCAGCCGGAGCAAAACGGAGAACACGAGAGGCAAAAGCGCGTGCGTCTCCTTTTAGGGTTGTGCCTCCAGCCCAAGAACCAAATGGATTATCCAGTGGTTCTCCAACTTTTGTCCTGGTGACCCCTTCCACACAGCAAGCCTCTGAGTGCAACCCCCCTCCCCCGCCATTATACATTAAAAAACACTTTAATATATTTAACACTGTTATAATGGCTGGGGATGAAGCAGGGTTTGGGGGTGGAGGCTGACAGCTCATGACCCCCACATAATAACCTCACGACCCCCAGTTTGAGAACCCCTGGACTACACTGAGCATGCACAGACAGAGAGCCAGAGGGTTGAAAGGCCGCTGGGATGGACAAGACTTGTGGGGCTCTGAGAGACTGTCCCCCGTCCCGTCCCCCCCCCGCCGCCACCCCGCAGCAGTGTGAATTCAGCTCCAACCAGGGGCAGGAATCTGAAATCAGTTAAACAGCAGAGACTTCATGCAGGCAGAGGTCCAGCTTGCCAGGCAGGGACAGCTCCTTCCCTTCCAGGACGTGGGCATCGGCAAAACTCAAGCATCAGAAACCTGGGAATTACAGAGTTACGGTCCATGCCCAGGCAACCTCAACTCTTCTCCCTGGAGCAGGCAATAGGCACTGGGATTATCGGCATGTACAGCGGCTGCACTCACTGTGGGACCTGTAGCTGTACTGAAGGGTGGGGCAGGTCGAGAGAGGTGATAGGCGTTAGTTTGAGGAGTGTCCGAGCTGTGACTGGGCTACGAGGAAACCAGGGGTTGCTCCCACCCCATCAAAGCGCAGGAAGCCTTGTACCTTGAGGATCCAGTCTGCCTCATTTTGTTGCAAACTTGTGTATGTTGTCTCAGTAGCAAGGCACTGGGGGGGTCTTGCCATGGGGATTGGCAGCAGTGAGGTGGGATGCCAGAGCAGGCTGTGGGTTGAATGATGGGTAAGGGAAAGTCTAAGGTTAGATGGTATCCAGTGAGTGAGTGGGAAGTGGTTGGTACATTTCACATGTGCAGTATTGTGCAGGGATTGTGCTTAGTGTTTGAGCCCTGGGCAAGCGGAGGCAGCTCCTGTCCATGACAGTGAAAAGGCCGAGTGTGAGCGTATGTTGGACCTGTTGGGACATCACTCAGAGGGCGGAGTTACGGCTACCTGGGCACGTACCTGTATTTCCTGGCTTTTAGGTGGCTGAGATTTGCTAAACTCGATATTCTGGAACTGCTCCATTCATGGCCATGGATATTCTCATCCCCACTGCTGGAGAGCCTGGGATATGCACCAAGCGTGCCCGGACTCAGCTCCTCACCCTGGTGTCAGCGGTGTGTTCTTGGTGCATGCTCCCAGTATACCTGTTCTCCGCTCCACACCCACAGTGGTAGGGCTTCCCCACATACTGGCTCACAGGGGGTGCAGGAAGAGGTGCTCAGACACCCACAGAGGGGCAGAGACCCACAGAGCCCAGCTCACATGAGGGGGTCGAGGATCATTGGGAGGGAGGGGGCTCAGGACCCTCCCTCAAAAGCAATGGCCCCCCAGAACCATGCTCACATGAGGATGGAGGGCACAGAGGGTGGGGTCAGAACTACACAGTTGGCCAGGGCCCTCCCCCCTCCCCCAGATCCTGCCACTCGCACAAGGGACAGGCACACATGGGAAGTTTTAGGGAAACAGGCTCAGACTCCTCAAGGACAGGCCAAGGCCTTCCAGCTCCCAGATCCCATGGGGGTGTCAGCCATATATGGACTGGGAGGTGCCAGATCATGGCCCACACACCCCCGCTCCTATTCTCCCCCAGTCCCCATCCCTCTCCCCCACTCCTCCCTTCTCAGTGCCCCACCCCATCTAGCCCCCAACCTCAACCCCTCTCTGCCCCTATTCCCAGCCACTCTTCCGTCCTTCTCACCCTCCACTCCCAGCAAGCATTTGCATGTGGAATTCATTGTCATTTCAAAGACAGGGTTAGCACCTTCTGAGTATTCTGCTGTATTTGGATTAAGTTTCCCCAAAATAAATTATAATAATAATAAAAACCCTTGGAGAGAGGCAGATTAGAGCAAGATGCCTCCTTTTTTTAAGATACAGATTTCCTACCAAGGCTTGGATTTGAACTCCTAAGAGCATAAGACCTCCCACACTGGGTCAGCCCAAAGGTCCATCCAGCCCAGTGTCCTGTCTTCCGACAGTGGCCAGGGCCAGGTGCCCCAGAGGGAATGAATAAAACAGGGAATCATCAAGTGATCCATCCCCTCTTGCCCATTCCCAGTGTCTGGCAGAGGCTAGGGACACCATCCCTGCCCATCTTGGCTCATAGCCATGGATGGACCTGTTCTGCATGAATTCATGATGCCCGCTTCGGTTCAATGGCTGGACCATTCCCCCTGGAGTCATAACTAGCTTTCAAGCTCCTTCCCCTCTCTCCCTGCACGGGCACAGCGTGATCTGCTTGGCGTATGAGTCTCACACCGGCTCAGCAGCTGGCCAACCTAGAATCAAAGTGGTTCATAACGTGGTCATTTGATCTCCCCGAAAGGGCTGGGGGATGCCCTTCACTCTGCTGGGAGAACTTTCAGCCATCTAAAAAAAGAACAGGAGGACTTGTGGCACCTTAGAGACGAACACATTTATCTGAGCATAAGCTTTCAGGAGCTACAGCTCACTGCGTCGGATGCATTTAAAATTCTGGTGCAGTGATCTCAGCCCTGGCTGTAAGGAAAGCAGGTCAACTTTAGCTGGTTGGGGGCTTTGTTTGGGGGAGGAGGGGATCTCAGAAATCCCTTGTCCAAATGGCCCTGTGGGCACACACACCCCCCCCCCGAGGCACACAAACTGTCAAGGCTCCAAGTGAGTGGATGGATTTCAGAGCAGGTAGGAGATCGGTGCTTTAGGCAGGGAGCTGGCGCTTTGCTAGAATAAAATCTCTTTAGCTGCCCTCCACTAAGATCCCGTCCTTCAGCGCCTCGTCCCCAGGGCTCGCTTGGGACCCCAAGTGAGGGTCAGCCCCGGACTCCCCCCCACGGCGGGCTGAGTCACGCGACGCTGCCGGGACGGCAGTTCAGAGGGGGTGTTAGGACACTTTGGCCCATCAGTTAAAAGACAAAGAAACAAAGTCTGCCCTGGGGACCAACGGAGACATCTTCTCTCACTGCAGAGAAAAATCATTTCCCCTTCCACCCCAAAACGATCCGCGCTCATGATTTGCTGCCCAGCAGCGGAGTTCTTGTCTCGGGAGGCAACTTCAGCTCCTGCAGGTTACCCGCCTATTTTGCCCCCTTAACCCTCCTTCCATCTGGTCAGCGCACAGCCCCCTCACCAATAGACCCCGCCCGCCCCTGCCCCCATCTGGTCAGCACACAACCCCCTCCCCAATAGACCCAGGGTTCCCCAGTGTGATCGATGCACCCACCCAGGTCTTCTCCTCCCCCCCCACCCGGCACCTCCCTGCTCGCCCTTTCCCCGATCCGTGCACAACACTAGCCCCTCCTCACCTGCTGGTGGAGACCCCCAGCCCCTGATCGCTCCCTGGGCAGCCGGCGCCTGGATCCTGGCTCGCAGCTCGCCCAGGCTCGTGTCCCCTGGAGCGGGCTCAGAGCGAACCCGGCTGGCAGGCAGAGGGAGCAGCGAGGGGACGGGCTGCCCCGCCGGGAGCCGCCAGGCTCGGGGAGAGGGTCCCGCAGCTGCAGCCCCGCTCAGCTGGGCAGGTCAGCAACACCGAAGGGAAACGCACCCAGCTGTCTGTCCCCGGGGAGCAGGCAAAGAGCAGAGGCTCCAGCCGGTCAGGATCCCGCAGCGCTCCCCGCTCTTGTGTGGCTGCCTCCCGGGCTTATGGCTCGGGCTGGGCGGGGCGGGGCGTCCTCCTTAAATATGCCGCACCGCGAGATCCGGGGACACTGACACGGAATTATCCATATGAAGCGCATCGGGGAGCGGGATAGAGCCGCCCCCCACCCCCCGATGCGGCTCAGTGCAGCGTAGCCAGCTGCCGGGGAGAGCGCCTGGCCTGAGGCTGCGGGGAAGTGGGTGAGTCTCCCGGGCCAGCAGCTCAGGGGCTGGACAGGAGGGTCCCCTGGCCTGCGGGCTGTAGTTTGACCACCCCCGCTATCGACTGTCGGCCAGTGACGTATGATACCATATTAGGCGCGTCTTCCAGACATGTGGGTGGGAGGGGCGGGGCTGTGTCCTCCTGCTGCTCCACCCCTCCCCCTGTTCATAGGGTATCAGGGTTGGAAGGGACCTCAGCCGGTCATCTTGTCCAACCCCCTGCTCAAAGCAAGACCAATCCCCACTTTTTGCCCCAGATCCCAAATGGCCCCCTCAAGGATTGAACTCTCAACCTTGGGTTTAGCAGGCCAATGCTCAAACCACTGAGCTATCCCTACCCCCCCAAAGCAGGTCCGCATCCCTGGGTGGGCTCGAACCACCAACCTTTCGGTTAACAGCCAAATGTGCTAACCGATTGCGTCACAGAGACTGGGCAGCCAGGCCCCAGGCAGGGAGCAAGTGGCCATAGCCAGCTGCTGGGGAGAGCCTGGCTGGGGAGGGGCGGCAGCAGCAGCCCGATCCCTGCCCAGGCTCAGCTTCCCGGTGAGCCGCAGCCCCTCCCTGGCAGGCCCTGTGTGCAGCAGCTGGCTGCGGAGGGGCGACAGCCCAGTCCCCCCACACTCGGCTTTCCGGGGCAGTGGAAGTACCTTAAAGTGTGTGTGCTGGGGGGGGACGGGACCACTGGCGCCCGAACCGGGGCACTGCCCCCTGTACTACCCTTTCCCCTGAGGCCCCGCCCCCTCGCTCCTCCCCCCCACCTTACAATGTGGAAGTGGGAAGACAGGCGCTGGGGGGGGGTGTGTGTCTCTCTCTCTCTCCAGCTTGCAGAGAGGCTCTGACCCGCCCCATCCCTTCCTCTCCCTCCCCGCAAGTTGCCTTTTGGCCCCTCCCCCAATACTAAAACAGACAAGTTCTTATAATAAAAAAAGGGACTAGGGCCCCCCCCTTGAACTGCTGGGGGCCCCAAGCAATTGCTTAGGCTGAGTCTCTCTGTTTATACCCAGGGCTCTGAGTGTAGGTAGCCCAGCCCGGCCCATGTGCCTCAGTCTCCCCGAACCCTGCACCACCACCTCCAGCTGTTGAAACTGAACTCGCCTGGGCCTGGACCTGGGCCTGGGCCCCCCTGCCATGCCCCCCCCCGAACTGTACACCCTTCTCTGCCCCGGCCCCGCTGGCTCCCCCTGGGGACGACACTACTCTTCCTGGTTCCACACCATGACCGCCAAAGGCTCACAAACCAGCAGATAAAAAACTCTGCATTTAGTATTTTAAGTTTCATGATTTTTAAGTGGGTCTCATGGTTTTGAGGCCTGACTCATTTTGAACTCTTGCGTTTATCAATACAGAAATTATCTAACCCCTCTCTCTCTCTGTCACACACACACACGCGTCACTTAGTCTTACACACCTGCTGTGGGCGCTGACTCCCTGGGCGCAGGAAGAGGGGGTGCGAGGGTGAGGCCTTGGGGGAAGGGGCAGAGTGGGGACGGGGCCATGGGACAAATCAAACTTCTCAAGAGCCTGTCTGTGCCCAATATAGTTTTAAGGGGCTCCTACCTCCCCTCTCCTGCCATGGCTCTTAAAACCAACTGAGAATCTGAACCGTCTGCTGCCTAGGGCCCTGTGGTGAGCGGAGCTAATGCCAACCCCAGTATGGCCTGATACGGCCTGCACCCTATTTGTGAGACTAAGGGTGAGAATTTTCACCGGGAGTGGGCTCAAGTCACTGCTGGGTAGCAGACCCGGTACAGCCAACCAGAAATCCTCCCTATCATCACTGGGGTTGGGTCCAGGCAAGCAAGGAAAAGAGAGACGTCTGGTGCACCCCCCTCCTTGCATTGCAGGCTGACATACGCGGTGGAATGTGAACTACCGCCCTGCACCGCCTCACATACTTGATTTGCCATGGCTTTCATGGGACGGTGGAGGTTGATGCTTCCCTAAACCCTCGGGATACAACTTTCCGACTCTCTTTTCCCCTCCCGCAGCCACTTGCACGCTAAACCCACTGAAAGTAGCAAACACTGAAAACCCATTGCAGGCAGCCTAGCTCCGGGCAAGCAGCAGGAATGGGACAGAAGGGCAGAAGCTCACGTGTTCTCCTCGCCCCAGGCAGAATGCCTTGTGCGGGCTGTACCTGGGGGGTGCAGGGGTGGAATGAGCCGGGGACGTGTGCCCGTTTGAGCAATTCATAGCAGGCAAATGAGGCACCTTTGGGGGAGTCTTGTCCAGGCCTGCCATGGGTCAGCTCTCTCAAACCACCACCCCTGGCAGCACAGGCCTGACCTTCCAGCCCCCTGCAGCCCCCATTCGGTCCCCAGCCCCTCCCCATCCGGGCTCCCACCCGAGCCCCCCCCCCCCCCCCCCCGCATTCGGGCCCGCGGTCCCCCATCGCCCCAGCCCGGCTGTGGCTGGAACCAGCCCGCAAACCCCGCCGAGCAGCGAGCGAGCCACCGCAGAGCAGCCAGCAGCACCCTCCCTCCCACGCCCCGGGTGGCTCTGGCAGGGACCCCTGGGACCGGGAGCGTCTCGCCCACGGGAAGAGCACCCGGTGCCGCAGCCGGGGGGAAGGAGGTGAGGTCCCACGCACCAGCCAGGCCAGCTCGCAGCCGCATCCCGCCGGGTGAGTTCACAGCCACAGCGCGACCTAAGAGAACAGCGGAGACGCCAGTGCCCGATTTCATCACAACAGCGGCCGATCCACGTGCGCCCCGCCCTCAGCCCTGCCTCCATTTAACCCAGCTCCCCCTTCTCTATTGCATCAAACAAGGTGCCACAAGTACTCCTTTTCTTTTTGCGAATACAGACTAACACGGCTGCTACTCTGAAACCTGTCCTGATGCAAGGCACTGAATTTAGCCGTATGGAGTGGAAATCTATCAACTTCATGAAAAAACTCGTACAGATACAGACAGACACCATCTTCCTTTCCAAATGCAAACAGATGGAGATCATACCAAAAGGACTGAAGGTAAAAAATCCATTACAACCTACATACCACACAGACTATGCTGACAGCCTGTGCCACACACTCTCAAAGAAACTGCGGAACCACCTGATCAACATCCTCTACAGCAAACAGGGAAAGATTAAGAATGAGCTCTCAAAGCTGGATACTCTCATAAAAAAACAACCTTCCACACAAACTTCCTCATGGCTCGACTTTACAAAAACTAGACAAGCCATTTACAACACACACTTCGCTTCTCTACAAAAGAAAAAGGACACTAAACTCTCTAAACTACTACATGCCACAAGGGGCCACAACAGTGGTTCCCTTAACCCACCCAGCAATATTGTTAATCCATCCAACTATAGTCTTAGCCCAGCAGAAGAATCTGTCCTATCTGGAGGCCTCTCCTTCTGCCCCTCCACCCCCACGAACATGATACAGTTCTGTGGTGACCTAGAATCCTATTTTCGACATCTCCCACTCAAGGAATACTTTCAACACACCTCTGAACAACATACTAACCCACAGAGACCTTCCTACCAACACTACAAAAAGAAGGATTCTAGGTGGACTCCTCCTGAAGGTCGAAACAGCAGACTGGACTTCTACAGACATGCACGGGCTAAAATTGTGGAAAAGCAGCTTCACTTGCCCCATAACCTCAGCTGTGCAGAACACAACGCCATCCACAGCCTCAGAAACAGCTCAGACATCATAATCAAAAAGGCTGACAAAGGAGGTGCTGTCGTCATCATGAATAGGTCGGAATATGAACAAGAGGCTGCTCGGCAGCTCTCCAACACCACTTTCTACAAGCCATTATCCTCTGATCCCACTGAGGGTTACCAAAAGAAACTACAGCATTTGCTCAAGAAGCTCCCTGAAAAAGCACAAGATCAAATCCGCACAGACATGCCCCTGGAACCCTGACCTGGGATATTCTATCTGCTACCCAAGATCCATAAACCTGGAAATCCTGGGCGCCCCATCATCTCAGGCATTGGTACCCTGACAGCAGGATTGTCTGGCTATGTAGACTCCCTCCTCAGGCCCTATGCTACCAGCACTCCCAGCTACCTTCGAGACCCCACTGACTTCCTGAGGAAACTACAATCCATCGGTGATCTTCCTGAAAACACCATCCTGGCCACTATGGATGTAGAAGCCCTCTACACCAACATTCCACACAAAGATGGACTACAAGCCGTCAGGAACAGTATCCCCAATAATATCACGGCAAACATGCTGGCTGAACTTTTTGACTTTGTCCTCACCCATAACTCTTTCATATTTGGGGACAATGTATACCTTCAAATCAGCGGCACTGCTATGGGTACCCGCATGGCCCCACAGTATGCCAACATTTTTATGGCTGACTTAGAACAATGCTTCCTCAGCTCTCATCCCCTAATGCCCCTACTCTACTTGCACTACATTGATGACATCTTCATCATCTGGACCCATGGAAAAGAAGCCAGCGAGGAATTCCACCATGATTTCAACAACTTTCATCCCACCATCAACCTCAGCCTGGACCAGTCCACACAAGAGATCCGCTTCCTGGACACTACAGTGCTAATAAGCGATGGTCACATAAACACCACCCTATACCGGAAACCTACTGACCGCTGTTCCTACCTACATGCCTCCAGCTTTCACCCTGACCACACCACATGATCCATTGTCTACAACCAAGCTCTACGATACAGCCACATTTGCTCCAACCCCTCAGACAGAGACAAACACCGACAAGAGCTCTATCAAGCGTTTTTACAACTACAGAAGCCACCTGCTGAAGTGAAGAAACAGATTGACAGAGCCAGAAGAGTACCCAGTAGCCACCTACTACAGGACAGGCCTAACAAAGAAAATAACAGAACGCCACTAGCCATCACCTTCAGCCCCCAACTAAAACCTCTCCAGCGCATCATCAAGGATCTAGAACCTATCCTGAAGGACGACCCATCGCTTTCACAGATCTTGGGAGACAGGCCAGTCCTTGCTTACAGACAGCCCCCCAACCTGAAGCAAATACTCACCAGCAACCACACACCACATCACAGAACCACTAACCCAGGAACCTATCCTTGCAACAAAGCCCGTTGCCAACTGTGTCCACATATCTATTCAGGGGACACCATCATAGGGCCTAATCACATCAGCCACACTATCAGAGGCTTGTTCACCTGCACATCTACCAATGTGATATATGCCATCATGTGCAAGCAATGTCCCTCTGCCATGTACATTGGTCAAACTGGACAGTCTCTACGTAAAAGAATAAATGGACACAAATCAGACGTCAAGAATTATAACATTCAAAAACCAGTCGGAGAACACTTCAATCTCTCTGGTCACTCGAACTCAAACCTAAAAGTGGCAATTCTTCAACAACAAAAAACTTCAAAAACAGACTCCAAGGAGAGACTGCTGAATTGGACTTAATTTGCAAAATGGACACAATTAACTTAGGCTTGAATAGAGACTGGGAGTGGATGGGTCATTACACAAAGTGAAACTATTTCTCCATGTTTATTCTCCTCCCCTCCCCCCACTGTTCCTCAGATGTTCTTGTTAACTGCTGAAAATGACTCACCTTGATTATCACTACAAAAGGTTTTCTTGCCCTCCCCTCCCCATTTTTTTCTGGTAATAGCTCATCTTAAGTGACCACTCTCCTTACAGTGTGTATGGTAACACGCATTGTTTCATGTTCTGTGTGTATATAAATCTCCCCACTGTATTTTCCACTGAATGCATCCAATGAAGTGAGCTGTAGCTCACAAAAGCTTATGCTCAAATAAATTGGTTAGTCTCTAAGGTGCCACAAGTACTCTTTTTCTTTTGACAGCACTCTGTCTAGTCAGTTTCACTGCTTCCCCCAGAGAAGCATTCATCAAATCTTTGGAAGCTGTGCACTGCTTCAGGACAATACAATCAGTCATGTCTCTGTCCCCCCACACCCTCCACATGTGTATTCATCAAGACCTAATCATCTTTATTTATACCTCTTCTGTACCCCTCTAACTAGTGCTTCATACACATCCCCAGGGGAAGGAGAGGGCAAATGAGTGCACCCCACACTCAGAGAGACACTGACCTGGGAGCGATTTCTAGACACGGTTGAAAATCTTTTCCAGAGGAAGGATTGTCTGTAGAAAAGTGACTGTTTTTGGAATGCAAGGGTTTTTCAGGAAAGATAGTCAAGGCTGTAGGAATTTCCTGGTTTCACAATATTGTTCTGACACTTTTAAAATGAATCTTTTGTTTACTACATACTCGCTTCCATGCCTCCGACCCCTTTAACCCAAAACCTGAGTTTGTTCTAAGTGAAAAAATGCAACTAAATTTTTTTGCAAAAATGTTGATATACATTTAAACATTTGATGAGTCCCACCCCAGAGATGGCTGCATTTCAGCACTGGACGAGCGATCGCTGCGCATTGTTACTATATGGCTGTCAACCAGCTGCTGCACCCAACCCCAGAGACAGTTATATTTCAGTACTTGGCAAGCAATCCCTGGGCAACCTTGCTGCACAGCTATTGCCAGCTGCCCCAACCCAGAGGTGGCTGCATTTCATGCACTGGGGCTGTGATATACCATAGGGATTAGACAAGCTGAGGACTCAGAATTAGACCTAAAAAACCTGTATCTATGGAAACTGAGGCAGTAACACACCTATCCTCTTTTCAGGTATTTTGTTCATCCCTTTCCTGGTGCCACATGTGAAACTGGATCATACCAGCTTCAGGGTAGAGACCATGCAGTTCTAACTAAGTGTCTCTACAGCACCTAGCACAGCTCTTCAGGGCAGAGACAGTCTCTTACTACATACAGATACAGCACCGAGCACAACGGGATTCTGTTCTGCTGGGAGCCATAAAACACTGAACATTAAATCCCACCAAATGAGGGTCAATCCATCCTCATCATCCTATCCACTCATTATACTCCACACCTGAACATAGCCATTATATGAATAATATACCCCCATATCTCAATGTCTGTACTTTGACCCGTTAAACTTTTACCCCCAATTGCGGAGATTGCAGATTATGTATTCCTTACACCATCTGTTCCTAAACCGAATTTCGCACCCCTTGGTAATCTGTACCTTATTCCCTGATCACCAGAAACTTCTATGCTTAAACTCTGTACCATTTTCTTTTTACTTCAGCATCATCTTAGTAAAATTATTAAATCTGCAAATAATAGTACATCATTCATGTGTCCTGGGAGGCCCTTTAGCCCACCTTTGGGGGCTGTAAAAACAACAATAGGGCTGCTGCAATATCAGGGTCTCCCAAAGAACCTCTGATCTCCACCCAAGCCCGTGTCCCCCTTTGCAGAGCAGGGGGTTGGGAGTCAGTTTCACAAGCCACTGCTACGTAGGAAGATCACGGTTTACCTCGTCCAGGGACTTCATGGCTGCAGCACTCCTTGCAGGTCAGGTCCCTGCTCCATCTCCCCCTCTCTGTGCATTAGCTGAGTGCACACACATCATGTCTTCCCCCATTGCTAGTGCAAGGAAAAACCCGGGGAAAAAGCCAGCAGCAAGGGGACTGCAATACACACAGAGGCGTGGCCATATACTCTATTAGCATCCTGATCCTGGATTGGACAAGGCACCAAGAGCCTTAACTACATCCGCTGTTGAAATGAATGAAACTTGACCGGCATGGCGGGACATTTGTAATGACACTGATCAGATTAGCACAAAGCGTGCCAAATCCCTTCAAGGGGACAGAGCCCTTTAGTTTACTCCTACGTGTGCAGCAGGGAACAGACAGCATGGGCCATTGCAGTGTCTAACAACCTGCCACGGCAGTAAAGGACCCAGGGGGTCAAGCACGTGATTTAGAGCCATGATAGGAGCCTCCTGGCTCAGGGCCACTTCTTGCTTGCTGGTTGCCAGGAACCAAAGAGGACCAGAGCATGCAGATCATACGCAGCAGTCAGGCAATGACCAAAACCTGCTGGATTATGCAGGGCCCATGGCTGGCTGGCTGCAGGGCTGGGTCAAAGACCCAGGATGGGCTAACAGCCACATTGCAGCCACTTGACCTAGGGGGCAGTGTGCGGGGAATGGGGGAGTGAGAGAGGCTGCTGGGGCTTGCAGGCTGAGGCCCTGAGGCGAGGGCAAAGAGGATGCTGGGGCCACGAGAAAATGGCCAGACAATACGCTGCAGTAGCCACTCAGGGAAGTGGCCAACCAGCGGCCTGCAGGTCCCCCGGAAGGGGGGAGCACAGAGCGTGGCACAGGCACGGGGCTGTGTGGTCGAAGAGGACGCCCGGCCCGTCACATGTGCAGACTTTTGTTTCTCCTGGTGGGTGCTCCACCCCGAAGCCCCGCCCTCGCTCCACCTCTTTCTGCCCCCGTCCCCCGAGGTCCCTCCCCACATGGCCGCCACTCACTCCTCTCCATCCCCTCCCCCGAGGCCCCTCCCCCGCCTGCCACTTGCTCCTCTCCGCCCCTCCCCCGAGCGCCTCCTGCTAGCCGATCCAGCCCCGGGGCTGCTGGAACAACTGGTTGGTTGTGTTCTGCACAGCTGAGGTTTTGGGGCAAGTGATGTTGCTTTTCCACAATTTCAGCCGATGCACGTTGGCGGAAGCACTCTATGTAAAAGTCCAGTCTGTTGTTTCGACCTTCAGGAGGAGTCCACCCAGAAACGTTCTTTTTGTCATCTTGGTAGGAAGGTCTCTGTGGGTTAGTATGTTGTTCAAAGGTGTGTTGGAAATATTCCTTGAGTGGGAGACGTCGAAAATAGGATTCTAGGTCACCACAGAACTGTATCATGTTCGTGGGGGTTGAGGGGCAGAAGGAGAGGCCCCGAGATAGGACAGATTCTTCTGCTGGGCTAAGAGTATAGTTGGATAGATTAACAATATTGCCGGGTGGGTTAAAGGAACCACTGTTGTGGCCCCTTCTGGCATGCAGTAGTTTAGATAGTTTAGTGTCCTTTTTCTTTTGCAGAGAAGCAAAGTGTGTGTTGTAAATGGCTTGCCTAGTTTTTGTAAAGCTCTCCAACACCACTTTCTACAAACCATTATGCTCCGATCCCACTGAGGGTTACCAAAAGTTAGTGTTGTCCCCCGCAACCTGCAAAGGTCTTGTGCCAGCAAAGGGAAGCTGCTCCCAGATCTGGAGCTGCATTCGCATGTCCTGAGGGCTGTCCTGCACCATAGTCACCACAGGCAGGTAGGTCATGAACCTCCATCTCTGTCCCAGCTGCAGGATGGCCTCTGGTGCCTGCTCCCTCAGGCACCTGGAGATGCTGAAATAGGGGTGGGGTTGGCAGAACAGGAGAACACCCCATGAGGTTAAGAAATGGCAGTGAGAGCCTTTTCCCTCCCTGGGAGATTACGGTGTCCCTCTGTGAGGACTCCCTTCCTGGCAGATGCTGTGCTTTCGTTCCTGGACACTGCCAGGAGGCCCAGCTCCCAACCCTAGCAGCTTGGCTGTTCCATCCCCTACTGTGTACCAAAACTGACTTGAAGGGACTATCCAAGCCCCTCCCAGCCATGCTCCCAGTGCGGGTCTCTCTCCTGGCTGAGCACAGGCTGTTCTTATATCGCCCAACAGTCCTGGATCCTAGTTGCATGCTGCTCCTTCTTATGTGACCCCTGCACTTATTCCCTTCACCTGGAGATAGGTTCAGTTGAGCTACTACCCCTTTCATGACCATCTCACCCTGGGACAGCCTGAAACTGGAAACCTGTGCTCGAACAGGAACTGTTTGCTAGGAAAGGTGCTGAAGACACAATGGAAGAGGAAATCCTTTGGACTGGATTGAAATTATTCCAAAGGAAAGTGAATGAGAGAAAATGTCCAGCATTACCCTCCTAGTGAAAGAAAAAAATTAAGGTCAGAAAGGACCATTCTGTCCATCTTCTGTGTAACACAGGCCCTAGAACGGGACCGAGCACTTCCTCCAGAAAACCCATGACATGTGACTGAGCCAGAGCACATCTTCTGGAAAGACATCGACATGCATGAGAGCCAGCTGGTCAGAAACAATCTTTCTTCTGCAGTGCCGTGAAGTTAAAGGACATGGAGAAGAAGAAAACCTCGACTCGGGTTGTTACTGGAGCTGAAACAGAGAGGCCAGGACAAACACGGCTAGGGCCCAGGACTGACTATCAGCAGATCTGCCGTTTTCTATTTCTGGCTTTTTCACCATGAGCGAATCTCTTTGCTTCCATGTGCCTCAGATTCCACGACTATAAAATAAAGCTATTCAAGGTTCTGTTTTTTTCTCTCCTGTTTTTCAAGGCGGGACACTTAGATTTGGGGGTCATGCCATTTGGGGCCTGTCTACGCTACCGGTCTAGAGTGTCTTTTTGTAAGCTGATGACCCCCACATGTTGTTCAGAAGCTATGGATGACACAAGCTCCTAAGTTTGTTCTGTGCTTAGCCCCTCTGGCACAGCTGGGCTGGGCGGCCTTTTCTCGCTGTGCTGTGTGGAGCAGGTTCTGGGCACTAGGGATATGAAGAGGCTCTCGGGGACTAAATCTTGAAAATCAATATCAATGAACTGCAACCCAAATAACAATCACTGCTGCTAACATTGGTGGGTGATAAAATAGTAGTAGAGTGGTAATCAATGATGAGGAGAGGGCAGTGACCCAGAGCAATCGGATCCCTTGATAAAGTGGAGACATTCAAAGAAAACAAGTTGGAAAAGAACCAAAGGAAGGGTCCTATAGCTAGCAACAAAGCATGCAGGCCACACCTACAGAATGGGGAAGTGCATCCAGGAAAGCACTGACTGTGAAGAGGACTCCTTGGCCTTGTCATTCCCTAGCTAAGTGCCTCAGTTTCCATTCTCACCAGCCTGTGCCTCTATCCCTGTGGGTTGGTGTCCGTGTTGGCGACAGTCCCACCCCCATACTGCACAGTCTAATACCAGCTCCTCTCTCTTGCCAGCACCATGAAACCTGCCCTGGAGCCAGACCTAGAGACCCACCTCTTGCGAGCTGCCCTTCACTCCATCTTCACTCTGGGCACGGAGAAGGACACCACCGGCATCCAGGGACATCCTCCTCCTCCATCGTCTCACTTTTCCAGAATGGTCCTTGGTCCCTGCTCCCTTCATTCGCTGGAGCTCCAGATTTAGGGGTGGGGTAGCGGAGATGGAACAAGCTGCAAGGTTGGATCCTTCCCTCCACCAGGGAAGAGATTACCCCTCCCTGGGGGATTTCTTTCTTTCTTTCTTTCTTTCTTTCTTTCTTTCTTTCTTTCTTTCTTTCTTTCTTTCTTTCTTTCTTTCTTTCTTTCTTTCATAAGCCATGTTTTATCCAGAAGCCCAGCTTCCATCCATAGCAACTTGGCTGTTTCCTACTCTTCTGCCTACAAGGCCCTCTGCAGAGACTTGCTAAGCTCATGGGTCAAAGGTCCAGGTGTCATCAATTCTTGCAAATTGTCTGCAGTGGGATGTGAAGGAGAGAGGCCAGGAGATGTGTTTGGGAGTCTCCCCAGTGCTTACCAGAGACCCCTCTTCCCATCCTGTGGCAGGTGTAGGCCCAGGTTCCCTAACTCTGACCCATGCTTTGCAGGCTCTGCGCAAAGTCATCCCAGAGGTCCTGGATGCCATGCTGGGGAACCTGCTGGCAGAGTCCCCAGACACAGACAGGCTCCACTTCATCTTGGAGGTGAGCCCCATTTTATCTTAACTCTTAGGGGGACTGGTAAGGAGAGACTGGAAGATCCATTTTCTACTCTGTTCTCCTAGCTGGGTTCCCAGGGGGCCGTCCTTGGTTGGGGAGGTCAATGCAATGCAGTGCCAGGTCCTTCCTTCTTGAGGGACAGAGGAAGGAGCTGGGACTACAAGCCAGAGCTCTGCCTGGTTCTGCTGAGCACTAACCACAGGACTCCTGGCAGTCTTGGGGAGTGAGAGTCTGAAAACCCACCCTTCCCCCACCCCTCCAACACACACCCCCCATGAGATTCAGGAGATGGTTCTCAGATAAGAAGCACATGCTCCTTCCTAGAGAAAGAGGAGGAGCCCATGGAATCAGCCCTTCCCTCTGATCTGCTCTGAAATTCCTGGGGGGACCGTTCTCTCAGTCACTCCCTACATCCCCCCCAAGGATTTTCATAGCAGGGAAGGGCCGAGGGATCAGTCTCCTTTCTGGTGAACTGTTCAGGAATCAGGAGTTCTGGGAGGATGGGACCAGCCCCGACCCCGAACATTGTCCCAATCGAGAGAGACGCTGACAAGTTGTGACCTGCAGGGTACAAGCTGCGTCCTGGGGGAAAGAATCCCCTTCTAAAGCTCTGCCATCAATGACTCAGCTATTCCCCCCTGCGCAGAATGTCTCAGGCCCCTCGGGCTGGGGGCGTGGGGCTCATTTGCAAAGCAGGTGCACCTGGCCCCTGAGTCTGACCTGCCTCCTTTCCCCACAGCATGTCAACTTCTGGGTCGTGTCCAGGGTGTCCCAGGAGCGAGCCAGGGCTATCAGGAGCAGCACAGCCCTGCTGAGATACACAGTCACCCTCCCTGAGTTTGACGTAAGTGACCTCCGACCCCAGCTTGCTGGCTCCAGGCGGAGGCGGGCTGGCTCCAGCGGGCTGCAGGATCTGCTGCTGCTGCCGGGGCTGTGGCTTAGGAGGGTTCTTCATGGGGAGGCAGAGGCAGAGCAGGACTGAGCTAGGCTTGAGTCAAGTTCTTCTTGTCCTGGTTCAGTGTTGTCCCTGGGCCTTTAAGGGGACCATGCTCCAGCCCTGCTTGGCATCCCAAAGCAGCTCCGGGCTCCCTTGGCAGCAGAGCAAATGAAGGGTCGGTCTCAAGCTCCTCTCCCCCAGCATCTCCTGCAGAGGAGCTAAGGGGAAGGAGCCCTCTGGCCCAGGGGGGACAGGGAGCTGACAGGAAAATGCTGATGGAGTCCCCTCTGCTCTCCCTTCCATTAGATCTCAGCCGAGTTCCTTCGGTTGGGTCATCATGTGGCCCAGCTGGCTCTATTTGTCAGCGATCCAGACAAGGACATCAGCCGGCAGGCCAGGGAGGGGACTTACCGGCTCTACCAGCTGCTGCTCCGACAGAGGGGTAAGGAACCCAGCTGGGACACGGAACCCAATAGGGGACTGAGAGTGACCACAGGTGGATAATGGGACCCCAGACCATTTCTCTCAGACTGACCCCAGCTGGAGGACAAGTCTCTCTCTGCCTCTGTTCTTCTCCACTCCACTGTGGAGCCACCAATGGGATTGGAAGGACACAGAAACTGCAACCAGAATGAGAAAAGTCTCTCTCTCTCTCTCTCTCTCTCTCTCCCAGGCCTGACCATACATGACGCGGAAGATCTCTGGTGCTATGACTGGCACCAGGACAGAAGGCTCTTAGGCTACAAGAACACAGCCAGAGTGGGGGAGGTAAGGGCACTGTGCCAGGGCATGACACAGCTCAGGGAGTGTGGCTGGCTGGGTTCCCTGCAGTGGATGCCTCCTGGAGACAGGAAAAGAGCCCACTCCTTATTTCCAGCTCAGAGTTCCTCATCCAGCAACCAGTGGGACAGGCTGGTGCTAAAGGTCCCACATTGGAACCTCACTAGTTGCCGTGATTTGAGGAGAATCCCCCGTGAGTGAGTTAAAATAGGATTATGGCTCTGGGTGTCTCTCTGCTACTTGTCCCCCTGACTGATCCCCAAGTGTCTGAGAGGAGAGCCCTGAGTCAGTCAGTCACGATTGCTTGATCAGACCCTTGTTTAATTCCCTGCACCCTGTAGAAGCAGAGAAAGGAGGTGGGCTTTGCCCAATTCCATTGCCGGTCAGGAAGCAGAATGCCCCAACCTGGGAACTGGGTAGGGGACATAGTGAGCTCCAGAGCCAATATGAACCACATGCGCCCCCGTCATGTCTCCAGCCCTGGCCAGGGAATGGCAGAGTATCTGGACCTCAGCCACTGTTCCAAAGAAGCACATTGTCACTGAGACAAGTTGCGGCTACTTGCTGCACAAGTAGAAAATCAAAGACACCCCCCCGCCCCCGTCTCACAACTGTGGTGAGAATATCCAAACCTTCGAACACACCGTAACACAGTGCCCCCAGGCTGGAGTGAAAGGTGAAATGGGTGATTTCCACATCACAGAGGAGGCCTTGGAATGGCTCATGGATCGACAAGAGCATCTACAGAACACTGCTCCACAGACGCCCCGTGAGAGAGACTGTGTGAGCTTGTCCCGCCTCCCACAAGCTAAATTGCTGCAGCGGAAGAAAAGTCTCCTAGGAGTGTCTGGGATGGGGACTGGGCCATGAGTCTCCTTGTCCTTGTCAGGCTGCAGGTTGGATTCCCCTTGAAGAAACCAAGGAGCTGCAGAGGCCATTCCCAGCAACGAGACAAATCACTAAGCTGCGGGGAATAGACCTTTCGTCTGTCAGCTCCAACCCCCTTGCCCCCCACAACACACACACACTCCTCTAGCCGCTGAGGTGAAGGAGAGCTCTCTGCTGGAAGCAACACAGGGTACCCTGTCATCTCTGTTGCCTGCACAGCAGAGTGGGCCTGCTCACACACATTAGAGATCCATTTCCAGCCCATCCTGGCCCCTGCCATAAATTGCCATCCTGAAAGAGCCACTGGAGGCTTTGGTCCCTCAGCATGTGTGACCTTTTAATAAAGGGGCTTCCCTGAGCCCTGGGAGCCTGAAAGCCTCCTGGGGAATGAACTGCCTTGACCACAGCAGCTCTCTTCCCTGTCCTTTGGGGCATGAGACGCCATTGTACTGCCAGGACTTGGAGGCTGGCTCTGGACAATCTGCTCAAGCCTCGTGTCCTCTTGGTTTTAGGTCTTTGGAAAATTCTTCTCTGACGGGCAGAGAAGATCCTTCCTGCAGACAGCAGTGCTGGCTATCCATGACCCCGTGCTGCTTGTCAGCCAGGCTGGGCTGCTGCTCATCTACTCCCTCCTGGGGGAAGCCCAGCAACTGATGGGGGACACGGTAATCAGCTGCAATCAACTCAGGAGCTTGGGGTGGGGCCCAGGGCCTCATTCCCATCCTCTCGCCATTCGCTGGCCTGGTAGCAAGGAGCCTAGTGGGGACTTCTGGACTTCATGGACTTCTCTTCTTAGGATGTGGTGCTCTGCTATCACTCCTGGGAGGGAAAGGAGAGTCCCCTAAGTGCCCTATGGGAACCTTTCCTGCCCCACAGAGCTGCCCCCATTTCCCTATGGCCTAGTGTCCATGTCACCCAAGCCACCATCGAGAGTTGTTCCCATCTCTGGCAGCCTGGGAGGCTTAGGACTGACTGGTGATGGTGGCTGACCAGGAAGGGCTGAGGCACATGGGCGTGGGAAGCTGGGTCTTGCTGCTGGTAGGGCTGGACCCGCTCTCGAGAGATTGGGAGGATTCAGTCAGCAGGGGCTGCTGACCTGTCCCGTTCACCAGGGCTGCCATCCTGTGGCTTCACCTTTTGTCACTGGGGTGACTTGGGGAAAGGTCTCAAGCTCTCCCCATCCCACTTCACTGCTGCCAAAATCCCTCCTGCCCCCCTGCTAGAGCCCCCTTCCTGCCCTACCTGGGTGGGGATGGAGGTGGGGGTGGAGGAGAGGGTTCTATGAACTTGAGCGGTGTCCCCAGGTGGGTTGGAGGTGGAACAGCTGTCAGGGGCACTGATGGGGAAGTGGCAGGAGCTCACCCTACAAGGAGGGGGGTTGACACTGGAGGTCACTAGAGAGGACAGCAAGCCTCCATCCTGGGGTCAGGAGGGTGAATCTACCACTCAGACATGTCAAAGTTTGACTCAGACTCACAATTTATCAGACCACTCTGTTTTATTAGCAAAGCTGCTCTGCTAATACATTTAGAAGTGAGCCCCCCGAGTGGGGCTTGTGTCTTTTAATTTATACAGTTTTTTTGGAGAACAAGTTACAGAGAAGTTACAGACAAAAGAAGAAAAAGATTTTAGTCACCACCCTTCGAGATCCCTGAGACCAGTCACGTACCTTCAATTACCTGCCACCCTTAACAATTTCCTTTAACAGCTTCCAGTTAACTTAACTAATTGCCCTTCACACCTTCCACTCTGATGCCTGCTTCTTAGACGTGCTGGCTCTATCTTAATTGCTTCTCCATTCAAAAGCTAACTGTCCCTAGGTGTGCTCCCTCAGATACTTTGTAACATGTTTTGGCATGCCCTCTCATATACAATGTATCCAGCATGTCCCTTATACAATGTTATACTTATACAACGTTATACTTCCACAATCCCCCCTTTTGGTCAAGGCTACGCCCATGACCAATGACTTACTGGATTCCATACATCAATCGTTCTTTTTCATTACTTTCACTGGTGACATTTAACAACATTAGATTAGCACTCTGGTTAGGGGTAACCTGATGGATGGTGTGTCTTGTGCAGTTTTGGATACAACAAGAAATCAATTGAAAATACACAAAGATTATTAGAATTCCAAATAGGATAGTCAGGATTCCTTGAAACAACCAGTTTCCCAGACTAGAGAAATTGAATAAGTTACTTATCCATTTCCACAAGGAACTTGGTTCTTCGTGGGGAAGGTATCCAATTTGCTCCAGATGGCTAGCACGATTTATTACCTCATTAGTATTATCAGGTATGTATACACAGCATTCTGTTCCAATTAGTGCACAGGTCCCTCCTTTGGCTGCCAGTATTATATCTAATGCCCGACGGTTTTGGAGGGCCACTTGTCAGACCGCTCCTTCTTCTTTGGCTAGAGCTTTTAAGCTCTCTTCTGTTTCATTGGCCATGATCTCATCCACCGCTTGTAACCTTAAAAGCCTTTTTGCATGGTGGATTACCCCCCCTACTGGGACTAAAGAAATGCCAACAGCTTCTTCCCAAGTTAGGGGGCTTATGTTATCCACATACCATTTAGCATCTGGCAAGTCCCTCCTTTTTCGCCTGAAATTATGGAGGTGATTTCGTGGGAAAGATTGAAGCACCCGGAATTGTGGGAAAAGCTGAGCAGGATAACAGATACTTGACCAATTTGCTGGTAACACAGTGTAAGCATTTTCCCCACAAACCCAATGATGTCCCATTAAAGCTGGGAAGGGTTGACTGCAACCCTTTGACATGTAAGAATTTATGAAGGAGGAATAGTATCCCCCAAAGGGCACAGGATGATTTTCACTGGGAGAAGAGGTAGCATTCACATGACATTTGTAGATGGTGCTGTTTTGCTCAGAGAGGCTGTAGGGGGAGCAAGAGATTGAATCTTTGGTTTGAACCCAGGTTGAGAGGAAGTTTATCTTTCCATACCCGGTTCGCCATTCTCCAACCTTGTTTGAATAGTCCCATACACCATACAGCTGCTCCTCCCTAGATTCAGCCCTGTCCTATTACACACCCAGCACCAGTGGCCCTTTCCTTTCACCACACTTATAAGTTTAGGAACATATGTTTTTCCCAGCCCCCAAGTGTCATTTTCCTTCCATGTCCTTTTAAGTGGATAGGGTTCTCCAGCAAGCTCTGAGGAATTCAAAGGGATTGCCATGGTGGGGATACTAGCTTGTGAGTGAGCTGGGATGTGGCTGCAGACCCAGCAATTAGAAATATTCAGGATCTGGGCTATCTGCACCTGTTGTTGGATGAAAGAATTGTCACTGTCACTCTGGATTCCCCAGACCCTCAGGACACAGTAGCTGAGGATTAAGCTTCTCAAAGGACACATGTTGGAAGCAGGACCCTTTCTGGTTCCGACAACCCCTTTTGAGGGAACCGCAGTCACGGTTTTACGTCCACCAGGCAGCAGGCGCTAGGCTCACTACTGCTTCTTGTTTGTTGGGTCCTGCTGTCTGCTTACCCTCTGCTTGTGGCAACCCTTACGAAAGCGCAGATTGTAAGGTATTGCAGGCTGTTCCTCTTTGTCTTCTGAGGTTGAAGCTGGTTCTGCGTGGTCTTGCAGAGGTGCTTGGTCCCCTTGAGGTGGCGCTGGCTTACACTGTGAGGCGTGGATCCATGCAGCGATGCCGGATAATTTCACTGCTGTCTGGGTGGTGAGCAGTACCTGGTATGGACCCTTCCACCGGGGTTCCAAGGCGGGCTTCTGAAGGTGGTGCCGCAGGTAGACCCAATCACCAGGCTCAAGAGTGTGACAGGCAGCAGAGGTGGGTTCCCTCGGCCAAGCTGCTCGCACCTGCGAATGGAAGGAGCTCACAGCTTGCATTAACCCTTTGCAGTACTGGAGGAGCATGCTGTGAGTTAGGTTTAGGTCTGGGGCTGGGGTAATAGTAGCCATTGTTCGCATAGGGCGTCCCATGATGATTTCAAATGGACTCAATTTGTGTCTCTGGGATGGGGATGACCGAATTTCCATAAGGGCCAGTGGTAAAGCAGCTGGCCAGTTTAACCCTGTGGAACTACAGATTTTTGCCAGCTTATTTTTAAGCACGCCATTTCGCCTTTCAACTGCCCCTGCACTCTGTGGATGGTAAGGGCAGTGCAACAGGTGGGTGACATGTAATACCTGGTTTAGATGTTGAACAATTTTTCCAGTAAAATGTGTTCCCCGGTCACTAGTCAAAGTGGCAGGAATTCCCTTGGTAGGGATAATGTGGTTTAACAGACATTTTGCAACGGACAATGAATCAGCTTTGCGACAGGGAAAGGCTTCAATCCAACCCGAAAACAGACATATTATAACTAAAATGAATTCATATTTCTGACACTTTGGCATTTGTACAAAATCAAGTTGCCAGTGTAGGAAAGGTGCTTGAGGCAAACCCCGAAACCCTTGTGTTACTTTTACAGATTTGCCTACATTGTGGCTTTGACAAGTAACACAAGCGGCACAGTGGCGGGTTGCAAAGGAGCTGAAATGGGGAGCCCACCACCCCTCCTTACTCATAGCAGAGACCATCCCCTCCTTGCCGACATACGAAACACCATGTAGCAGGGCGGCTAGAGATGGGTAGAGTGAGAGGGGGGCTACAAAGGTACTGGTGGGCGATCACCAAAGGGAATCAGAATGCAAAGAGCAACCCAAAGCACTCCAGGAGTCTTTCTGTTTCTGGGGCAGAATCCTGGAGCTGAGCGAGATGAGACAGGGATGGTGACGTTACAGAGACAGAGAGGGGACCAAGAAATGCTTCTGGTGAAGGTTTTATAGTGGTGGCACGTTTTGCATCAGCAAGTGCATTACCTTTGCCACCTCGGTGTCTGCCACTGAGTGGCCAGTACACTTAACAATTGCCAAGGCAGACGGGAGTAAAACTGCATACAGGAGGGCGGCAATGTAGGGGCCATTCTTGATAGGGGTACCAGTAGAGGTAAGAAAACCTCAAGCCTGCCAGAGGGTGCCAAAGTCATGCACAACCCCAAAGGCATACCGAGAATCAGTAAAAATAGTGGCAGAGAGCCCCTCGGCTAGAAAGCAGGCACGGGTTAGAGCAATCAGTTCAGCCACCTGGGCAGAGGTCACAGAGGGTAAAGGAGCAGCTTCTATGGTCTCAGAGAGAGAGAGACCACAGCGTACCCTGCAAGAAGGTGGCCTTGGTCATTTCTATAACAGGACCCATCAGTGAATAATACCAGGTCAGAGTTAGGGAGAGGTACATCTGAAAGGTCGGGGCACGGGACAGTGATAGCGGAGACAGTTGCAAGGCAGTCATGGGGTTCACCATCACTAGGTAAAGGAAGGAGGGTAGCAGGGTTTAACCGGGAGCAGCGCTTAATAGTGATATGTGAGGCTGAAAGCAGCAAAAGTTCATACCTAGTGAGACGAGCAGAGGAGAGGTGAGCAGTGTTGCATTGCAGAAGGAGAGTTTCCACAGAATGGGGAAACATGAGAGTGAGAGGAGAGCGGAGGACAAGGGACTCAGACATCTCGACCAGGCGCGCTGCAGCAGCTACAGCGCATAGGCAAGGGGGTAAACCCTGGGCTACAGGGTCCAAGGTTGCAGAAAAATAAGCCATCGGGTGATTTCTGTCACCGTGCTCTTGAGTAAGAACCTGGAGGGCACAAGCAGATTGTTCATGACAGAAAAGGGTAAAAGGCTTGTCAGTTAGGTAACCCTAAGGCAGAGGCTAAATTCTGCTTAAGGGAGATGAAGGCAGCATTTGCTTCAAGTGGCCATGGCATGGGGTTAGGTACAGAGGATCGAGTGAGTTCTTGGAGTGGTTTAGCCAGAGAAGCATATTGGGGAATCCATTGCCTACAGAACCCTGTCATGCCTAAGAATTTTCTGACCTGGCGTGGAGAGCAAGGCTGGGGAAAGCTAAGGATGGCTTGTACCCGGGCTGGATAGAGTGTACGGGAGTCCTGGGAGAGAAGGAAGCCTAGGTATGTGACAGAGGTTTGGCAGAGCTGCAATTTTGTGTGAGAAGCCTTATGACCCTTGTTTGCTAAAGCTGTGAGAAGTGTTAGTGAATCAGTTTCTGAGGCAGACAGAGAGGGGGAGCACAGGAGTAAGTCTTCCACATATTGGATCAGTGTGGATCCTGATGGGAAAACCAGATCAGCGAGATCCCTGGCTAGGGCTTGAGAAAAATAGGATGGACTCTCTGTATACCCCTGGGGAAGGGTAGTCCATGTATATTGCTGACCCTTGTAGGAGAAGGCAAAGAGATACTGGGATTCAGAGTGAACTGGGACAGAGAAGAAAGCGGAGCACAAATCTACAATAGTAAAGTGGGTTTCATTTGGAGGAATAGACACTAGTATTGTAGCAGGGTTAGGAACCACTGGAAAAGAAGGTATGACAATACGGTTAATAGCTCGAAGGTCTTGAACAAATCGCCACGATTTTCCATCAGCCTTTTGAACTGGGAGGATAGGGGTGTTACAGGGGCTGGAACAAGGGACAATAATTCCTTGTTCTTTTAATGCAGATATAACTGGAGCAATCCCAGCCTCTGCCTCAGGATTCAAAGGATACTGAGACAGGCGAGGCAGAGGTTTGGAATTGTCTACAGTAATCCGAACTGGGTCAGTATTTAATCGGCCCACTTCAGATGGGTGAGATGGCCATAGGGAGGAAGGAACCTGAGAGATTAGGTGCTCTAGGGACAGAGTTAAGGGACAGCACGGGACCGGAGTGGAGAGGGAAGTTTCAGACAGCAGGGAGGCTACAGAATCACATAAGGAAGACTGAGGGATTTGCAGATAGATACCATCTGGGGGGCAGTAAATAGAACAGCCAAGTTTGCATAGCAAGTCCCATCCCAGAAGGTTTGCAGGGGTGCAATCAGAGAGGAGGAATGCATGCTCCTCAGAGAGGGGACCGACCTGAACAGACAAAGGTTTTGAGAGGGGAAAAGAGGTAGGGATCCCTGTAATGCCAACAGCAGACACAGATTTTCCAGATCGGGGAACCTCAGGCAAGTCAGTGGTGCGGATTGTAGAAAGAGAAGCTCCAGTATCAACAAGGAAAGGGAAAGAGAGATCATTTACAGTCAGGACACATTCTCCAGTAGGGGACAGAGGTAATAAGGGAGCTAAAACTTTGTGAGGTTCCCCAGCATCCCGTCATTGTTGAGGTGAAAAATAGGGTTGGGGATCAGCTGGAGGAACCAGCGGGGAGTTCACTTGATTTCCCATACAATTATTAGGTCGTCTTGGACACTCTTTTTTTCCAGTGTCTAGGCTGTTTACAGTAGTTACAAACCCCAGTTAATCCAGCCCCCCGCCCCCTTCTGCAACCCCATCCCTGTCCCCGGTGTGGTCTGCTTCGTCCTGAATAATGCTATATCTGCAGAGCCATTAACTTTTGGGAGGACTGTTCCTCCTTTCCTTTTAAAGTGCGGTGGCAATGCTCTGCTACTGCCAGCAATTTGTCCATGGTTTCAGTCTCCCATCCCACACTTATTCGTTTTAACATGCTGCCTGTGGCAGGGAGAAGACCATCAACAAATGCATGTGCCAAGGCCCCCTGCCCTTTTACATCGGGCTCTTGTATTCCTGAATGCTGTAGGAAAATATCAGTTAGCTGGGACCTATAGTCACCTGGGCTTTCTCCTTGCCCTTGCTTACAGCAACGTATTGCTGTCCAGTTTGTTTTAGGAGACCACACTTTGGGAATGGCTTGATGCAGGCGCTTCCAAAGAGCCATACACTGGTCTCTGTATGTCGAATCTGGGCCAGTACTTTTTATGGTTGAGTGGCGTGCCTCAGCTGGCCAGTCTGCGGCAGCCAACCATTTTTCATAATAACTGGCAGGAGCTAACAATTTACACAGTTGGAGGAGATCTGTCTCAGAGAGTTCATAGGTTTCACAGATTAACAGAAACTCCTCAGCACATTTGACAGAGTTTTCCTGTGGTTTGGGAAAACTTTTAACTATAGATAAAAGTTCCGTACAAGTCCAGGGCTTATAATCCCATATGGACTCACTTTCTCCCATCTTAAGGACTCGTAAGGGTGCCACAACAGTTTGATCAGAGTCTCTCATTAACCTCCCATCAGGTTCTCTTTTCCAAGAAGAGATGTCAAGAGAATCTTTGCAGTCTGCTATGGATTTCTTCTTCATAATATTTTGCAGAGCTGCAAGGCCAATGAGGGTATCTTCTTCACTTTCATTATCTGTAGTCACTGAAGATTTTTCCTTTTCTGGTTTCTCATTTGCGCAGGAGTATGGTGGGGGTAGGGTTTGATTCGGATCATTGGACAGGACTGGGCAAAGGGGAGCGCTCGGACTAGTGGTGGGAGAGACTGCATCCAATTGAACTGTTAGTTTTTTGATAGAATTTTTAAGAGAGGTGAGTTTTGACTCAGTCCATCTACGATTTGCCTCTTCCCACCACTGCATGAAGCAGTCTACTTCTCCTCTCTCCAATTTGGTTTTTGGGAGGACGAGTTTGCTTTTTAAAGTGTCCACTCGATCCTTGTCCCAAGAACCTAACAGTGGCCACTGTAATTTGGGGTTCTCTAGAGCTAATTTGGACCATTTTTCAAGAAACCTACAAGAGTCCGGACCCCTCCTAAAATACATAAAATAAGCTGGAGTTCCCTTAGGGAACTGTTCTACCTTAGACTTCTGATTACCCATCCAGGAGGACTTCACACAGCACTCACACAAGAAGGAAATTCAGGCTCAGCAGATACTAATGTATCCGGTGCAACACACAGAAAGGAGCCCACAGGCTATTGCCTCAACTGCCCTTGCTTTCAAACCAGGGGTTATACCCAAGGTGTGGTGCTGCTGCAGCTGTGCAGATTCCACTTATTCAGACCGTGGGGACGGGGACCCCTTGGTCAGCCAGTCTCCGGACAGAGATGGCTCCCAGATTCACACACACACCACGGGGAAGACAGATAGACACAAAGACAAGACAGTCCTCAAACCGGTTAAAGCACAAAAATAATAATTACCTGAGACGTCTGATTCCAGAAGGTGGATCCAAAGACCCCTACCCGAACAGAGCGGGAACCAACAAGTTCAATGGCGTAGACTGCGCTGCTGCTGTGTACCTTTCTGTCTCATGGAGGATCGCTTGGACTAAGCGTCCAGGCGCCGGCTGCCACAATCGTCCTGCAAGGCAGTCAGGGATCACACAGCCTCAGTGAAGCCGCTTGCCATCTCGGTGGAACCTCCAAATTGTCAAAGTTTGACTCAGACTCACAATTTATCAGACCACTCTGTTTTATTAGCAAAGCTGCTCTGCTAATACATTTAGAAGTGAGCCCCCCGAGTGGGGCTTGTGTCTTTTAATTTATACAGTTTTTTGGAGAACAAGTTACAGAGCAGTTACAGACAAAAGAAGAAAAAGATTTTAGTCACCACCCTTCGAGATCCCTGAGACCAGTCACGTATCTTCAATTACCTGCCACCCTTAACAATCTCCAGCTTCCAGCTTCCAGTTAACTTAACTAATTGCCCTTCACACCTTCCATTCTGATGCCTGCTTCTTAGACATGCTGGCTCTATCTTAATTGCTTCTCCATTCAAAGCTAACTGTCCCTACGTGTGCTCCCTCAGATACTTTGTAACATCTTTTGGCATGCCCTCTCATATACAATGTATCCAGCATGTCCCTTATACAACGTTATACTTATACAATGTTATACTTCCACATGGGCTTTAGAGTTATTTCTAGTCTGTACCTGTCAGTTCTGTGGCTCACTAGGGCCAGAGACTGGATTTCCCCTCTGCAGGGAGCTGAGATGCTGAGTCAGGGTACCAGGGCTAAGAAGCAAATACAGATCTGGACCTGATCCTTTCAGTTGTGACCAGACCCATCCCTATGGGGGAGCCTAAGAGCCCATTCAGCATTGCCTGTCCATCACACAGTCTCCTGACTCCTGCAATGACCAGAGACCCCTCAACTCCCCCCTGTGCTGCCCCTTATGCCCGGTACTCCTGGCCACCCCCTCTGCGTTTTCAGAACCCTCCTCGCATCCCACTCCTTCTTAGTATCCCGCAAATCCCACTTGGCTCTGACAGAGACTCCAGGCCCCTCACCATGGGACCCCTAGCAGTAAGTCACATGTGACAAGGGACAAGGCGGAAACTCTGAATCAGAACCACATGGGCCCTCCAGACCCATCCTAGTGAGCAGGGCAAATATCAGGGAGAAGGGTGGGGGGCAGAGGAGAAGAATGGCAGGAAGGGCAAGAGTAGGGAAGGTCCCAGCACTAAGACCAGAGGGAGAAGATGAAGCTAAACATCTATCTGGTCACCCCCTTTCCCCCTTCTACTGCAGTGCTCTGTATGGGGACAATAGAAACTCTGCCTGCCCCACTCACCTCCCCCCCCGGCCCCAGGATATCCCCAGAGGAATAAAAGCCTCCGCTGGGATTGGAAACACTGACCCTGCTGTAAATTTACCTCATTCTGTGGTTCCCATGAATCTGAGCCCCCTTGACTTCCTGCATTTGCTTTGGTGACCCGACCCCAACGTGACACCGGAGTCTCTCCAGACTCCTTTGACTGGAATAAGGAGTAAAAAAATGGGCTTTAAGGGAGTTGGAGACCTCCTGAGAAGTCTCTTTGAGGCTTCATTTCCCCCAGCCTGGGCTGTCATGTTCTGTAGATGCTGCTGACTTCACTTGGCGCTGTAACTGTCCAGCACTTTCTGAAAATGAGGCTGAAGGTGTGTCCAGCTGGGGACCTCCAGCGCCACCTTCTAACAAACTGGCCAAGGGACCTCTCAGAGGGGAGAGAACATTGGCCTTGTCTGAAGGCTGGAATGATGGGCTCCTGCTGTACATCAGAGACCAGTGGAAGAGACCTTGCCCCTGATCTGGGTGCTGTGAAAGACTCAGTCCTTGGGCAGCTCTTACAACTCAGCTGAGACTTCACAGGAGTAGATGGGTTTGTCCCTGGGGGAGCAGTAGCCCTGAGCAGGGCAGGGTCAAGCCAGCTGCCAGAATCAGGGGAGGCACCAGGGGTGCAACAGTCTTGAGGAAAGGGGACAGAGACACTTGTCTCCCCAGGAAACAGCAGCTTGAGCTTCCTTGAGGAGGGGTTCCTGCACCCTAGGCTTTGCACTTGGGCAGTTGGTTGGCTGGGGATGGAGCTTGTGGTTAGGATGTTTGGCTGCCTGTGTGTGTTGTTCCTGTGTGCTGCCCCAGCTCTGCGCAGACAGCCGGCATAGCAGACCTTGAGTAAACCACCCAATGACCACAAGATCTGTTAAGGGACGAAGTTACCAGGCCAGGTTTATTGTCGACAAAACATGGTATTAGTATCCCGCAGACTCTACCGGACCACTAATACATGTATGCCCATAACAATGGACTAGCTCAGTGAATGGGGGAACTTTCCATTCCTCCCTAGCCCAGACAAAGATACTCCCTCTAAGATGCATCTTTATACCACAATACAAACAAGTTAGTACTGCCTCTGACAATTAGTTACTACTCCCTGACATGGGGAGTTATTACCCATCACCTTGTACAGGTTGGTTCAATCAAAACATCTCTATTACGTATTGTCATCCTGACCTTATCTTTTAAGAGGGGTCAGCGTGTTCCTGTTATCCTTGGGGAATGTTTTTGTACCATATTTGATATCGAGATATTCTGGTACCACTTGATATCGGGATGTGTTTGCATAAGCACTCTGTAACTAGCACTTCTTAGGAATGTGTATTTCTGCAATATCAGCCCTGTTCTTGCCAGATTCTGTGAGCAGGGCCCACCTCATACCATGCCTCTGATACAAGGGCTTATGTCTCAGGCTTTCTTCCTACTACATTGCTGAGCTGGGTGAGGTGGATATGAAAGGGGAATTTACAGGTGAGTTAGGGTGCATGCCCATTTGCACCAGCTGAGGAAAGGCCCATGGTTTGCAGAAACAAGTCAGGTGGGCTAAATGCCAGGACATGATGCCATTTGTCTCTTAAAGATTCTTACTATGACTAGGACACTCTGTCTTAAAGCACCAAGAGAACACAGAGTTATGATCAATAAGCAATTTATTATGGAAGAAAAAACAGATCAAATCAGCCACTAAATAGTGTGTTTACTTTGGTTATAGTCTCCTCTGTGGTGTCTCCCTTGGGGAGAATTTCAGCAGAGAATGCACCATCTGTGACAGTGAGACTGGCTTCCTATAGGGGGCGCTTTTCTCTAGCAGAGCTGAAACAGGAGACAGCAATTCCCAAATCAATAGGTGGATCCTGTCCAATTAGCAGAGAGGATCCAGATACTTTATTGCTGGCAAAGGAAAGTTTGTTGAGAGCGAGTCTCACTAAATGTATAACTTCTTCTGTTAGCCATCTTTCAGGGCTCTTTGTTCAAAGGTCCCAATGCTGCAAACACATGAGTGCAAGTTAGTTAAATCAAAGGGGGAAGTTACGTAGGTAAAGTTAAGCAGATACGTGTAACCCTTCTGCCAGGTGGAGTTGGCAGCAACAAGGGCCGGGTTGAATATCTAGGGGTTCCTTTTCAAAAATACAACACAAAACTGGCTCCAGTCCCTGCCCAGTAACCTGGGACAATTAAATACCATCCCTGGGCATCTCTAAGAGGCAATACTTCCCCTCTCACAAGCACTGAGTCTGTGTGTAGAAAATAAATTTTTAATACAAGGAGGGATTCTCCCTGGCATTAATTTGGGAAAATGCTGCAATCAGGATTCATAAACAAAACCATGAGCCAAACACCCACCCCAGAGTATGTCAGCAACCAATTCCAGCAACCAAAAGTTCCTTTAACGTGCCCCTCCCTTCTCCCTCCAGGGCACACCACTCACAGTGGTTGTCCTTGGTCAGGGAAGACCCAGAGTTCAGAGGTGCATCTGCATGAGCTCACCTCTCACCCTGGCAAGGCGGCCGTCTGAGTGGAGTGGTTGGCGGCTGGTGGAACAGAGCAAGCACCTAGACAGCAGAATGAGCAAGGTGCCCCCACCCCCCGACCACCACCTCGACAGCACCAAGGAAAGATTCAGCTACATGCTCAGCAGATGTAGAGTGACAGTTGAATGTGCTTTTGGTAGACTGAAGGGGCACTGACTTTGTTTAATCACAAGATGGGACCTCTGTGAGAAAAATATCCCAGTGGTTAGTTGCCAACTGTATCCTGCATAATTTTTGTGAAGCAAAGGGGGAAAAGTTGCAGCAGGGGTAGAAGAGGAGTGACCATCTGCAGCGTTTGAACAGCCAGACACTAAGGCTACCAGAACATCTCAACACAGAGCTGTACAGCTCAGGAAGGCTTTGAAAGAGTGCTTTAATAATGAGTCACAGTAATGTGTTGTGGTTTACTATGCTCTACCTGGTCCTTCTGTTTTGAGGCCCGTTAGGCATTGTGTAGTGCTTGGTTTACATCTATGAATATAACACTGACAATGCAATTCTGTGATGCTTGCTGTACCTCTGTGATACACTGTGTTTGTCGCTGATCTTATGAGTTGTGTCGCAGTGTACGACAACAAGTAAGTGGGTGCTTTCACTACTGTCAGGCAATGTGCAACATATGTTGGGGACTAATAAAGATGAATTGTTTTCCAAACAATACAGTTTTATTGAGCAACGAAAACACTAAAATTTATTTGCAAATGAAAAGCAAATACGTTAAAACCTTAGCACATTTATAGAACAGAGCTTAAAGAAGCGGAAGGAACATTTATGTCCATTTTAGCTACACATACACTGACCTGTGAGAGGTACAGTTGATGTATGTGACACCGTGGTTGTCCTTCATGTCCCCCAGAGTGCTAGGGTACAGATGCAGCCCTGATGCCATGTGGAAGGTTGAGGAGGGGTGTAGGGAGGTGCTATCCTGGAGTTCTCCATGGACTGTAAAGGGAGGCAAGCCCGTGTTCGTTGAAGTTGTAGGTCCACAAGCATCTGTGCTTGCTGTCAGAGAAGCCCCAGTATGTCCTAGTGCATCTCCCTCTGCTTTTCCTGCGCCTTTCTCCTGTCCGCTCTTTCCTTCTCCACACAGTATTCATGATCCACACCCTCTGTTCACCGTTGGATGCAGCGCTGGCTTGCAGGATCTCGCTGAACATGTCATCCTGAGTTCTCTTCTTTCTCCTACTTATCTGGCTCAGGTGTTCTGCAGGTGTGAAAGGGGAACCCCTCAAGAGGGGCAGTAGGTCTGGATAAAACACACAGGCATGATTGTCACAATGGAAAGTGGAAGTTGAGATTCAGAACTCCCTTCCCTCGCTCCCCTGACGTTTTAAACAAGACCTGCTTATTGACACTTCTGCTTGGGAGGGCTTGTGCACAGCGCTACTCACAGCACCGGCCGTGGTGCGCATGGCCCACCCGGGGAGAGGGAAATGAGGAGGGAATTGCTTGGTTGCATAAAACTATGAGTATAGGGCACTAGCACTGAATACTGGCACCGTTTTCCACAGATGGGTGTGATTTTAGCTGGTATCTCACTCCTGAGGGTAACAAAACCATCCAGGCCCATAGGCCACTAGCCAGTTTAACGTAGTAGGACGAAAGTGTCCTACTGTGGAGGAAGAGATAAGATTGACATCCCTAGAAACCTTGGGGAGAGGACTGCAGAGCACCTCCATGAAAGTTTATTCAAGATCTCTTAGGAGGATTCAAGGGATATCTCCATGTACATAAACAAACTGCTCCGCTTACCCACCCAGGGGCACTGGAAAAGGGGGGGACCAGGGGGCCATGACCCTCCCACTTTTTAGCAGTGGTAAGGGCGAGTGATGGGGGCAGGGGGCAGAGAGAGGAGCGAGTGGGAGGTGGGGTCTTGAGGGGAAGAGGCGATGCAGGAGTGGGGCCCTGGGGGAAAAGGCAGAGCGGGGCGGAGCTTCAGGGGAAGAGCTGGTGTGGGGGTGGGATCTTGGGGGAGGGGAAATGTGAGGGCGGGGGTTTAGGGGGAATGGGTGGCGTGAGGGTGGAGCAGGGACAGCATGGCGCAGAGGATGGGGGCTCAGTTTGGGTGTTTGTCGCCCCCCCACACACACACACACACTTTTAGGCGCTTCTGCCACTCCTGTACCCAGCTACCTCTTCTAGCAGTAGTAAATTAATGAAAAGTCAATAGCTGTATCCTGCTAAATTGGGGGTGCTATCACTGTATTGGGAAATAAATTTACACACTTACCTGAAGTTCCTTCCCCTGCATCAGGCTCGACTATGCTTGACTGTTGGGACTCACTGGAGTCTCAAAGAGATCCTGGCTTGTGGCATAGCTGGACCTCCCTGTAGCATGTCCCCTACCCTCCTCCTCTTCCTCCTCCTTGCTGTTCACACCTGGGACCTGGGTCTCAGGATGCTCGGAGGTATCCACAGTGGTGTGTGAGGTAGTGGTGGGGTTTCTGCCAAGTATGGCATGCAGCTCATTGTAAAAGGAGCAGGTCTGTGGCTTGGCACTGGATCAATTATTGGCCTCTCTGGCTTTCTGATATGCCTGCAACAGCTCCTTTGCTTTCACGTGGCACTGCTGCCGATTCCTGTCATGCCCATTTTCCTGTACGCCCCATGCAATCTTCTCAGAGATGTCCATGTTTCTCTGGCTGGTCCATAGCTGTGTGAGCACAGCCTCTTCTCCCTGTAGGTCCACGAGATCCAATCTCTCCTGTCTACTCCAGGCTGGCGTGAGCCTGGGTAATGTAGCCGGCATGGTCAGCTGGGCAGTTGCACACAACAAGGGAGAGCTCCTAGGTGTGCTCATCAAGATGGACAATAAGGAAAAGGCATTTCAAAAATTTGCTGGGCTTTAAAGGGGCGGGTGGCTTCCCGTCTCTGTGACCTCTAGGCAGCGGAGTTCACAATTGTGACCAGAGAGGTCAGCTCTGCGCCTTGTGGGACAGCTGCTGGAGGAACATTTGGGGTGACATAGGTAACACAGTGTCTACATTCCCGTTGCGTTGACCTCTGGACATCGACCATGGCTCAACGCCACTCAGGGAGGTGGTGTTACTATGTCAGTGTAAAGGAGAGCTCAACTTACATTGGGAGACCAAGTGTAGATACCTGCACAATCAGGTCAACGCAAGGTGGTGTATGTCCATAGGTGTTGACTCCGTGGGTGCTCCGGGGCTGGAGCATCCACAGGGAAAAATTGGTGGGTGCTCTGCACCCACCAGCAGCCAAGCTCCCCCGTCCCCTGCCCCAGCTCACATCACCTCCGCCTCTGAGCGTGCTGTGTCCCGGCTTCACCTCCCAGTGCTTGCTGCCGCAAAACAACTCTTTTGCGGTGTAACAAGCTGTGGGAGGGAGCGGGGAAGAGTGGGAATGCGGCATGCTCAGGGGAGGAGGCGGGGAAGAGGCAGAGCCCAGGCGGGGATTTGGGGAAGGAGTCCAATGGGGCAGGGAGGGGGCAGAGTTGGAGCGGGGACTTTGGGGAAGGGGTTGGAATGGGGGTGGGGAAGGGGTGGGGGCAGGGGCAGGGGTGGGGAGGTCGAGCACCCACCCGCGGCAGGAGAAGTTGGCGCCTATGCATATGTCAACCTGACTTTGTAGCGTAGACCAGGCTCTGGAGTGAGGCAGGGGCATGCATGCTCAGAGGCAGTGACTTAAGTGCCAAGGGAACTTTTACTGCAAAAACGTAGGTGCTGAGTGAGTTTAGGTACCTACTGGGTTCGGCAGCAGCTGAGCAGGGGATTTGTGGGATGCAATGCCGTCTAACACTGGGATTTAGGCTTCTAAATCTGGGGTGTCAGTGCCTAACTCACTTTGTACTTCTGGGCCTAAGTCAATAGTCCACAGTCAAACAGTCTGGCACAGCAAGGAAGGTAACCCAAGGTCTCCTGCATCCCAGGTTAGCAACCTAACCCTGGACCATGGGCAGAATAGTTGGTGATAATGAAATTCCCTGTGTGTGTGGCACTCACATTTAAATGAGTAACAAATGAAAAAAGAAACAGAAAACAAACCTGACAGCAACAAAAGAGCATTAAGCTTTATTACCAGTGGAATTGTTTTGCATATACTTTTATGAAATTTCCATAAATGCCTAAATGGTGTTGGAGCATGTATTATTGACTTTGGCTACTAAGTCACTTATGAGCTTTTTAGAATTTTACACTTAGTATTTAAGTTATATATAGGCTTGGCAGAATTAGATTTTTTTTAATTTCAACTGATAATATAGATTTTTTTAAACATGCTTTTAGATTTTTATAGATTTAAATTTTCACAGTTCAGACAATAATTATTGAATGACAGCAGATATTGTGATTACAAAGTTAAAGCTTTATTAACCATTAAAACACATCACATGTCGAAATATACAAAGTAAATATCCTTAAATCACACTCCAATAAGTTATCAAGAAGCATTTTCTTTCTTTGCTACCTGTAAATTTCAATAGTTAATGATAGAAATATTTGAATTTGTTTGTGTGTGTGTGCAGTGAAATTATTTAGCAACATTTGTCTATAAAAATCGAATCCATCCAAGCCTATCACATTCTCTTAGGTTTAGTCCCACTTTTTTCCCTGTATAAATGTGTACACACCTGTCACAGCGCCACTGCAAACTTTCAGTATCTTTGTGCTGCCTTATTGGTAGTCATTGTGACCTCTATCAACAGACAGGCTGAACTAGAGGAATCCAAGAATTACATTTCTTGTGGCTTTCCACTGGTATACCAAACATATGTCCAAAAACGCAGGCCTACTGACTAGTTTATGCTGATGAGTAGACAAGATAAATAATTTACTGGAGCTGCAACAACATAGTCACACCACAGCAAAGTGGACAGTGTGGAAAAATTAAGTTGAGTCATTGATATTTTATGATGAATGAGTTTTCAAGCAATGATTTAAAATTATAGCAACTTATCCACCCTTAACCAAAACTGCATAGCCTTACAGATCAAAATTTTGACTATTTCCTATGTGTTTGACCATTTAAATATCAAAGACTGGATGTCAATAATGGGCTTACATCACGGGTTAAATCAGTAGGTCCGCCACTTGTGGCCCAATCAGCACACTGCTCCAGCCCATGTGACATCCTCAGGGCCATAGAGGTAGCATATATTTTGCAGGGCTGCAGCCCACATAACACCCAGAGAGCTGTGTGTCTGGCCCACAGTGGAAAATAGGTTGAGAACCACACTGGGTTAAATCATGTTGCTTGCAGAAGTGGGGAAGGTTCTGCAGGCTCCCCCTGCCCCCATGCTGCTACTTCTCGGGGAAAGGGGAGGCCGGAAGTTCTCAGAACAGGGCGGGAGGTCAGAACCCTGCAGGGAAAGGTGAGGGGAGGCAAATTCTGAAAGGGAGACTTTCCTCTTCTGGCAGAATTTGCTACTTTAACAGGAGTTGCAGGAAAAAGGCATCTTCCGTGTCCGTTTTTGCTAGCTAGCAAAGTGTGCCGAGGAAGCCGTTTCTGACACTATGTTGGGGCAGCAAAGGCACTCATCCCAGCGGTCCGGGCAAGCGGGCTGAGGGCCCCCCAGGACAGCTGAGCGCATCCTGCAGGCTCCAGGCTGGGGCCTGGCTCCTCTGCAAACACAAAGGAAAGCCCTTGGCCAGATCCATCGGCGTAGGGGGGGGGCGAAGAGGGGAGAATAAACCAGCGAGAGCCGTGGGGCCGCTCATAGGGTGTTTGTGACACGCGGTGAATTTAGCTCTGGTTAGGAAAACCCTCCCCAGACAAGAGCCCCGGATCCCAGACAGGGGGAGGGCAGACTCGCTGGGGAGGGGCGGAAGAAGGAGGGGAGGGCTGTGTGTGTGGCGGGGGTGGGGGGAGGTCAGCATGCCCGGGTTCTTCCCAGCTCTGGAAAAGAAAACTCCAGTCCCTGCCTGGGACGTGCTGCAGCCCGGGTTGGTATCTACGGGCACAGGAAGACGACAGAGCAGCGGCAGCAGCAGCAATCAAAGGCCCTGCAGCTTGTGGCAAGATGTTTCTGCTGATCTTGCTGCGCCTGCCGACACCAGCCCCTGCAGGGGAGACGCCAGGTGACTGGGACAGAACTGGGGGAAGTGGTGGGAACTGGGCAGGAAAAGGACTCGCTGCTCAAAGCAACCCTGCCAGGGATGCTGGGACAATTTGTGCAGTGGGGGTGCTGAGAACTATTGAACCAAACTGTGAATCCTGTAAGGGATGGACACCACTTCAAGAGCGGGGGTGTGGCCACACCCTTAGGTCCAGCACCCATGCCTGAGCCCTGTTTGTTAATGCAGCTGGGGGTGGGATCTCACTGGCCTTAACAATGAAGTCACTGCCCTCCTCTGCCTGGGGTCTGCTCCAGGAGCAAAAACCAGGGGACTGGGGGGGGGGGGGGGGGGGTAAGGGGAGCACAGTGGTTCAGAGGAGCTGCAGTGGGGTCATGAATGGGCTCCCCTGCAGGGTTCTCTTTTGTGTCTCTGTGGGGCAGGCAGGAATGTCAGGAAGGAAAGGGGTGAAAAATCAGGCAAGGATGGATAGAAAAAGGGAGGGAGGGAATGGGGGGACAACAAGAAATGTGTCCAGTTTTAACCATCTCTGCACATTTAGGGAAGTAACTGGCAGAGGAGAGTGGGGGGCACAGAGAATAGAGGAGAGGGATTATTTGTAGTTTTAAAAATCTCTCCACATTATCAAGCCCCTGAGAAATAACCATGGGATTAATTCCGATTCCACAGAACCCAGTAAACCTCCCCAGTGTTAAAGTGCTGACCGGTATATGTTTGCTCCATCTGACACATCATGTGTAACCTGGCTTGGACTCCTTCCTGCAAATCATGTGACACCCCTAAAATGATGCATATGGTTTTCTTGGCAGGATCAGGCCCTTAATGGTTTTGCTAATCGGAGGAAACTAACTATTCCTGTCCAACGGCCAAACGCAGAGTGAGGGGATTCTGAATAGCCAACTCTTCAGGGAATATATTGTGTTTCAAAAAAAGCCTGTAATTTCCAATAATAAATCTCTGTTTGACACTCCTAGGACTTCACCACAGCTCTACAAATAAGGATGCTTTGCCAGGGAGAAAAGGGCTGCCAAATTTCATTCTCAAAGAGCTACTTTTCAGTCCCCAGTGTTAGCAGGTTATGTTCCCATCAGCAGGTACAAGTAGAACTTTGTGGGAAAGAGACCTTTGGCCAGATCCTGCTGCCTTCAGCCTAATCCTTATAGCTGCTCAACTGCAACTTAGATGAGCTGGTGAGAGGATGCACCCAGGGTTTTTAAGAATGACTTTATAAAACAAAACGAAAAAAATTGGTTTTCTGTTGATTTTGTGCTTCCTTGTGTACATTAAAAAAGACCTGGACGGGATTTTCGTCGTCTTTTTTTAGTATTACAAAAGAGTCTTAAGCCTAAAAGACTCTATGGAGCATTGGAGCATTAGTAAGTTTCTAACATTCAAGAATGTGGCAAATTACCCCTGATTCTTTCCCAGGATTTTTGGGTGAGCGTGTGAGGGCCTGAATTCAACTCGATATTGTTTTCCAGTCTGTCTGTAACACGTTAACTTTTGAATGCTGCATCTGATTGATTCCAGGATTTTAGGGAACGTTCTAGGACTCAAAGGACAGAACCCTATTGATTTGAGTGAAATCTGGAAAACCAAAAGAGTGAAACTGGGGAAACTGAGTCCTGGGCATGTCCCCATTCTCCTCTCTGTGACACACAGAACCCCTGGCATTGGGGTTCTAGGGAGTCTTTAAAATAGAAGGGGATGGGAGTGTAGAACACAGGGCACTTGTGGGGAAGAATGGATAAGAGCAAGGAGTTGTTGGTGTGCAATGAACTTGGTCTAAAGAAGCCCCAAAGTGCGTGACCCTCTGTTAGATAAATAGTCAGTTGCAGGTGAGGAGGGGGTCTTTATTTAAAAATGAAAACAATAATATAATAATATAATGGCGGTTAAGTCTTGTCTCCCCTGTTGTTGGTGGGGGCTGTTCGGATGATTCCCAAGTGTAGTGGGAGCTTTCTCAGCTTCTCATTGAAGATTGAGAGTGGGGAGGGGTTGCTGAATCTTATACAAACAGATTTTTTCCTCAAAGCTTTTGGGGCTAAATATTACAGAAATAAACAAATGCAAAACTGTTCAAACTGTCCCAATAAAAAATCACTCCCCTTGTCAATCAAGTCACAGGGGGGCCTGATTTTTCAGAGGTGCTGAGCCCCCACAGCTCACATTGACTTCAGCTGAGTGGTGGGTGCTGCGCAGCACCTCTGAAAATACAGCCCCAAGTTACTGCAATCATGGGTGCTAAAAAAAATTTAATTAAATTTAAAAAAAGGGGACACATGCTATCTTGCTTCTGTAGTAGGAACTGATTGCATATATCTAGAGCTCCTTGCATACCTCAATTCCCCTCCCCTGTCCCCCTCTATTTCACGGACTCCCTGCAACATTTTAAACTCCATTTGGACAAAGGGCAGAGCTGAGATGGGGCTATTGCTTTAGTGCAGTGGTTCCCAAACTTTAACAACCCTTGAACCCCTTTCACTAAAATGTCAAGTCTTGTGAACCCCCTCTTAAAAATGAATATTTCCAGGGATTTTCTCCTTTACCTGAACATAAATTATAAAAGCAGTGATCTTGGAAATATAATTTTTTTTGTGACATGCTTATTGCACACTATTTATTATTAATTATTATTTATCATTACAGTATTTTTATTACATTATGAAAATGGCAACAATCTGCCAAGATCTCACTTTCATAGCTTGTATCAGTTTGGATAAGCCTATTATAAAACAAGGCTCCTATGTTTCATCAAGGAATATCAGCTGTGAAGCAGCATGAAGGGATTTAAGAAGCCAACTCAAAGAGTTCCTCCTACACAAGCATTCAGGTCTGGAGCAGTCCAGGCAAACAACTCACATTACAACAAAGCTTAAACTTGTTCTACATAATAATTTTAAAAACAATACTAGCTGATATTTAATTTTAAAAACAGCAGAAAATATCCACCTCCCTTTCCATTTCTAATAAGGAGTCTTGAAATTTAAATCTCCTCAGTGTGATAGATATGCTTGCTTTGATCCGCTTAGTTCTTGGAAGTCTAGGAGCTCCGGGCTGCTGGCCCCGTGCTGCCCGGGGTCCCTAGGGACAGCTCTGTCCACCATTAGGGAGTTTTTTCCTGAGAACCCCCTGTAATGTTTTGCGAACCCCTAAGGGTTCACGAACCCCAGTTTGGGAACCACTGCTTTAGTGGAAGGCATCAATGGCTGTCATCAACCAGATCTATAGACAATTACAGTCCTCGTTAAAGTGATGTGTGTGCTAACCAGATGCCATGGGCTTCAACTGTGTGTCTCCTCTTTCCCCCTTCCTATTTTCTGATTTTCATCAAGATCCATATTCTACCCACCGACATGTAGAATATTTCCTGACATTTTGGAATTGATCAGCCGCAGTGTTCAAAAGCTATTATTACATCCAAACAGAGAAATACCATCATGTTGAGTGTGGCCCTGGCTTTTCTTGGCCAATTATCCCTCTCAGATTTTGCTCTATTTTCTCACTAATAATTCTCAATTCTCCATATAAAATCTCAGATGGGAGAGGAGGTTCTACCCTTTTTATCTGTAGCCACTTACCCTCGTTTCAGCAGGAAACTCTTTTCCCATTTATGTACATTAAAATTGACATTTTTGCTGTCTTTCCCAGATTTAATGAACATAAAAGCCAGGAGCCTCCCCCTATTCATAGTCTGCCCTTTATCTTCAAGGCACTCAGTCTAGAACCAGGATTCCTAAAGATTGCCTGAAGCTCTGGGATAGTGACCATTGGCAACAACGCGGCTCCTCAGGCAAAAGGAGTTGTCTGTGGCAGAGGGAAAGCTCTTCTGTGCATGAGACAGTTTTCTTGGGCCATGGGACAAACTCCCACAGGAGCTCAAAACTAGCACAAACATCCCTGCTCTGCATTCTCAGTGCCAGTAGACTTCTTAGACCTGCTTTCAGTAACCAGCCCACAAACTGCAGCTGGCATCCGATGCCTGAATCCACAAATGGTCTTAGGTAACAACGCTGTGATCCCCAAAGCCTGTGTTAGTCCCCTAGGCTCCGTATCCAATCAATGGGGAGAGAGAGGTGCTTAGAATGGGCTCCACAAAAGCCAGACTGGAGCCGCCCAAGTTAGCCAGTGGGAGAAGCTGAGGAGAGGGATGTCCTAAGCACCACACCTCGCTTGGAGTTCAGCATGTAAGTCCCAGGTGCATGGAGACACCAATCTGCTTGCGATTCACAAACTAGGGGAAAATCAGGGATTCTCCAAATGCAGAGACCAGATCTGGTAGTGTGCGCAGAGGCAAACAAACACCACCCAGAACAGCCAGGAGAGGAGGATTGCCTCTCTTACAATCTTTAGCCCACTGGTTAGGGTACTTGGGAGTCCCAAGTTCAAGTCTGCTACCCCTACGGAGAGTGCTGTAACCACTGGGCTAGGGGACATTCTGATGTGGGCCCTCCTTCCATCTCTCCTAATGAAGTTGTTCCACTTTAATTGAATAATTAATATTAATTGGCCCAGAGAAAGAGTGAGAAACACTCTATAGGCCAGATGCCTATAGCACACCCTCCTGGGACATAGAAGACCCTTGTTCAACCCCCTTCTCATCAGGCAGACAGGAGACTTGAACTCCTGGTCTCCCACATCTTAGATGAGCACTCTCACCAGCAGGCTAAATATTATAAGTGAGGGTGTCCTCCCTTGTCCCAACTGAGCTCTTTCGTGTACATATAAGCGACCTCTGCATACACCTACTGGATCAGGACCTGCATATGACTTAGGCCGCCAAAAGTCTCTTTTTCCCCAGTTAGTGGATCACTCAGGGTGGGAGATAAGGGTCTAGAAACCTAGAATGAGGCAGCAGTATGCACACTCAGAGGCAGAAACATAGGTGCCTAGGGGACTTTTTACTGCAAAATCTTAGGTTGAGAGTGAGTTTAGGCACCTACAGGGTTTGGCAGCAGCTGAGCGGAGGTTTCGTGGATTGCAGTGGTACCTAAAATTGAGACTTGGGTGGATCCGGGCACAAATAAATAAATAAAACATTAAATTTAACCTCCTCTCCCCCCCACACACACTCTTCTCATTGGGGAGAAAGAGAGAATCACTCCTAACAAATGCAAGTTGTGAGGCTGGGGCCCGGATAGACAGTGCTGGGACCCTGTGGGGATGAGAGCGCTGTAAGAACTGAATAGAACAGAACATAGGGGAGTGGCACCACCCAGCTGCTTACGAGGCAGTTGGCTGGACCCTGAGTGACTGGGATTCAACTTCCAACTAATTATTAAACCAATAGAACTCCAATTTCATGAAGTATTTTTTATTGAGGAGTTCATAGAAGCAAATGTCTCAATATTACATTGCTTTGTTCATGTCTTTCAAACCATTGCAAAGCAATTTCCAAGGCATCAGAATGGGAAGAGATGTCAACGTGTTCTTCATTAATATCACTTTCATTATATAATTTATTTTTTCTATCAGGAAAAATGATTTCATGTAACTGAACTTTCTTAAGAAGAGGGTTGATAGAATCTAAGTTCTACTGCATGGATATAAAAATCTTCTACAGATTTTGCTCCATTTTCACAGACTTATTGAATATTAACACACCAACTACCCCGACCCCGCTACTACCCCCTCCCGCTGCAATGCCGCCTTCTGGTTCCTTTCCCGCTCCCAATTGCCTGAGACCTTCCAGGTCCATTCTCCCACCCTCTGCGCCTGCTTCTCCTGTTAAAGCACCATCATCCAGGACTCCTGGCTGTCCATGTGAATGGCAGAAGGGTGCAGGAGGGGAGGAGAACCAGCATTTTCTAATTACTTATTGACTACTCATATAAATCCCCTCAGATTTTGTCCCTATCTCTCTCACTATCAAATATGGGTGAGAAATCTCCACAGATTTCCCTCTTGCCCTCTCTTAATTATTCAATATGGACACAAACACGCCTCATTTTGCTCTTTTTAATCTCTAATTATCAAATATTGACATAAAATTGCCTTTAGATTTTGCCATTATCCAGATAATTGTTGATATTGGTAGAAAAAAGCGATTCAGTTTTCCTCTTTTTCTTTCTCTGATTACCAAAAAAAAAAAAAAAAAAATTCACATGAAATCCCCCAGATTTTACCTTTTTTTCCTCTCTCATTACGAAGATTAATGTCAAATCCCCTCCAATTTTGCTATTTCTCCTCTAATTCTCAAATCTTGCTATAACCGTCCCACTCAGATTTGGAGGGTGTCTTCCCTTTTTGAAATGCAGCAAATTCCCCTGATTTTAATTTGGAGGAAAACTGTTGCCTTGAGTCATTCCCCAGGTGGGATGGGGAGGTGTCAGTATGTGGTAAGTAGTTGGAGTTCGGGAGAGCACTGGGATGTGTGTAACTGGGAAAGTGTTGGTCATTCTCTTTATTTACTGTATATTCATATAAAATCCCCTCCAATTTTTTCCCTTTTCTCTCATACAATTGGAGATTGCTGCTGGTTTTTTTTTTCATATTATTGAATATTTAGATTTTAGCCAATTTTCTCCCGAGTGCTCAAATATTTACATATTATCCTCTAAAATTATGCCCCATTTTCTAGTTTGCTATTAATGATTTTGCCTTGTCTCTCTAATTACCTGATATTAGAATTAAATCTCTTCAGATTTTGCACCTTTCTCTCCAATTTTCGAATACTGATATAAAATGCACTCCGATTTTGACCCATCACCTATTATCAAACATTAATATAAAATCTCTCAAATTTTCCCAATCTCTAATCTAATTATTGAATATCATTCTAACAGCTCTCATTGCTTTTTAACTGTTAAACTTGAGTATCAAATCTTGTCAAATTTTGCCATTTTCTCTCTAATGATTGAATGTTGACATAAAATCCATTCAAATGTTGCTGTTCTTTTTCTCCATTTATGGAACACTGATTTAAAAATCTTCTCAGATTGGGTACTTTCCCCATGCTTTTTTAACTTTAGCACCTTCTCTTTGTTTTTGAGGGAAACTTGCCCTGAGTCAGTAACCTAGATTGGAGGGCCAAGCAGGGCAAGTGGGTGGAGCAAGTGCCCTAAACTGAGATTGTCCAGCCCCAGTTTTTCCTCTCCCAGCTCCTGCCAGCCCAATACACCTCCCCCCAATCACGAACTGCCAGTCAGTCACCTGCTCCTGCCCCACTGCTGCCCCTTCCAACCATCACAGAACCTTCTGTCTCCATCCTCCTCCCCTCAGCCTTCAGTAAAGTGATTGGGCCCAAGGTTCCCTGCTGCCCAGGGAACTTCCTGTTTATTTACCAAATATTTATATAAACTCTCAGATTTTGCACTTTTCTCTCAAATTATTGAATATTGATATAAAATCCCCTCAAGGACAATGTCGGGGGGGGATCCCCTTAAGCGGCCTCTGATTCTGCTCTTTTCTAGCATTTGCTTCAGAGACTGTTCCTGGGGAGGGAGGGGGGTTGGTTTAAAAATGTCTTGGTGGGTTTAGTCCTGGTGAGACGGGCCAGCTGTGTGCAGTAGTAAAGTGACCCAGGGTTTTTCCTGAATTGCAGGCTAGAGTGTCTGTCTGCAGGGAAAGACCCTGTGGAGACTAGGGGAGATGAATGGACTAGAGCCCCTTCTGAAACCTCCCTTCTCGCCCTGACAGGCTGCAGAATAATGTCTGTGTTTCACTCCGGATCATCCCATCCTCTTGGGGGACGGGAAAGGGAAATGACTGCAGTAGCGGCGGCTCAGGTAGGGGTTTTTCAGTGCACAGTGGAGGGGGTATGTGCTGGGAAGGAGGCGAAGGCAGTAAATACACAAGGGTGAGGAATGTGAAAGGGGCACTCACACCTGCAGCCCCAGGAGAGTTCATAGAATCACAGAAATGTCGGGCTGGAAGGGACCGTGACAAGTCATTTAGTCCAGCCTCCTGCACTGAGGCAGGACCAAGTCAACCTTGACTATCGCTGATAGGTGTTTGTCCAACCTGTTCTTAAAAACCTCCAATGATGCGGATTCCACAACCTCCCTTGGAAGCTGTCATAAATATAAAGGGACAGATAAACACCTTTAAAATCCCTCCTGGCCAGAGGAAAAACCCTTTCACCTGTAAAGGGTTAAGAAGCTAAGATAACTTCGCTGGCACCTGAACAAAATGACCAATGAGGAGATAAGATACTTTCAAAAGCTGGGGGGAGGGAGAAACAAAGCCTCTCTCTCTGTCTGTGTGATGCTTTTGCTGGGGACAGAACAGGAATGGAGTCTTAGAATTTAGTAAGTAATCTAGCTAGAGATGCGTTAGATTCTGATTTCTTTAAATGGCTGAGAAAATAAGCTGTGCTGAATGGAATGTAGATTCCTGTTTTTGTGTCTTTTTGTAACCTAAGGTTTTGCCTAGAGGGATTATCTATGTTTTGAATCTGATTATCCTGTAAGGTATTTACCATCCTGATTTTACAGAGGTGATTCTTTTTACTTTTTCTTCTATTAAAATTTTTCTTTTAAGAATCTGAATGCTTTTTCATTGTTCTTAAGATCTAAGGGTTTGAGTCTGTGTTCACCTATGCAAATTGGTGAGGATTTTTATCAAATCTTCCCCAGGAAAGGGGGTGGAAAGTTTGGGAGGATTCTGGGGGGAAAGATGTTTCCAAATGGGCTCTTTCCCAGTAATATACCGGTTAGACATTTGGTGGTGGCAGCGATAAAGTCCAAGGGCAAAAAGTAAAATAGTTTGTACCTTGGGGAAGTTTTAACCTAAGCTGGTAAAAGTAAGCTTAGGAGGTTTTCATGCAGGTCCCCACATCTGTACCCTTGAGTTCAGAGTGGGGAAGGAACCTTGACAGAAGCCTATTCCAGAGTTTATCTGCCCTTATAATTAGAATGTTTTTCCTAATATCTGACCTAAATCGCCCTTGCTGCAGATTAGCCCATTAGTTCTTGTCCTACCTTCAGAGGACATGGAGAACAATTGATCTCCATCCTCTTTATAAATAGCCCTTCACATATCTGAAGACTGCTATCAGGTCCCCCTTTAATCTTCTTTTTTCAGGACTAAACATACCCCATCTAATTAACCTTTCCGTAGAGATCCCGTTTTCATAGAATCCTAGAATATCAGGGTTGGAAGGGACCTCAGGAGGTCATCTAGTCCAACCCCGTGCTCAAAGCAGGACCAATCCCCAACTAAATTTAAAGCTTTTTCTAAAGCTTTCATCATTTTTGTTGCTTTCCTCTGGACTCTCTCCAATTTGTCCACATTTTTCTGAAAGCTTGGCACCCAAAACTGGACATAGCACTCCACTTGAGGGCTCATCAGTACCAAGTAGAGCAGGACAATTACCTTGCCTGTCTTACACACAACACTCCTGCTAATATACCCCAGAATGATATTAGCCATTTTTGCAACTGCATCACATTGCTGGTTCATATTCAGTTTATGATCCTCTGTAACCCCCAGATCCTTTTCAGCAGTACAATGCATGCCCAGTTATTCCCCGTTTTGTAGCTGTGCATTTGATTTTTCCTTCCTGAATATAGTACTTTGCCCTTGTCTTTACTGAATTTTATCTTGTTGATTTCAGTCTAATTTGTGAAGGTTGTTTTGAATTCTAATCCTGTCCTCCAAAGTGCTGACAACTCCTCCCATCTTGGTGTCATCTGCAAATTTTATAAGCATACTATCTACTCTATTATCCTAGTCATTAATGAAAACAATGAATAAGGATGGACCTCTATGGGACCCCAGTAGATACATCTCCCCCACCCACCCCCAGTTTGACAATGAACCATTGAGAACTACTCTTTGAGTATGGTCTTTCAACCAATTTTGCACTCCCTTTACAGTAATTTCAACTAGACCACATTTCCCTAATCTGCTTATGACAATGTCATGTGGGACTGTGTCAAAAGCCTTATTAAAATCTAGATATATCATGTTTACAGCTTTCCCCATATCCAGTAGGCCAATATCCCTGTCAAAGAAGAAATTTAGGTTGGTTTGGAATGATTTGTTCTTGACGAATCCATGTTGGCTTATAACCCTATTATCTTCTTGGTGCTTACAAAATAATTGTTTAATTATTTGTTCCAGTTATTATTAACTTTCCAGGCATTGAAGTTAAGATGACTGGTCAATAATTTTCCAGGCCCAGCTTTCCCCCCTTTTTAAAGATAGGTAAAATGTTTGCCTTTCAACAAACCTCTGGGTCCTCATCTGTCCTCCATGAGTGCTTGAAGATAATCACTAATGGTTCAGAAATTGCTTCAGCTAGTTCCTTAAGTATCCTATGATTAATTTTAGCAGGCCTTAGCAACTTGAACACATCTAATTTATCTAAATATTTTTTAACATGTTCTTTCCCTATTTTGGGTTACATTCCTTCCCCCTTGTTATTAATATTAATTGTGTTAGTATCTGGTCACATTTAACTTTTTTAGTGAAGACTGATACAAAATAAGCCTTAAATGTATCAGCCTTCTTGGTGTCATCTGTTATTAGCTCTCCCTCCCAGCTAAGCAGAGGACCTACACTTTCCTTTATTTTTCTCTTGCTCCTGATGTATTTATAGAACCTTTTCTTACTGTTTTTCATGTCCCTTGCTTAGTGTCATTCATTTTGTGCCTTAGTCTTTCTGATTTTTGTCCCTTCATGGTTGTGCTATATTTTTGTACTCATCCTTAGCCATTTGTCCATGGTTCCACTTTTTGTCAGATTCCTTTTTGATTTTCAGGTCATTACAGAGCTCCTAGTGGAACTATATTGGCCTTTTACTGTTCTTCCTATCTTTCCTTCAGATAGGGATAGTTTGCTGCTGTTCCTTAGATATTGTCTCTTTGAGAGGCTGCCAGCTCTCCTGAACTCCTTTTTCCTTTATATTTTTTCCCAGGGGACCTTACCTACCTGATCTCTGAGATTGTTTAAGTTGGTTAGTTTGAAGTCCATTGTCCTTAGAATCATGAAATCTACCATATCATGATTACTTTCCCACAAATTGCTTTCAAAACTTCAGATTTACAACCAATTTCCCCCTGCTAGTCAGAATTAATAGATTCCAGGGCCAGAAGACACTATTGTAATCATCCACTCTGACCTTCTGTATAACACAGGCCATAAAATTTCTCCAAAATAGTTCCTAGAGCCGATCTTTTAGAAAAAACATCCAATCTTGATTTTAAAATTGCTGGTGATGGAGAATCCACCATGACCCTCCATAAATAATTCCAATGGTTATTTACTCTGACTGTTAAAAATGTATGCCTTATTTCTAGTCTAAATTTGTTTAGTTCCAACTTCCAGCCATTGGATCATGTTATACCTTTGTCTGTGAGAATGAAGAGCCGATTATCACATTTCTGTTCCCCATGTAGGTATTTATAGACCGTAATCAAGTCACCTTTTAACCTTCTCTTTGTCAAGCTAAATAGATTGAGATCCTTTAGTCTTTCACTATAAGGCAGTGAAAGACTATCCTTCAATCATTCTTATGGCTCTTGTCTGAACCCCCTCCTTTTTAGCTGCTTACTTGAATTGTGGGCATCAGAACTGGACACAGGGTTCTAGCAGTGGTTGCACTAGTGCCAAATAGAGAGGTAAAATAACTTCTCTGATCCTACTCGAGATTCCCCTGTTTATGCATCCAAGGATCACATCAGCTCTTTTGGCTACAGCATCGCATATGGAGCTTGTGTTCAGCATGACCCCGAAATCTTTTTCAGAGTCACTGTTTCCCGGGGCAGAATCCCCCATCCTGTAAGTATGGCCTGCATCCTTTGTTCCTAATCCTCCCCGCCCCGTCTCCTCACATCCAGCTGCTGGGAATGGGGGAGGTGTTTGGGTTCTTACTAGGGTCTGTCCCTGGACCCTGCTGTAGGTCTCTGTCTGTATCAGTATCTGGCTAGTAGGTGTGTGATAAATGCAAATGACCCTCTCTCCCTTTGCTAGGAGTGACAAGGACTCTCTTTCTCCTCACACCCGGAAACCTCCAGGTTGTTCTGCACAGGATGGGATTGTTTTACTGTGCTCCTCCCAGAGCTTTTACTTTTTTTGGCCCTCCTCCCCCATCAATAGTGGGATTGGGGCTGGGGCAGAAGTTACCAAATGGGGGACAATTGTCATTTTCAGGAGCCAGTGACCTTCGAAGAGGTGGCTGTGTATTTCACCGAGGAGGAATGGGCTCTCCTGGACCCGAGTCAGAGAGCTCTGTACAGGGACGTCATGCAGGAGAATTATGATAATGTGACCTCGCTGGGTAAGTATCCCTGTCCCCTTGGGAAGTAGAAGCTGGGGGTGGGGGGCTGTCTCTGAAGTGCCCGGTTGGCTTCTGGTCAAGGTTCTTTTCTGGTCCCTTAGATTTAAAGGGGATCAGGCTACACCCCCACCCAGCCTGCCTTTGTGATAGCGGTGCCAGGCACAGCACCGAGGAACTCTTACCAGGGCAACTTCTTTGGTGACTGTTTACTTCCTTAACTTGCCCCACTGCAGGGTTACACCCTCATGTGAGGAACTTTTATTTTTCCCCCAGCATGCTTTCCAACTCTCCGCTGCTGGCTGAATCTCTCTCATGCAACTGGCATGGGTCTGTTTTCCCTTTGTTGGCACTGAGGGGATGGCACGCTCTTCAGGTGCCCAGAATTGAGTGAGAGAGACTGGCTTCCTTCTTACCTCCTCCCCCGGGGTTAGGGGAGCCAGATACTTATTGGAGATGCTAATTCTGCCAACCCCAGAACTTTCAAAGGGCGGAAAGGCGGAATTTGCCTGTCTGTAGGTAACACTGACAGATACTGGTCGTTAGTGGGCAAGATCGAACCTGGGACCTCTGGAGCTAAATGCATGAGCCTCCACCGCATGAGCTAAAAGCCACATTGCTCTTAGCTAAGGCTGTAACAGACTCATTAATCTCTGTAAGTGGTTTCAGTGCCACTAGAGGAGACACAACACCACACCTAGAAGGTGTGTGAGTTACACGTACTTACACCCCCATGTGCATACAGGCTCTCTGTTTCTCCTCCCTTCTTGGCACTGGCTCTACCCAGAGAGAGGTCTCTGGAGATTTAGAAGCAAGCAAAGGACGTAGCATCAAGACTATGTCTTAGCGATCCAATTCCCCAGTGTCTGGAAGTCCTAAAGGTGCAACACCCCTCTCACTCCCATCTTTTCATATGCTGTGTATTTATACCTCCCTACTGTGTGTTCCACTCCATGCATCTGATGAAGTGGGTTTTAGCCCATGAAAGCTTATGCTCAAATACATTTTTTAGTCTCTAAGGTGCCTTAAGGTCTCCTCGTTGTTTTTGCTGATACAGACTAACATGGCTACCACTCTGAAATGTGACACATACATGTGAATCCCAAAGGATCTCTGTGACCATGTTCCCATGCATGTTCCACCAGCACAAACAGTGACTGGGTCAAAATTACTAAACTTTTTATTTGGAACTGTTCTCCACACACGTTATTCACTTTGATCTCATAGAATCGTAGATGATAAGACTGGAAGGGACACTGTAATTGTATAGTCTGATCTCCAGTATAACACAAGCCATGGGACTTCTCACCTGTTTACTTTCCCCTTGAGCAGGATTTCCGATTCCCAAACCTGAAGTGATCTCCCAGCTGGAAAGGGGAGAAGAGCCGTGGCTCACGGATCTCCAGGGCTCAGAGGAAAGGGGAATCCTGAGATATAGCCATGCAGGTAAGGGTGTTAGTTAAAACCAACTCAGAAAACATTGCTGAATGAAGGAACAGCTAGGATTCTCACAAAGTCCTCATGTACGCTCCTAATTCTGGATTGTCTCCAGTAGGTGTCAGATCCACAAGATATGTCATTCATGGCTTCCCACGCACCCTGACTCACACCTGACATTAACTTCCTCCCTGCTGACCACCCTTTCCTCTGCATGTTCAGGTGGGATGTGGTGGCTGAATTGGTTCCCGCCTCTCTCTCAACTCTGGGAAAGGATTTGCGGGAATTCAACTCCTGAATTTTTCCATTTGCCCAACAATTAATTTGGTTTATTCCCTCCCACACCCCAAGCTTTCCATTGCTCCATTCTGAGTTTTCCTTACTTCTCGACACAGAGAATGATTCATCTCTGGATTTTCTCTTTATCCCAACAGCTGATGGGATCAAGAATGAGCATGAAGAGTTGAATCCTCAGCTGGGAGGTCCTGAGCAAATGGAACAGCATGGGACACTATTAGGAAGATCCAAAGGAAACATCTGTTGGAGTATTGGGCAAGGAAAAACCTGTGAGAGTCAGTGTAGCAAAGAGAGGCCGCTGGGAAACCAGCCGGTGAAGAAAGTGGATAAATCCACTAATTGTGGGAGGGGTCTGAAGCACCTCAAGAAAACCAGAGTCCAGAGGATCCACATGGGAGAGAGACCAAGCACATGCAGTGAATGTGGGAAAAGCTTCAGTAGTCATTCACACCTTCTTATACATCAAAGAATCCATACAGGAGAAAAGCCCTATAAATGCCCCCAGTGTGGGAAGAGCTTCAACCAGAGCCCAAACCTTGTTACACATCTAAGAATCCACACTGGAGAGCGGCCCTATAAATGCCAGGAATGTGGGAAAAGCTTCACTGCAAACTCCACCTTTATTAAACACCAGAGAATCCACACAGGAGAAAAACCCTATAAATGCCCCGACTGCGGGAGAAGCTTCAATCAGAGCTCAGACCTTATTAGACATCAGAGACTCCATACAGGAGAGAAGCCCTTTAGCTGCCCCGACTGTGGGAAAAGATCCAGTGACAGCTCAGCCCTTATTGTACATCAGAGAATCCACACGGGAGAGAGACCCTATCGATGCCCTGTCTGTGGAAAAGGCTTCACTTGCTCTTCACACCTGATAACACATCAGAGAACCCACACAGGAGAAAAACCATATAAATGTCCTTACTGTAGGCAAAGGTGTCGTGTAAAATCAGCCCTTATTATACACCAGAGAATCCACACAGGAGAGAGACCCTATAAGTGCCCTGACTGTGGGAAAACCTTCAGCAGCCGTTCACATCTTAATTCTCATCAGAGAATCCACAAGAGAGAAATGCCTTGTAAAAACCCTGGGTGTGGGAAAAGCTGCACAGAAAGTTCACCCCTTATTATGCATTAGGAGGAGAACTGAATAATTGCCCTGACTAAGTCTAGCTAAGAACTTGACTACGCCTGAAATATATTTTGGATTATGTTTGTCCACTTTAATCCGGAATAACTATTCTGAAAGCAGTACTATAACACTGCTTTGTTATGCCAATTTAAGCTCCTCCCCTTTTGAATAATTGAATCTACACAGTGCTGCATTCTGGGCAGATGTACCATGCTACTATGTTCTGCCGCTTGACTCTGGGTATTCTGGGATTTTCTCCTGGTGCATTGTGGGATAGCTACCCAAAGCCACTGGAATTCTGGGATTTGGGGTCAAACTAACACATTCCAGGATTATTCTCGTGTCATCCCATCATTCATCTGGCTTTTGTGAGCCAGCACCATTTTCAAGCCTCTGGCAGGCAGCATGACGGGAACATGTGACCCTGACGGCCATTAACATGAACAGTTCGATGCACAGGTGTTAGCAGTCAGGCAGCTGGATGGGTGGCTGCGGATGCCTTGAGAGACGGCCATGGTCGTGCTGCACCAATATGGGTGACGCAAATAGAAGACGAGGAGGACGAAAGTGAGCAGTTACTTCTGCGAGACCATTTTCTGGAACATTTCCTCAGTAGACGCTTTCCTCCGGGCTTGCCCAGAAAGCAGTAACTTGTGGGAGAGGGTAGTCGTGCAGACCGAGGATGACCAGCAATGGTGGCAGAACTTCAGAATGACAAAGGCCATGTACCTTGAAAACTGTGCAGAGCTGGCCCATGAGCAGAAGTGGGCAGGACACCGACTGGAGAGTTCCCTTTGGCATGAAGTGTTGTGGTCTTCAGTATCTGGATGCTTGCTAATCTCCCAATGGCTTCTGGGCAACAGCTAACCAGTTCAGTGTTGGTAAATCAGCTATTGGGGCTGCCATAGAATCATAGAATTGTAGGACTGGAAGGGACCTCAAGAGGTCATCTAGTCCAGTCTGCTGCACTCACAGCAGGACTAAGTATTATCTAGCCTGTCCCTGACACTTGTTTGTCTAACCTGCTCTTAAAAACCTCCCATGATGGTGTTTCCATGTGCTACTATTCAGAGGGTGCTGCTAGGCCAGGTCCTAAAGCATGGCAGTACACAGGAAGTTATTGAATAATTTGAAAGGCTGGGGCTCCTGAATTGTTTTGGGGCCACTAATGGTACCCATATGCTTATTGTTTGCCTCCCTGTACCAGATCTCAGAGTTTGTCAACAGAAAAGGATATTTGGGTACGATGCTGCAAGGTCTGGTTGATCACTGTGGAAAAGTTTGACCAGTATTAATGTGGGATGGTCTGGAAAGTTCCACGATGCCAGTGTTGTTCAACACTCAGGCCTTCTTTTTGGCAACGAGGCCGGAACTGGTGCCATGTGCTGCTATGGATATTCATCATGTGATTCCTCCTGTCACTCTGGGAAACCCAGCTCTCCCTCTGCTTCCCTGGCTGATGAATCCTTTTCCTGAACACTTGGAGAGGAGAAAGGAGCTCTTTAACTTACCCCCTTAGTAGCTGTAGAATGACAGGGGAGTGGGCATCTGGAAGACTGAAGAGAAGGTGGAGGTGCCTCGTGACAAGGCTGGAGACTGCTTAGCAATATCTGCCTCTTGTGACAGGTGCTTGCTGCATTTCCCACAACATCTGATGTTGGCGAGAGGTGGAAGTAAAGAAACTCTGTGAATGTTATGAACAGCCAGAGAGGCTGCCTCTGCTAAATGCCACAGTTGGTCAGGGACACATGGTCAGGGATGAGTTGTTCTCTTCCTTTGAGGCAAAGGGGTAGTGGGGAAAAATGTATGTAACTTTGTGGTAGGATTTTAATTTTGCTTTATGTAGGATTTTATTGTGCTTTGTGTGGGATTTTATGAAACTTTTCAGTTGTAAATAAATAACAAATAGCCGTAAATAAAAACCTTTGTTGAAAACAGCCCGACACAAACTTTGAAACCATAAAACTGTGGCAGACATGCCGAAAGTGCTGAGTGCACAACTTTGTGCCGACGGGGTCATAAATATATTTGGAGAGGGCAGAACCATTCTACATGTCTCGTGGTGTGAGATGGCAAAGGAAAGTCCTGTCCTGTGTAATTGGGGAAGCAAAGGAGTGTTCCCACTGCTGAGTTCTCAAGGGGCCACAGCACATGGCTAGGTTGGGGTGGTGGCTGTGAACTTTAGCCCCACTGTTCTCCAGCAGAGCTGTCTGCCGCTGCATCATCTCCAGCATCTGTGCCTGAATGGGCGGGTTGTCTTTGTCAATGTGTTCTTTCAGCAGGTCTCTTTACCTCTTCCAGTCCTCGATACCATGGTGAAGGCAACTATCCCTCTACTCAGTCTTCTGCCTGTGCTGGGATGCAGCCACGAAGTCACTGAGCATTTCCTCTGTCTCTGCTCAGAGATTTCCCAGAAGTTCAGCAACTGACCACACTCTTGTCCGTGGTCAAGGTGTAAGGTGGGGTGTGTGTGCTGATCAACCCCACAAGTATTGTCCCAGTTATAGTCTCCATGGCAACAAAGATCAAATGTTGCTTTTTACTCCATTTCTGAATACCATTTCTGTGGGCTCCTCACAGTCGGGGGTGACCATAGGGACGGTGAGACGTTTTCCACCTTCTAGAGCAGGGGTTCTCAACCTTTTACTTTCTGAGGCCCCCCGAACATGCTAGAAAAACTGCATGGTCCCCTTGTGCCACAGCACTGTGTTTCTGCATATAAAAGCCAGGAGCCAGCGTTAGGGGGTAGCGAGCAGGGCAGTTCCGCGTGGCCCCATGTTACAGGGAGCCCTGCAAAGCTAAGCTGCTTAGGCTTCACCTTCAGCCCCGGGTGACGGGGCTTGGGGCGGCAGGGCTCCAGCTTTCTGCCCTGGGCCCCAGCGAGTCTAACACTGGTCCTGCTTGGTGGACCCTCTGAAACCTGCTTGCGGCCCTCCCAGGGGGTCTCGGACCCCTGGTTGAGAACTGCTCTTCTATAGGATCCCATATCAATCCTGGTTGTGAGCTGGGGAGGGGATCTGGCTGGCTGGGTGTTTGGGGGGGGTGGCAGAGGGGGGCTTCGTAATTGCATGTGCGACTCTGCAGGAGGTCCTTACGTTGGAGGACGATCCCCTAAGGTGTGTCCCCTTAGAGGCAGAGGAGGTTGTTATTCAAAAAGGCAATGGATAAACTGGGAAGTTCTGTTGCCCTGCAGTTTGCCAGGATGGTGCCCCCACACCTGGAGCAGGAGTGGAAAGGAAACACCACTTATATGGGTAGCCCTGAGAAAGCTGCATTGCCTCGCAATGTGCTTGCAAAAATAGAGCCCTCTCTTTGCCTTAAACTCTCTTGTATAGCAATTGCAGATCAGCACAAAGTGTGCTGCAAAATACACTTTTTGCAGTAATTGCTCTGTACCCCAAGGGGTTAACCGTGCTGAGGGTGTGAGTCGAAATAGCCACAAATGCCTTATAATCTCTATGCATTTTTAAATGACTCTGTAGCCTAAGTTGGGCAATTTACCTAATATGTAACAGTAGCGAGAAGCTCAAGGCATTGGTCCAACTGGGAGCTAAAGTACTTTTTTCTGTTGCCTTTTCTCGTTCTGTGTCTGCCACTACAATAAACATGCCTGCCATGCAATGAGGTTTGTGTTTTGTTTTGTTTTGTTTTTAACCACAAAAGGTTAAAACATCTTGAGTACAGGGCGGGCTCCAAGAGGGCGAAGGAACATTAAGCAGCCTGGGAAGAGGGGTGGACGGATGCACATTTAACTATGATAGTGGAATTTGATATTTCAGAGCAATAAATGCTTTGGAGCTTAAATTTTCTGATCAGGATGCAGTTTTGAGTTGTGTGTTGTAGGCCTTGCCAGAGCCCGAGGCATAACTAGCAGTGTGAACCAAAGGCTGTGAAGCAGATTAGACCTGGCCTTGGCAGAATAGTAACACACCAGATACTGGCTAACCAAGTAAGCACATTCCAGACCAGAGAGCGTGGTACAAGAACACCCAGAGTTCTCAAGTAACTACATAAACAAATTCCCAAGAGATTGTATAGGAAGACACCAACCCTTTCTAAGATAAGAATGGGATGACAGGATAATGGATGAGGATGTTTTGTTCGAACTAGTACATAGCGCACAGTCAACCTGTGGAACTCATTGCCAGAGGATGTTGTGAAGGCCAAGATTATAACAGGGTTCAAAAAAGAACTAGATAAGTTCATGGAGGATAGATCCATCAATGGCTATTAGCTAGGATGGGCAGGGATGCAAAACCATGCTCTGAAGTGTCCCTAGCCTCTGTTCGTCAGAAGCTGGGGCTGGTGACAGGATGGATCACTTGATAATTGCCCTGTTCTGTTAATTCCCTCTGAAGCACCTGCCATTGGCCACTGTTGGAAGACAGGTTACTGTGCTAGATGGACCATTGGTGTGACCCAGTATGGCTTTCTTATGTACAAATTATAAGGGTGGTAACTATCAATATCTGGAGTGTAATACTTAACTTGTTTGTATCAAGGTATAAAAGGAGAAGTTATAGGAAGGGTAACTTTCTATCGGCCGAGGGGACAGGATCCTGGTGTCCTGACTGAGCTGTGGTCATACATGTGTTAGTGTTCCTGTAACCCATTGGACAGGGTGCTAGTACTGTGCTTTGTTGACAATAAACCTGGCCGAGCGCTTTCGCCACCAAACCGAGCCTGTGGCCTTTCTTTATGAATAACATACGGTCTGCTGAATCAGTAAACGGCCTTCCCTGCTCGTGCAGCTGACGTCTGAGCTCCAAGAACAACAGCACTGAGCAGCCGTAAGAACATAGCAGTGTTGCCAACTCTCGTGATTTTGTCATGAGTCTCATGATAATTATTGTTTTCCTTAAAGCCCCAGCTCCTGGAGTCTAGTGGTGATGATTTCAGCCTGCCTTCTGAAAGACAAAGTAAGTTTCTAGCCCTCATACCTGTGGAGAAAGCATCAACATGTGACCCCATGAACCCTAAAGGCTCAAAAAGCAGAAGGCAAATAAAAAGACTCCCAAATCTAGTATTTTACATAATCTCATGATTTGAAAGCCAATCTCATGATTTTTGAACATCTGGGGTTGGCAATACTGACTTAGCAGCCGTAACAATTCTCTGCTGCACTCACCTTGATCAATCCGTCCATCAGCCCTCACAAAGACGGCACCGATCACAACACGTCGTTCATGCCAGTCCTTCAACCACCCGCTGGCCAGGCTGTCAGTGGCACCGGACACCTGATCAGCATAGCACACCGCAGCCCAGAACCCCTGAGCTCAAGCAATCCACCAGCTACAGCCTCCCAAATAGCTGAGGTTACAGGCATGTGCCACCATGCAGCACTAACAGCTGTGATAAAAGCTGAGAGCCTCCTAGCTCATAACCGCCCAACATGGTGGCAGGCCGATGGTTCCCGGAACCAAGTTGTTTAAATCACCCATACAGTTGTATTGCAATGTAGCACATAACACTGACTAGAAGAGTTTCCTTCCCCAGCGTTGTCAGCCTGGGTGTCTGTCTCTGCCTTGGAGTTTTGAGTACCAAAGAAATCCTGGCTGGCTGTGACAGTCTCCTCCTGCCTGGGGTCATCGGTCACTTGGGTGCCTTTGGTGCAGTCCAGAACGTGTCAGGGTTTGGTGGTGTCCTCTTCTGCATAAACCCAGTCCAGGTCTGCATAATTGTAACAGGTACTGCAACAATGACTGGAAGTCTTGTTTTTATAACTGGCGGAGCTTCTTTCCTTTTTTGGGGGCACTGGACCAAGTCCTATGAATGTCCCGTCTCCTTCGTACAGTCTAATATCTGCTTGTAGATCTTGGCATTCCAGTGACTTCTGATGGGACAGGACATGTGCCTCTCCACAGAGGGCAAGAAAATCCACGACCTCGGCACAGGACCTTCCAGACCAGGGGTGGGCAAACTACGACCTAGGGGCCACATACAGCTCTTCAGACGTTTTAATCCAGCCCTCAAGTTCCTGCCGGGAAGCAGGGTCTGGGACTTGTCCCGCTCCATGCCGTGGCTCCGCGGGGATCCTGGAAGCAGCAGCATGTCCCCACTCCGGCTCCTACGCGTAGGGGCAGCCAGGAGCTCCACATGCTGCCCCTACCCTAAGTGCCGCCCCTGCAGCTTCCATTGGCTAGAAACCGCAGCACTAACAGCTGTGATAAAAGCTGAGAGCCTCCTAGCTCATAACCGCCCAACATGGTGGCAGGCCGATGGTTCCCGGAAGGTTATCTCTGCAACCACAAGGGCTAGAAACAGGGTGCAAAACTGTGCTGGGCCTCTGGGATGTGCAGCACAGAACTCACAGCTCTGGGGGAGGACAGCAAAGGTCACTTGACACCACTTTTGCATCCTTGGGATTCCAGGCTGCTCTGGGGGCAGGAGGGGAGCAGAGCGTCCTGCAGTGTAAGGTAGCCAGGGGAGCTACCCTAAGTCACAGGAGCCCAGTGTGGGCCGTCTATGGGAGACCGCACTGTGAAAAATGTCCATAGTGCTAACAGTATGGACCTACTCCCTCTACCTGCAGCACATTCCCTCCCAGCCCCACTAGCCCCCAGCTGAACTCCCGGCACATCCCTTATGGCTGGGCTAGGGTGACCAGACAGCAAATGTTAAAAATTGGGGTGGGGGTGGGGGGTAATAGGAGCCTATATAAGAAAAAGACCCCCAAATCAGGACTGTCCCTATAAAATCGGGACACCTAGGTGGGGCTTCCAAAGGGCCATTTGACACAGAGCCTACCACTGTGTTGCGCAGAGCTTGTATGGTGGAAATTCTTCCCCAGCAAGATACAGATTTTAACGGCCCCTGTACAGTGCCACAGTGGGATGGGCCAAGAGCTCAGATTCTGGATGCCGAGGGCACAGCCGGGGTGAATTTTCTGGCTGTGAAATCTTGGGATTCATCAGGCCCTGGCCTTGCTGCCTTGCTGCAGAATGTCACTGCGAGTTTGGAATGTGAAACTATTTAATGGGTTACCAAAGAATTGTGGTGACCAAGGCTCAGACACAGATCCAGCAGGTGGGGCGTGACCTTTGGAATGGCTTCCCTGTGTGTCTGAAAGACGACACATCTGTGTGTAATTTTCTCTGTTTGTATTTGGTTCTGTTTGCTCTGTGTGCACCTGGAGTCTATGCATGCTGTGGGGGGTGAGTCCATAGATAGAAAAAGTTTATAGAAACAAAATTTCTTTGTTGTTAATTTATTGACTGCTTCAGGTATGGTAATAATACTAAATACTTATGAGTGAAGCATTTTGGAGCTCTGGAGTCTTAGGGGAAATATTTATTTGTATGAACTTCTCACCTTTTTATAATTCTTTGCAAACCACTCAGACCGGATCTCTGGGCTGTGAGTCAGACATCGACAATGGCTTGTTGGTTACAGTCAGGATCCTTTAAGCAGGTATCTGAAGAGATCTGCAGCTTTCTGATTCATAGCCTACAATGTAAATACCTCCAACTGACCTGAAATGCTCAGAGGAGTCACCTCTTTGCTTTGGGTTGTCTAATAGTTGGAAAAGAACTTTTACTTCCTGTCCCTGTATTGGGACCAGCAGGCAGGAACCCCCCATCCATACCGAAGCAGGGTGCTGCATTCTGCCCTAATGAAGCGGACTTCAGCAGATGCCCACGGCATGCAGGGAATGCAGATCAGAGATGAGAAAGATGCCCCAATTCTGGCGGCTCTACCCAGTAAATACAATGAGAAAACTTCAGATGATGCAGCATGTGGCAGCCCATCTTCTACCCAACAGTGGGGAGTGACCCCATTACCCTGCCATTCCCACACCCTGCCTGACTCCCACTGAGTCTCACTGCAGGGGCCGGATCCACAAACGAACTGGGCCCCAATTCTCAGAACCCCCCTTCTCTCCCCATGCACCTGACCTACCGCAGCAGCTGGGACCAATGAATTGGGGACAGGGCCTGCTCAATGACAGATGCCCACCCCTGGAATCCCCTTCTTCCCCCACCCCACACAACGGCCTTGGAGCATGTGCTTAAACCTCACCACTGTCAGAGCAAACTGCCTGGCCCAGCTCTGCACAGCAGCTCCTCACAGCGACCCCTGAGGGAAAGGGTAGGCCGTGTGCGCTAGTGGATAGGACACAGCACTGACAATCAGGTGTCCTGGGCTCTGTTCCCAGCCCTGGCTCTGACTAACAAGCTTCACTTGCTGCTCCTCAGAGGAAGAGCCACTGCACAGGATGGAGGCAGTCACTGGTCATGGAGGAGTCTTACAATGGTGATAAATTTGTTTGGGCAGCCAAACTTTGACATGATTTTCCACAGAGCCTGACAGAACTGACAAAGTCAAAGGCTTTGGTCAGATCGATAAAGGCCATATACAGCTCCTGGTGTTGTTCTTGACATTTGTCCTGGATCTGCCTGGCTGCAAAAATCATGTTGGTTGTGCCTCATGATGTGAAACCACACTGGGACAGTGAAAGTACTTCCTCTGCAAGAGGGAGCAGGTGATTCAGTGAGATTCTAGCAAGAATCTTCCCAAAGTTGGAGAGGAGAACAATGCCTCGATAGCTGCCACAGTTGGCCCTGTCTCCCTTCTTGAAAATGGTGATGATGTTTGCAAACTCTTCCAGTCTAATGTTCCAGCCACATTGGGTTCTACAGGAACAAAGGACTGGAAAAATCTGGCTAGAAATCTGGCATGCCATGAGAAGGCAGCAAATCACCAGAGAGCATTCCATAGGTGGAAAGAGCTTGAGATGAGACTTAGGGTATCTCTACACTACAGAATTAGGTCGAATTTATAGAAGTCGATTTTTAGAAAGCGATTTTATACAGTCGATTGTGTTTGTCCCCACTAAGCGCATTAAGTTGGCGGAGTGCGTCCACAGTACCGAGGCTAGCATCGACGTTCAGAGAGTTGCACTGTGGGTAGCTGTCCCACAGTTCCCACAGTCTCTGCCGCCCATTGGAATTCTGGGTTAAGCTCCCAAAGCCTGATGGGACAAAAACATTCCTGCAGGTGGTTTTGGGTACATGTCGTCAGTCGCCCCTCCCTCCGTGAAAGCAACAGCAGACAATCGTTTTGCACCTTTTTTCTGTGTGGGTGCCACACTGCTTTCAGCAGACGGTGCAGTAGGACTGCTAACCATCATCATCGAACCACCGCTTCTGCTGCCACTCTGCTCTCCTGCTCTCCTGGGGTCTCTCAGGGCCGCTTCTGCTGCAGCTCTGCTCGGCTGTTGTGTCCTGGCAGCAGACGGTGCAGTTGGTCTGCAAACCATCGTCATTGAACTTCCACTTCTGCTGCCACTCTGCTCTCCTGCTCTCCTGCAGACGGCACGCCACAGCAAGCATGGAACCCGCTTAGATCACCACAGCAGTTATGAGCATTGTAAACACCTCTCACACTATCTTGCAGTATATGCAGAACTGGTATATGCAGAACCAGAACCTGCAAAAGCAGGCGAGGAGGCGATGGCAGCGTGGTGACGAGAGTGATGAGGACATGGACACAGACTTCTCTCAAAGCATGGGCCCCAGCAATTTGGCCATCCTGGTGGCAATGGGGCTCATGCCGTGGAATGCTGATTCTGGGCCCATGAAACAAGCACAGACTGGTGGGACCACATAGTGTTGCAGGTCTGGGATGATTCCCAGTGGCTGCAAAATTTTCACATGCATAAGGGCACTTCATGGAACTTTGTGACTTGCTTTCCCCTGCCCTGAAGCGCAAGAATACCAAGATGAGAGCAGCCCTCACAGTTCACAAGCAAGTGGCGATAGCCCTCTGGAAGCTTGCAACACCAGACAGCTACCAGTCAGTCAGGAATCAATTTGGAGTGGGCAAATCTACTGTGGGGGCTGCTGTGATCCAAGTAGCCAACGCAATCACTGAGCTCCTGCTATCAAGGGTAGTGACTCTGGGAAATGTGCAGGTCATAGTGGATGGCTTTGCGGCAATGGGATTCCCTAACTGTGGTGGGGCGATAGACGGAACGCATATCCCTATCTTGGGACCAGACCACCAAGGCAGCCAGTACATAAACTGAAAGGGGTACTTTTCAATGGTGCTGCAAGCACTGGTGGATCACAAGGGACATTTCACCAATATCAATGTGGGATGGTAGGGAAAGGTACATGATGCTCGCATCTTCAGGAACTCTGGTCTGTATGAACAGCTGCAGCAAGGGACTTACTTTCCAGACCAGAAAATAACGGTTCGGGATGTTGAAATGCCTGTAGTTATCCTTGGGGACCCAGCCTACCCCTTAATACCACGGCTCATGAAGCCGTACACAGGCAGCCTGGACTGTAGTAAGGAGCAGTTCAACTATAGACTGAGCAAGTGCAGAATGGTGGTAGAATGTGCATTTGGATGTTTAAAAGCACGCTGGCGCAGTTTACTGACTCGGTTAGACCTCAGACTTCCCATTATTATTACTGCTTGCTGTGTGCTCCACAATAACGGTGAGAGTAAGGGAGAGACGTTTATGGTGGGGTGAGAAGTTGAGACAAATCGCCTGGCTGCTGATTAGGCACAGCCAGACACCAGGGTGGTTAGAAGAGCACAGCAGGGTGCGCTGTGCATCAGAGAAGCTTTGAAAACCAGTTTCATGGCTGACCAGGCTATGGTGTGATAGTTCTGTTTGTTTCTCCTTGATGAAAACCCGCCCCCTTGGTTCAGTCTACTTCCCTGTAAGCCAACCGCCCTCCTCTCCCCCCTTCGATCACCGCTTGCAGAGGCAATAAAGTCATTGTTTTTTCAAATTCATGCATTCTTTATTAATTTGTCACACAAATAGGGGGATAACTGCCAAGGTAGCCCGGGAGGGGTGGTGGAGGAGGGAAGCACTGGATGGGGTGGGGGAGGAGGGAAGAACAAGGTCACACTGCACTTCAAAACTTATTGAATGCCAGCTTTCTGTTGCTTGGGCAGTCCTCTGGGGTGGAGTGGTTGGGTGCCTGAAGCCTGCCCCCCCCCCGCCCCGCATTCTTGGGCATCTGGGTGAGGAGGCTATGGAACTTGGGGAGGAGAGTGATTGACTACACAGGGGCTGTAGTGGCAGTCTGTGCCTTTCCTGCACCTCAACCATATGCCGGAGCATATCAGTTTGATCTCCAGTAGCCTCAGCATTGCATCCTGCCTCCTTTCATCATGCTGTCACCACCTCTCCTGTTGCTCCAGCCATCTATCCTCTCACAAGTCCCTCCTGCCCTCGTGTTCATTTTGTGCTTTCCTGGACTCTGCCATTGTCTGCCTCCACACATTCTGCTGGGCTCTTTCAGTTTGGGTGGACTGCATGAGCTCAGAAAACATTTAATCATGAGTGTGCTTTTTCGCCTTCTTATCTGCGCTAGCCCCTGGGACGGACATGCTAGTTGCAGCGTTGAAACATTTGCAGCTGCAGGAGGAAAAAAAGGGAGATTAAAATTGAAAAAGACACATTGGCCATTTAAAAGGAGGGGCTGATGTTTTCGGGTTAAGTGCAGCACAAACCCAACTAACCCCTCCCTCCCAATTCTCTGGGATGGTCGCTTCACCCCTCCCCCCACCGCCTGGCTCACAGCAGGGATGATTTCTTTTCAGCCACAGGCAAACAGCCCAGCAGGAACAGCCACCTCTGAATGTCCCCTGAATAAAATTCCCCTATTTCAACCAGGTGACCATGAATGATATCACTCTCCTGAGGATAACACAGAGAGATAAAGAACGGATGTTGCTTGAATGCCAGCAAACACCGGGACAGCACGCTGCCATGCTTTCTTATGCAATGATTCCAGACTATGTGCTACTGGCCTGGTGTGATAAAGTGTCCTACCATGGAGGACACAATAAGGCTGCCCTCCCCAGAAACCTTTTGCAAAGGCTTTGGGAGTACCTCCAGGACAGCGTCATTGAGATGTCCCTGGAGGATTTCCGCCCCAACCCCGAACACGTTAACAGACTTTTCTAATAGCTGTACTGGCTGTGAATGCATCCCAAGTCTTCAGGGCAAATTAATCATTAAACATGCTTGCTTTTAAACCGTGTATTATATTTACAAAGGTACACTCACCAGAGCTGCCTTCTCCGCCTTCAAAGTCTGGGAGCCCGGGTTGGGAGGGTATTGGCTCCAGGGTGATAAACAGTTCCTGGCTGTCGGGGAAAACGGTTTCTCCACTTGCCTGGTGTGCGCTATCTTCAACCTCCCCCTCCTCATCATCTTCCTCGTCCCCAAAATCCTCATCCCTCTTGCATGAGACTCCTTGCAGGAGTCCACGTACAGGTGTGGGGCAGTAGTAGGGGCACCCCCTAGAATTGCATGCAGCTCATCATAGAAGCGGCATGTCTGGGGCTCTGACCCCGATCAGGCGTTTGTCTCTTGGGTTTTTTGGTAGGCTTGCCTAAGCTCCTTAAGTTTCATTAGGCACTGCTGCGGGTCCCTGTGATAGCCTCTGTCCTTCATGCCCTTGGAGATTTTTTCAAATATTTTGTCATTTTATCTTTTGGAATTGAGTTCTGATAGCACAGATTCGTCTCCCCATACAGCAGTCAGATCCAGTACCTCCCGTTTGGTCCATGCTGGAGCTCTTTTGCGATTCCGGGACTCCCCTCTTCTGATGAGTGTTAGGGGGCTTATTCATAGAATCATAGAATATCAGGGTTTTTAGATTCATAGATATTTAGGTCAGAAGGGACCATTATGATCATCTAGTCTGACCTCCTGCACAATGCAGGCCACAGAATTTCACCCACCACTCCTAAAAAAGACCTCACACCTATATCTGTGCTATTGAAGTCCTCAAATTGTAGTTTGAAGACCTCAAGGAGCAGAGAATCCTCCAGCAAGTGACCCGTGCCCCATGCTACAGAGGAAGGCGAAAAACCTCCAGGGCCTTCCAATCTGCCCTGGAGGAAAATTCCTTCCCGACCCCAAATATGGCGATCAGCTAAACCCTGAGCATATGGGCAAGATTCATCAGCCAGATACTACAGAAAATTCTTTCCCGGGTAACTTGGATCTTACCCCATCTAAAAACCCATCACAGGCCATTGGGCCTCTTTACCATGAATATTTAATTACCAAAACCATGTTATCCCATCATACCATCTCCTCCATAAACTTATCGAGTTTAATCTTAAAGCAAGATAGATCTTTTGCCCCCACTACTTCCCTCGGAAGGCTATTCCAAAACTTCACTCCTCTGATGGTTAGAAACCTTCGTCTAATTTCTAATCTAAATTTCCTAGTGGCCAGTTTATATCCATTTGTTCTTGTGTCCACATTGGTATTGAGTTTAAATAATTCCTCTCCCTCTCTGGTATTTATCCCTCTGATATATTTATAGAGAGCAATCATATCTCCCCTCAACCTTCTTTTAGTTAGGCTAAACAAGCCAAGCTCCCTGAGTCTCCTTTCATAAGACAAGTTTTCCATTCCTCGGATCATCCTAGTAGCCCTTCTCTGTACCTGTTCCAGTTTGAATTCATCCTTCTTAAACATGGGAGACCAGAACTGCACACAGTATTCCAGGTGAGGTCTCACCAGTGCCTTATATAACGGTACTAAAACCTCCTTATCCCTACTGGAAATACCTCTCCTGATGCATCCCAAGACGACATTAGCTTTTTTCACAGCCATATCACATTGGCAGCTCATAGTCAACCTATGATCAACCAATACTCCAAGGTCCTTTTCTTCCTCCGTTACTTCTAGTTGATGCGTCCCTAGCTTATAACTAAAATTCTTGTTATTAATCCCTAAATGCATGACCTTACACTTCTCACTATTAAATTTCATCCTATTCCTATTACTCCAGTTTACAAGGTCATCCAGATCCTCCTGTAGGGTATCCCTGTCCTTCTCTAAATTAGCAATACCTCCCAGCTTTGTATCATCTGCAAACTTTATTAGCACACTCCCACTTTTTGTGCCCAGGTCAGTAATAAAAAGATTAAATAAGATTGGTCCCAAAACTGATCCTTGAGGAACTCCACTGGTAACCTCCCTCCAACTTGACAGTTCACCTTTCAGTAGGACCCGTTGTAATCTCCCCTTTAACCAATTCCCTATCCACCTTTCAATTTTCCTATTGATGCCCATCTTATCCAATTTAACTAATAATTCCCCATGTGGCACAGTATCAAACGCCTTACTAAAATCTAAATAAATTAGATCCACTGCATTTCCTTTATCTAAAAAATCTGTTACTCTCTCAAAGAAGGAAATCAGGTTGGTTTGGCACGATCTACCTTTTGTAAAACCATGTTGTATTTTGTCCCATTTACCATTGACTTCAATGTCCTTAACTACCTTCTCCTTCAAAATTTTTTCCAAGACCTTGCATACTACAGATGTCAAACTAACAGGCCTATAATTACTTGGATCACTTTTTTTCCCTTTCTTAAAAATAGGAACTATGTTAGCAATTCTCCAATCATATGGTACAACCCCTGAATTTACAGATTCATTAAAAATTCTTGCTAATGGGCTTGCAATTTCTTGTGCCAATTCTTTTAATATTCTTGGATGAAGATTATCTGGGCCCCCCGATTTAGCCCCATTAAGCTGTTTGAGTTTCGCTTCTACCTCAGATATGGTGATGTCTACCTCCATATCCTCATTCCCATTTATCATGCTACCATTATCCCTAAGATCCTCTTTAGTCTTATTAAAGACTGAGGCAAAGTATTTGTTTAGATATTGGGCCATGCCTAGATTATCCTTGACCTCCACTCCATCCTCAGTTTTTAGCGGTCCCACTTCTTCTTTCTTTGTTTTTTTCCTATTTATATGACTATAGAACCTTTTACTATTGGTTTTAATTCCCTTTGCAAGGTCCAACTCTACTTGACTTTTAGCCTGTCTCACTTTATCCCTACATATTCTGACCTCAATAAGGTAGCTTTCCTTACTGATCCCTCCCTTCTTCCACTCCCTATATGTTTTCTGCTTTTTCTTAATTGCCTCTCTAAGATGCTTGCTCATCCAGCTTGGTCTACAACTCCTGCCTATGAATTTTTTCCCCTTTCTTGGGATGCAGGCTTCCGATAGCTTCTGCAGCTTTAATTTAAAATAATCCCAGGCCTCCTCTACCTTTAAACCCATAAATTCTTCAGTCCAATCCACTTCCCTAACTAATTTCCTTAATTTTTGAAAGTCAGCCCTTTTGAAATCAAAAACCCTAGTTGCAGATTTATTTTTGTTAATCCTTCCATTCAGTTTGAACTGAATTAGCTCATGATCACTTGAGCCAAGATTATCCCCTACAACCATTTCCTCTATGAGATCCTCATTACTCGCCAAGACCAGATCTAAAATGGCATCCCCTCTAGTCGGTTCAGCAACTACTTGTTGAAGGAATCCATCAGCTATCGCATCTAGGAAAATCTGAGCCCTATTATTATTACTAGCACTCATCCTCCAGTCTATATCTGGGAAGTTAAAGTCTCCCATGATCACACAGTTTCCATTAGTATTTACTTTATTAAAAACATTAAAAAGGGCTCTATCCATATCCAAATTAGATCCCGGTGGTCTATAGCACACCCCAAGCACTATCCTAGGGGAGGCTCTAATAGTTTTCTTCCCCAATTTAATTATTGCCCAGACAGACTCAGTCATATCCATTTCATCGCTTCTTATTTCTTTACATTCTATCTCATCATTGATATACAGTGCTACTCCACCACCTTTACCTTTATTTCGGTCTTTCCTAAACAGCACATACCCTTCAATACCTGTAGCCCAGTCATGACTACTATTCCACCAGGTCTCTGTTATACCTATAATATCTGGTTTCACTTCCTGCACCAGTAACTCTAGTTCCTCCATTTTGTTACCTAGGCTCCTTGCATTAGTGTACAAACATCTTAATTTTTGCTGTTTGGCCTCACTCACATTCTGTACCCTATTAGGCACGGTTATTTTACTACCAGTATAACCTATTAGACTTGTATCTACACTGCCCTTCCTCCTACCTACAGCTGTATCCACTCTTACTTCATTTTCTTTCCACTCTATGCTAAATTCTGGCGTGGAGATTACCTGGACATCTCCCAACCATCTCCCCCAAATTCCTAGTTTAAAGCTCTCTTAATCAGTTGTGCCAGCCTCCATCCTAGAAGTCTATTTCCTTCCCTACTCAGATGAAGTCCATCCCGAGAGAACTGTCCTCTATCCATGAATGCCTCCCAATGGCCATACATCCCAAAGCCCTCCTTATAGCACCACTGCCTAAGCCATCTATTGACCTCAGGAGGTCATCTAGTCCAACCCCCTGCTCAAAGCAGGACCAATCCCCAACTAAAGCATCCCAGCCAGGGCTTTGTCAAGCCTGACCTTAAAAACTTCTAAGGAAGGAGATTCCACCACCTCCCTAGGTAACGCATTCCAGTATTTCACCACCCTCCTAGTGAAAAAGTTTTTCCTAATATCCAACCTAAACCTCCCCCACTGCAACTTGAGACCATTACTCCTTGTTCTGTCATCAGCTACCACTGAGAACAGTGTAGAGCCATCCTCTTTGGAATCCCCTTTCAGGTAGTTGAAAGCAGCTATCAAATCCCCCCTCATTCTTCTCTTTTGCAGACTAAACAATCCCAGTTCCCTCAGCCTCCCCTCATAAGTCATGTGTTCCAGTCCCCTAATCATTTTTGTTGCCCTCCGCTGGACTCTTTCCAATTTTTCCACAACCTTCTTGTAGTGTGGGGCCCAAAACTGGACACAGTGCTCCAGATGAGGCCTCACCAATGTTGAATAGAGGGGAACAATCACGTCCCTTGATCTGCTGGCAATGCCCCTACTTATACATCCCAAAATGCCATTGGCCTTCTTGGCAACAAGGGCACACTGTTGACTCATATCCAGCTTCTCGTCCACTGTACCCCCAAGGTCCTTCTCTGCAGAACTGCTGCCTAGCCATTCGGTCCCTAGTCTGTAGCGGTGCATGGGGTTCTTCCATCCTAAGTGCAGGACTCTGCACTTGTCCTTGTTGAACCTCATCAGATTTCTTTTGGCCCAATCCTCTAATTTGTCTAGGGCCCTCTGTATCCTATCCCTACCCTCCAGCGTATCTACCTCTCCTCCCAGTTTACTGTCATCTGCAAACTTGCTGAGGGTGCAATCCACACCATCCTCCAGATCATCTATGAAGATATTGAACAAAACCGGCCCGAGGACTGACCCTTGGGGCACTCCACTTGATACCGGCTGCCAACTAGACATGGAGCCATTGATCACTACCCGTTGAGCCCGACAATCTAGCCAACTTTCTATCCACCTTATAGTCCATTCATCCAGCCCATACTTCTTTAACTTGCTGGCAAGAATACTGTGTGAGACCGTGTCAAAAGCTTTGCTAAAGTCAAGGAACAACACGTCCACCGCTTTCCCCTCATCCACAGAGCCAGTTATCTCGTCATAGATGGCAATTAGATTAGTCAGGCATGACTTGCCCTTGGTGAATCCATGCTGACTGTTCCTGATCACTTTCCTCTCCTCTAAGTGCTTCAGTATTCCTTCACCCACCTACTTCCCTGGTCCTTCTCGCATGAACAGAGAGCAATAATAAACGAAGGCCAAAGGTGCAAACAATTTGATGTTTATTGAGGTGAACTTCCAGCAAGCATGATTCCAGTTTCCTTCCTTAGTGTCCCCCTTCCCAGCTCTGACACCACAGAGCCTTACCTGTGTCCCTGTTCCCATTCCCCCGCTTAGCAAAACATGATTCCAATTTCCCCACCCCATTCCCTGTTCCCATTCCCCCCCCATTACTTCCTGATCGACTGCAGACTATATAGTAAAACTTGAGTTCTGCTTAGCTATACCTTAACCAGTCATTTTACTGAAATGTAACTAACCAATCCTAACATATTGTAACATGATTATTTAACCATTTATATCCCACCACCTTAATTAGTTTGCACCCAGCAAAATTAATTATGCAGCAGACAGAAACAATCACAGAACCAGACAGAGATTATACAGACAAACACTAGGGAAATGGGGACTACAGTGATAGAACAACAAAGCAATGAGGATTTCACATCCCAGCTATTGATAAGTGAGTTCTTGCCAGACAGGATGCTATAAAACTAAGTTTCTTTTCACATCTTCTAGTCACTTCCCTTTCTCTGCAGGTGATAGGCATTATCAGGACAGGATTGTATTCCTAACAGCCCAATAGCACCTTATTTCAATGTGACTAGTTTGGAATGTGAGGATGTGACTGTTCACTTCCCAGCTCATGGCTGCCTCTGCTGCTTAGCCAAAGACCTTAGCATAATAACAGGGCCTCAGACTGTCACAGTAAGAGAAGGCCCTTACACTGGCAGACAGTGATTTTGATTCTTTTATACCTCTGTAACCAGCTAAGTGATAAGAATACACCTAAATTAGAATATAGGCCTTTACAGAGAGGCCTGAATATCTATATCCTAACAATGAGCTCTGCATGGTCACCTCTGCTGATGAGCTCGCCACACTGGCCAAACAGGAAATGAAATTCAAAAGTTCGTGGGGCTTTTCCTGTCTACCTGGCCAGTGCATCCGAGTTCAGAGTGCTGTCCAGAGCGGTCACAATGGAACACTGTGGGATAGCTCCTGGAGGCCAATACCGTCAAATTGCGTCCACACTAACCCAAATTCGACCCGGCAATGTCGATTTCAGCACTAATCCCCTCATCTGGGAGGAATACAGAAATCAATTTTAAGAGCCCATTAAGTCGATAAAAATGGCTTTGTTTTGTGGACAGGTGCAGCGTTAAATTGATCTAACGCTGCTAAATTTGACCTAAACTCATAGTGTAGACCAGGTCTAAGGTTAAAGGCCACCATAGATGATCAGCACCAAGAGAGGATTGCATCAGAGTCTCTTTAAAGGCTCATTGCCATTGTGAGAATGCTTGCTATCCAAAACCTAGTACTGTGTGGCACTTCAGATCAGCTGTATGTGCCAAACAATGGAAACTTCCTTAAAGTTGTGGAGCTGATGGCTGAGTTTGATGCTGTACTCCAGGAGCATCTAAGAGTCACCACGCAAGAAATGTACACACATCACTATCTTGGAAAAACAGTTCAAAATGAGATTATACAGTTACTGGCAACAAAAGTCAAACAGAAGATTGTGGCAGATCTGAAGTCAGCAAGATATTACTCTGTTATTCTGGACTGCACACCTGACATCAGCCATATGGACAAATGACTTTAATAGTGGTTTTGTTACAACAACAAAATCTAGTGAAAATGTCCCTGCAGTGGTGACGGTGAGAGAGCATTTTCTAGAATTTATTGACATTGATGATACTACAGGAGCTGGTATGACAGATGTGCTTCTTAAAAAGCTGGAAGGTACGGGAATTGCGATAGCTGACATGAGAGGTCAGGGCTACGATAATGCTGCCAACGTGAGAGGAAAGAACAGAGGAGTGCAGACACAGATCCGAGAATTAAACCCTCGAGATTTTTTTGTCCCATGCAGTTCTCATTCATTGAACTTGGTGGTCAGTGATGCACCATTAGTTTCTAGTGAGGCTGCTGAATTTTTTAATGTAATTCAAAGCATCTATGTATTTTTCTCTGCATCAACTCATTGATGGCAAATATTGAAGCAACCTCTGGGAACATCCTCTCTGACACTGAAACCACTGAGTGCCACATGATGAGAAAGTTGAGTGGACGCGATAAAGCCTATCAAACACCAAATTGGGAAGATAGGTGATGCCATAGTTGCCTTTATGGAGGATAATACTATGACAGGAACTGTTTGTGGGAGAATAGTGGCAGAGGGAAATGGAATCACCAGAAACGTACATCACTTCAAATTTCTGTGTGGCTTAGAGTTGTGGCATGACATACTGTTTGAAATAAATGTTGTAAGCAAGAGACTCCAAGGTGTTGACCTTGATATATCTGGAGCAATGGAACAACTGGACAAAGCAAAGTCATACCCACTGTCTTACCGGTCAGATGAGGGATTTCAAAACGTTCTGAAGAGTGCACAGAAGTTGGCAGAGGAACTTCACACTGAAGCTCTTTTTTCCACCCATTCAAGAATACAAGAGTCACCGAAGAAGAAGACATTTTGATTACGAGGCACGGGATAATCCCATAAGAGACCCCAAACAACAATTCAAAGCTGAATTCTTTAACCAGGTGCTAGATTGTGCAATACAATCAGTTGAAGAACGTTTCATACAGCTCAGGGAACACAGCAGTATATTTGGGATGTTGTATGATATTCCCAAACTCCTCACTATACCTGAAGAAGACCTACACCAGCAATGCAGGGCACTAGAGACAGTGTTGACACGTGATGACATGCGCAATATTGATGCGAGTGATTTAGGTGATGAACTGAAAGCCCTCTCAAGATACATTTCAGCAGGATCAACTCCAAAGGCTGTTTTGGAATATATGTGCAGAAATAAGATGACCACCCTCTTTCCAAATGCTTTTGTTGCTCTGCACATACTTCTAACATTTCCTGTAACAGTTGCCAGTGGAGAATGCAGCTTCTCCAAGCTGAAGTTCATAAAAACATATCTACACTCCACAATGACACAGAAAAGGCTGGTCAGCGTTGCAACCATCTCAATAGAGCATGAGCTGGCTCAGACTGTGGATCTTCAGGAGGAAGCAGTTCAAATCTTTGCACCCAAGAAGGCACGGAAAGCACCACTTTGATTACTCAAACAGATAAAAATGCCAGTGTTTACTATGCAGACAAGAAAAGTTACATTTGCTGTTCAGGCTTTTGAAAGTTAAGTAAAAAGAAAAGGAGTACTTGTGGCACCTTAGAGACTAACAAATTTATTAGCGCATAAGCACATTGATGAAGTGAGCTGTAGCTCACGAAACCTTATGCTCAAATAAATTGGTTAGTCTCTAAGGTGCCACAAGTACTCCTTTTCTTTTTACGGATACAGACTAACATGGCTGCTACTCTGAAACCTGAAAGTTAAGTGTTACTTAAAATTTTTGAACAAGGCATTTTAAGTTGTTAGTTCTCCTTTATTGGGGTAGGTAGCAGAGCAGTTCCATGAAAGGAGTAGAACAGGAAAAAGGCAGGATTGAGACCTTTCAAAGTTTTGGCCCTAGCGAGGGGGCACGGGGGCGTCATTTGAGCTCCCTGCCTCAGGTTCCAAAATATTGTGGGCTGGCCCTGTCTACACTACAAAATTCAAAGCACCGCCATGGGTGCCAGTGCTCCTGGTAATCCACCTTGACGAGGGGATTAGCTCCGAGCACTGGGAACTGAGCCTGTCCACACTAGCGCTTTAAAGCGCTCAAACTTACTGCGCTCAGGGGGTGATTTTTCACACCCCTGAGGCAGCAAATTAGAGCGTTTTAACTTGCCAGTGTAGATAATCCCTGAGAGTTAATTCAGTGAAACATTTTACATATACCCCCTCAGAAACAAAGAATCCCTTGTCTCCGCATCTGACTGCATAGAGTTGCCTAACAGTTTCCCAAGTTGTCTTCTCTGCTGCTGGGATTCCCTGAGTTCCCTAAATTTTTAACTCTAATTTTTTCTTCTTATTTTTAGAGCAGATGTTTATTCTGTTGGATCATCTGACTTCCACTCTGACTGAATTTCTGGCCTAGCGTCAAACCTTTGTTTTGATTCAATCCACCAATGGGGATTGCATTTTTGCAACTGTTATTTTCCTTCTCAATCCAGCCCTTAGTGTTTTTCCGCATGCCATTGCTTATGTGTACAACTTGATTCTCAAATATTCAATAAAGGCAGCATACTATCTCCTATGACATCTTTCTCAAAGGCAAAAATCTATTGTAATTTTTGCTGAACATTAGAACTGCCATAGTGGGTCAGACAAATAGTCCGTCTAGTCCAGTATCCTGTCTTCTGACTGTGGCCAGTGCCAGGTGCTTCAAAGGGAATGAACAGAACAGGAAATCACTGAGTGAACCATCCCATTGTCCACTCCTAGCATCTGGCAGTCAGAGGATGGTTTAGGGACATGCAGAGCATGGAGCTGCATCCCTGATTATCTTGGTTAATAGCTGATGCACCTATCCTGTGGGACTGATCTAATTCTTTGTTGAACCCATTCATAGTTCTGACCTTCAAAACATAATGAACACACATCTACAACCCCAGGATACCTTGACAACCACAAGAATTCTAAAAACATGAGTTATACACCCTGAAGTCAGGACATTTTAATAAAGACATGATATTTTGTTTTTATGCGCCTCTTTGTTCCTGAGCCCTTAGGGTGCAGTATGGCCAGTTCCACCAAGGCTGGAGTCTAAACAGCTGAATGAATCTTAGTCTACCCTCATCCTTTTCCTGGGCTAATTGAGAATATGAAATAAGAGAAATCCAAAGTATGACTGCAACCGGTTCCCTTGCATACAGGTCAGTTGGCCCTTTGAATTGGTGGAAATGGATTTAATAGGGTGATTACTTGCAACAGAGGAGGGATACCGGTATATACTGACAGCCACAGACTATTTTACAAGATGGGTTGAAGCATTTCCATTTTGAAATAAGCTGGCATGTGAGGTTTAAAAAAAAATGTACGAAATTATACAGCGACTTAGATGTCCACAGCATATACTGACAGATAATGAGCCAGAATTCAATAATGAGGTAAATACTTTTTTCTGAGGCTGTTTTTGACTATGTCTTCAACAACACTTTCAGATCACAGATAGTTGACAGTGAACATGGGCTTCATTGCCCTGGTGAGTTTTTCTTTATGGGCATTTTTGCTGACAAGTTTCTATGAACTCCCACTCAGCTTTGGCAAGGATTACTGCTGGTCACCCCATCCGGGTTGCTATAACATTTTATTCTTTGGTTTCTTTTTACCCACCAAACCTGTACAAAGGAAAGTTTATGGCATAACATTTTTTCTTTCAGTATAACCTAGCCATTTGCAAAAAATTGGGAATATAGCGTAGCTTCACCAGCCCATACCACCCACAAACCAATGGATTGGCTGAAAACACAAAAAAAATCCATCAAAAGGTAATTTTATGGCTGGGAAAATTACAGTATTAATAGCAAGGAGAATGCAGTATGACAGAAGCTACAAACTGCATCAAAACTGTAGTACATTGCAAGCCCACTTGTCTTTTATTTCAAGAAAAATTAATCGTACCAGTAAACTAGAATGGCCTCTTTATGCCTTTTTATGCCTTTTGGATTACACCCTGTGGTGTAAGAAACTGCTCTCTGTAGGAATTAGCTACATCAGATAGCAGTTTTTAGCCAAGTAGGACCTGTCCCTGCTACAGGTAGCAAATTCCTACAGAGAGCAGTTCTTACACCATAGGATGTGTGAAACTGCTCTCTGTAGGAATTAGCTACATCAGATAGCAGTTTTTAGCAAATTAGGACAACAGCAAATAAGAACAACCTTATGTTCTTGGTGGTGATGGGGGACTTCAACTACACAGACATCTGTTGGGAAAATAACACAGCAGGGCACAGATTATCCAAGAAGTTTTTGGAATGTATTGGAGACATTTTTTTATTTCAGAAGGTGGCGAAAGCTACTAGGGGAGAGGCTGTTCTAGATTTGATTTTGACAAATAGGGAGGAACTGGTTGAGAATTTTAAAGTGGAAGGCAGCTTGGGTGAAAGTGATCATGAAATGAAAGAATTCATGATTCTAGGTAATGGCATGACAGGCACCAACAGCCTTCAGGCCACAGCTTTATGTGGCTGCCTCAACGATTGAGGCCCTGAACATGGTCCACTCAGACTTAATGTCCAAGACCACACCCGGAATGCAGGCAGAGTTCTTCTGGAGGTGAGAATTGAATTCTTTCCACACAGGCTCCTCCACCAGATGTTTCCAGCCAACTCGCACTGTTTGTTTGGGCCTCCTGTGTCTATCTGGCTGGCGTCCCATGCGTCGGATCCAACTCACCACCAAGTGGTGATCGGTTGTCAGCTCTGCCCCTCTCTTTACCCAAGCGTCCAGAACATATGGCCTTAGGTCCAACGAGATGACTATGAAGTGGATCATTGATGTTCAGCCCAATGTGCTTTGGTACCAAGTACATTTATGAGGAACCTTGTGTTCAAACATGATATTCATTATGGACTACCCATGAGTAGCACAGAAGTCCAATAACAACTCACCTCTTGGGTCCAGACCAGGAAGGCCATTCCTCATAATCACTCCCCTCCAGGGATTTCCATTGTTCCCCCCATGAGAGTTGAAGCCCCCAGTAGAACTACAGCTTCGCTGGGTGGCACTCTATTGAGCACCGATCCCACCATTGCCAGGAAGGCCGAGTTCTCTGAATTGCTGATAGGTGCACAAACAGCAGTCAGGGTTTTCCTCTCTGATGCCCGAAGTCTCATCAAGGTGAGCCTCTTGTTAACTGGGACAATCTCCAACTGCACAGCACCCAGCCAGGGACTTGTGAGTATCCCCACATCTGCCCAGGGCATCTCACGTGGGGCCACTCCTGAGTAGGAAAGAGACCATGCTTAATTGAGAAGTTTGTTTCCAGAGGCAATGCTTTGTGTGGAGGTGAGGCCGACTACATCTAGTCAGTACCTTTCCACCTCTTCCACCAACTCTGGCTCCTTTCCCACCAGTGAAGTGACCTTCCATGTCCCTAGACCCAGTTTCCATTGTAGAGGGCCAGTTCATCATGGTCCATCCCTCCTGCTGCCATTCTGACATCGCACCTGACCCTCAACCTTTGCCTTGTGGGTGGTGAGCCCACAAGATGGGTCCACGTCACCTTTTTGGGCTGAGCCTGGCTCAGTTACATGGGTAGCTCAACCACCAGATGCTCACCTGACAACACCACCACGGGTAGGTCCCCATATTCCTAGTCCAGATGAGGTTCGCATGGTCATTTTTGGGCTTTCATGAGGATCTTGAGGTGAATTGGTTTTAGTCTGGAACCTCCCTCCAGAGCTATTCATCTAAGGTGACTCTACCAGGAGCACTAGTCTCCAGACAACATAGCCCTGGTGTTTGCTGGAACACGCAAGCCCCTCCACCACAACAAAGTAACGATCCTTAACATTGAATTTCATCTGCCATTTTGTTGCCCAGTTATCCAGTTTTGTGAGATCCGTTTGTAACTCTTTCCAGTCTGCTTTGGATTTAACTATCTTGAGTAATTTTGTATTGACTGGATATTTTGTCAATTCACTGTTTACCCTTTTTTCCAGAGCATTTATGAATGAACAGTACTGGTCCCAATACTGACCCCTGGGTAATCGCTATTTACCTCGCTCCATCCTGAAAACTAACCATTTATTCCTACCCTTTGTTCCCTGTCTTTTAACCAGTTACTGAGCCATGAGAGGACTTTCCCTATTATCCCATGACTGCTTACTTTGCTTAAGAGCCTTTGATGAGGGACCTTGTCAAAGGCTTTCTGAAAGTCTACTATATTCACTGGATCATCCTTGTCCACATGTTTGTTGACCCTCTCAAAGAGTTCTCGTAGATTGGTGAGGCATGATTTCCCTTTACAAAAACTATGTTGACTGTTCCCCCCAAAATTGTGTTCATCTATGTGTCTGATAATTCTGTTCTTTATCATAATTTCAATTAATTTGCCTGGTACTGAAGTTTGGTTTACTGGCCTGTAATTGCCAGAATCACCTCTGGAGCCTTTAAAAAAAAATGGTGTCACATTAGCTATCCTCCAGTCAACTGGTACAGAAACTGATTTAATAGAGACTGGGAGTGGTTGAGTCATTATACTAAGTGAAACTATTTCCCCTTGTTTATTCCTGCCCCCCCCCCCCACTGTTCCTCAGACGTTCTTGTTAACTCCTGGAAATGTGCTGGAAATGGCCCCCCTTGATTATCACTTCAAAAGGTTTTCTCTCCCCCCACCCCACTCTCCTGCTGGTAATAGTTCATCTTAAGTGATCACTCTCCTTACAATGTATATTTTTTCATGGTCTGTGTGTATATATAAAATCTCCTCACTGTACTTTCCACTTTATGCATCCGATGAAGTAAGCTGTAGCTCACGAAAGCTTATGCTCAAATAAATTGGTTAGTCTCTAAGGTGCCACAAGTACTCCTTTTCTTTTTACATACCACAATTAGCAGTTCTTCAATTTCGCATTTGAGTTCCTTCAGAACTCTTGGGTGAATACCATCTGGTCCTGGTGACTTATTACTGTTTAGTTTATCAGTTTGTTCCAAAACCTCCTATAATGACACCTCAATCCTCCTATAATGACACCTCAAGTTCCTCAGATTTGTCACCTAAAAAGAATGGGTCAGGTTGGTAATCTCCCTCACATCCTCTGAAGTGAAGACCGATGCAAAGAATTCATTTAGTTTCTCCGCAATGGCCTTATCGTCCTTGAATGCTCCTTTAGCATCTCTATCGTCCAGTGGCCCCACTGATTGTTTAGCAGGCTTCCTGCTCCTGATGTACTTAGAAAATATCCCCATTCTGATAATCTAGTCTGGCATCATGTTTTTGAGCACAAGTCAGAGAACCTCCCCCAGAGATTCCCGCATCATACACTTGTGGCTGAGTTAGAGCAGATCTCGGAGAGATACCCAGCAATGATTTAAAGACTCCAAGCGATGGGGAACCCATCACAACACTTGGTAGGTTGGTCCAATGGTAAATCCTTCTCATAGTAAAACATGTGAACCTTATTTCGAGCCTAAACCTGTCTAGCTTTAACTTCCAGCCATTAGATCTCACTCTTCCTTTATCCTCTGGATTAAAGAGCCTCTCCCAGACCTGCCTTCCCTCTGCAGGGCTCATAGGATCAAAAGGCAGGAAAAACATTTCTTAGTAACTAAAACCGGCTCAGTGAAGAATTCACTTTGACAAATGAGGGAGATCCAGAGAACTCAGACACTCCAACATGGCATATGGAAAACCAGGACAGAGACTGTACTGAAGGGGGCTGCTCTCAGAGCAAGAGGGGCCATCGACCACCATATGCCAGAAGACAAGGCAGGAGCAAGAGAAAGCAGGAGGGTCTCTGCCTTGCCTGAAATGCTGACCAGACCTCAGAGTCACTGAAGGGATGAGGTCAGACACAGGAGGTTCGGGGCAGTTTGTTATTTTGCGAAGATCTGTAACTCTCCAGGGCTTTTCACAAGTGCAAATGCCATGGGTGGCGGATATAATAGGCCAGGGGAGTCTCAGCCTCCCCAAACAGGGTGCTGCGCACGTCCCTTTTGAGGCGTGCTGCCAATCCGCTGCCTCTGCAGCACTGCCACTGAAAGCATGCCTGGGCCATGGCCCCACCCATGCTCCACCCCCAGGCCCCACTCCTCCTCTTCCCTCCCCCACTCCACCCCTTCCCCCATGGCTCCCATCACCTGCTGCTCACTATTCGCTCCTCTCCTTTGCCCCCTCCCCCAAGGTCTCCATCGTTCGCCGCTCGCTCCTCTCCTCTCACCCTTCCTCCAGTGAGCGGTGAGGGCTTTGGGGGAGGGGACAAAGGAGAGGAGGAAGCAACGGCAGTGGGGGCTTCGGGGGAAGAGGCAGAGGAGAGGAGCAAGTGGCATGTGGTGGGGGGGAGGGGGCCTAGTGGGAGCGGGGCCAGGGGTGGAGCTAGGTGGAGTGTGGGAATGGCCTTGCACCCAGCCTCCCCAAATGCTGAAGTTACATGCCACCCATGTCCTTTGCTTAGCCAGTGTTCCCAGCTCACCTGTGCGCGCAGAGCAAGCTGGAAATCTGCCAGAGTGTGTATACACAACTGGGAGCTTGGGAGGGTTGAGGCGCTGGTTCTGGGGGCTAAGCCAGCTGGGGTGCAGAGGACATACCCCAAAGAAGGGTGGCAGACGTGGGGTCTACAGCTGGGAGTGTATCTGAGAGGCCCAGAAGCACCTGGGATCTTGTGGTTAGGCCCACTCAGAACAGACTGGTGTCTGCCCAGAGAGGGTGTGACACAGAGCCCTGAAGGGATTTAATTAGCCAACAATAACACCCTACCTTGGACTCATGGGTAGCCTTTGACATGGGAATCACAGAAGTGAGCTTGGGATTCTTTGCAATCCTCACAAAGAGCTTTGGCATCCTCCTTACAGAACCATGTGAGCTCCTTCCCATGTTATTCACTGACATTCCCTTTCCTTCCCCGTTGTCCTGGCTTTAAAGACAGTTGTGTGATGGATGGTACTATGCTGCCCAGCTGCGTGTTAGACCTGAAGGGTCTTTTCTGGAACGTTTCTCCACACTGAGGGCAGGAGTGTCTCTCCACTCCCTGACAGCGCTGGGTGATGCAGCCCCGGCAGAAGTTGTGCCCACACTCTAAAGTCATCGGGTCTGTCAAATACTCCTGACAGATGCGACAAATGGTATCATCTAGCTCTCTACCAGCTAAAGATATTGGAGCCGGGGGTTCCAGACCCTCAGCCTTACGTTTCCCATTCCCTCGTGGAGCAGGTGTCCCCATGGCTGCTGGGCTCTCAGTCTGTCTGTCTCCTTCCCCAGCTCTGTGTGTTCTGGTGTCACTGGTGGGAGGTGCCTGCTGCTGATCTCGGCCCTGCTCAGTGCAGGGTGAGGTGGAGGGAAGGGAGGGGCCTGGGCGGGGAAGAGGAGAAGGGAAAACAGAAGAAAGGGGAGGAGGAACTGACTGGGGCAGGAGGAGGAATGACAGTTAGAAAGGGGGGAAAAGCAGCTCTGCCAGATGCCCCCTCACCAGTGAGCAGGAGCGGAGAGGGGCTTTAGCTCTGTATTCAACACTGGTGAGACGGACTCTGGAACACAGCACCCAATTCTGATATCCATATTTGGAAAAGGATGTTCAAAAAAGGTGGTGAGGGTACAGAAAAGAACAACAAATGTGATTCGAGGGCTGGAGAAAATGCCCTATGGAAAGAGACTGAAAGAGCTCGATCTGTTCAGTTTATCAGAAAGAAGAGTGAGAGGTGACTTAATCATGGTGTTTATGTGCCTTCACGGGGAGAAAATCCTGGGCATTCAAGAGCTCTGTAATCTACCAGACAAAGGCTGGACAAGAACCAATGGCTGGAACCTGAAGCCAGACACATTCAAATTAGAAATAAGGCACCATTTTTTAACAGTGCCGGTGATTAACAAACTCCCAAGGGGCTGGATTCTCCATCCCTTTATGTCTCTTGGTCCAAACTGAGGCCTTTCTGAAAGGATGTTTTAGTCAAACACAAGTTATTGGGCTCAGTAACCAGGTGAAATTCACTGGCCTGTGTTATAAAGGTCAGACTAAATCCAATGGTCCCTTCAGGTTTAAAATATATGAATGTATGAATTCCGGCTGGGCTGAGATCACCCGAGGCCTCAGTCCTGGAGAAACATCATGAATATTACCACACTAAGCCCTGGTCTACACTAGGACTTCAGGTCGAATTTAGCAGCATTAAATCGATGTAAACCTGCACCCGTCCACATGATGAAGCCCTTTATTTCGACTTAAAGGGCTCTTAAAATCGATTTCCTTACTCCACCCCTGACAAGTGGATTAGCGCTTAAATTGGCCTTGCCGGCTCGAATTTGGGGTACTGTGGACACAATTCCACGGTATTGGCCTCTGGGAGCTATCCCAGAGTGCTCCACTGTGACCGCTTTGGACAGCACTCTCAACTCAGATGCACTGGCCAGGTAGACAGGAAAAGAACTGTGAACTTTTGAATCTCATTTCCTGTTTGGCCAGCATGGCAAGCTGCAGGTGACCATGCAGAGCTCATCAGCAGAGGTGACCATGATGGAGTCCCAGAATCGCAAAAGAGCTCCAGCGTGGACCAAACGGGAGGTACGGGATCTGATCGCTGTATGGGGAGAGGAATCCGTGCTATCAGAACTCCGTTCCAGTTTTCGAAATGCCAAAACCTTTGTCAAAATCTCCCAGGGCATGAAGGACAGAGGCCATAACAGGGACCCAAAGCAGTGCTGCATGAAACTTAAGGAGCTGAGGCAAGCCTACCAGAAAACCAGAGAGGAGAATGGCCGCTCCGGGTCAGAGCCCCAAACATGCCGCTTCTGTGATGAGCTGCATGCCATTTTAGGGGGTTCAGCCACCACTACCCCAGCCGTGTTGTTTGACTCCTTCAATGGAGATGGAGGCAATACAGAAGCAGGTTTTGGGGATGAAGAAGATGATGATGATGATGATGAGGTTGTAGATAACACAGCAAGCAAGCGGAGAAACCGGTTTTCCCGACAGCCAGGAACTGTTTCTCACCCTGGACCTGGAGCCAGTACCCCCCGAACCCACCCAAGGCTGCCTCCTGGACCCAGCAGGCGGAGAAGGGACCTCCGGTGAGTGTACCTTTTAAAATACTATACATGGTTTAAAAGCAAGCATGTGAAAGGATTACTTTGCCCTGGCATTCACGGCTCTCCTGGATGTACTCCCAAAGCCTTTGCAAAAGGTTTCTGGGGAGGGCAGCCTTATTGCGTCCTTCATGGTAGGACACTTTACCACTCCAGGCCAGTAATACGTACTCGGGAATCATTGTACAACAAAGCATTGCAGTGTATGTTTGCTGGCGTTCAAACAACATCCGTTCTTTAGCTCTCTGTGTTATCCTCAGGAGAGTGAGATATAATTCATGGTCACCTGGTTGAAATAGAGTGCTTTTCTTCAGGGGACACTCAGAGGAGCCCATTCCTGCTGGGCTGTTTGCCTGTGGCTAAACAGAAATGTTCCCCGCTGTCAGCCACAGGGAGGGGGGAGGATTGAGGGGGTAGCCACGTGGTGGGGGGAGGCAAAATGTGACCTTGTAACGAAAGCACATGTGCTATGTATGTAATGTTAACAGCAAGGTTTACCCTGAAAGAGTGTAGCCACTGTTTTATAAAATGTGTCTTTTTAAATACCGCTGTCCCTTTTTTTTTCTCCACCAGCTGCATGTGTTTCAATGATCACAGGATCTTCTCCTTCCCAGAGGCTAGTGAAGATTAGAAAGAAAAAAAAACGCACTTGAGGTGAAATGTTCTGTGAGCTCATGCTGTCCTCCCACACTGACAGAGCACAGACGAATGCGTGGAGCAAATAATGTCAGAGCGCAGGAAAGCACAAAATGACTGGGAGGAGAGGTGGCGGGCTGAAGAGAGTAAGTGGCGGGCTGAAGACAGGGCTAAAGCTCAAATGTGGCGGCAGCGTGATGAGAGGAGGCAGGATTCAATGCTGAGACTGCTGGAGGATCAAACCAGTATGCTCCAGTGTATGGCTGAGCTGCAGCAAAGGCAGCTGGAGCACAGACTGCCACTACAGCCCCTTGTAACCAACCGCCCTCCTCCCCAAGTTCCATAGCCTCCACACCCAGACGCCCAAGAACGTGGGTAGGGGGGCCACCGGCCAACCAGACACTCCGCCACAGAGGATTGCCCAAAAAAAAGAAGGCTGGCATTCAATAAATTTTAAAGTTGTAAACTTTTAAAGTGCTGTGTGGCATTTTCCTTCCCTCCTCCACCACTCCTCCTGGGCTACCTTGGTAGTCATCCCCCTATTTGTGTAATGAATGAATAAAGAATGCATGAATGTGAACCAACAATGACTTTATTGCCTTTGCAAGCGGTGATCGAAGGGAGGAGGGGAGGGTGGTTAGCTTACAGGGAAGTAGAGTGAACCAAGGGGCGGGGGGTTTCATCAAGGAGAAACAAACAGAACTTTCACACCGTAGCCTGGCCAGTTATGAAACTGGTTTTCAAAGCTTCTCTGATGCGCACTGCGCCCTCCTGTGCTCTTCTAACCTCCCTGGTGTCTGGCTGCGTGTAACCAGAAGCCAGGCGATTTGCCTCAACCTCCCACCCCGCCATAAATGTCTCCCCCTTACTCTCACAGATATTGTGGAGCACACAGCAAGCAGTAATAACAGTGGGAATATTGGTTTCGCTGAGGTCTAAGCGAGTCAGTAAACTGCACCAGCGCGCCTTTAAACGTCCAAATGCACATTCTACCACCATTCTGCACTTGCTCAGCCTGTAGTTGAACAGCTCCTGACTACTGTCCAGGCTGCCTGTGTACGGCTTCATGAGCCATGGCATTAAGGGGTAGGCTGGGTCCCCAAGGATACATATAGGCATTTCAACATCCCCAACAGTTATTTTCTGGTCTGGGAATAAAGTCCCTTCCTGCAGCTTTTGAAACAGACCAGAGTTCCTGAAGATGCGAGCGTCATGTACCTTTCCCGGCCATCCCACGTTGATGTTGGTGAAACGTCCCTTGTGATCCACCAGAGCTTGCAGCACTATTGAAAAGTACCCCTTGCGGTTTATGTACTCGCCGGCTTGGTGCTCCGGTGCCAAGATAGGGATATGGGTTCCGTCTATGGCCCCACCACAGTTAGGGAATCCCATTGCAGCAAAGCCATCCACTCTGACCTGCACATTTCCCAGGGTCACTACCCTTGATATCAGCAGATCTTTGATTGCGTGGGCTACTTGCATCACAGCAGCCCCCACAGTAGATTTGCCCACTCCAAATTGATTCCCAACTGACCGGTAGCTGTCTGGCGTTGCAAGCTTCCACAGGGCTATCGCCACTCGCTTCTCAACTGTGAGGGCTGCCCTCATCTTGGTATTCATGCACCTCAGGGCAGGGGAAAGCAAGTCACAAAGTTCCATGAAAGTGCCCTTACACATGCGAAAGTTTCACAGCCACTGGGAATCGTCCCAGACCTGCAACACTATGCGGTCCCACCAGTTTGTGCTTGTTTCCCAAGCCCAGAATCGGCGTTCCACAGCATGAACCTGCCCCATTAGCACCATGATGCATGCATTGGCAGGGCCCATGCTTTCAGAGAAATCTGTGTCCGTGTCCTGATCACTCACGTGACCGCGCTGACGTCGCCTCCTCGCCCGGTATCGCTTTGCCAGGTTCTGGTGCTGCATATACTGCTGGACAATGCGTGTGGTGTTTAATGTGCTCCTAATTTACAAAGTGAGCTGAGCGGCCTCCATGCTTGCCTTGGTATGGCGTCCGCACAGAAAAAAGGCGCAGAACGATTGTCTGCCGTTGCTCTGACGGAGGGAGGGGCGACTGAGGACACGGCTTACAGGGTTGGCTTCAGGGAGCTAAAATCAATAAAAGGGATGGCTTTACATCAAGGAGTATTTCAGGCAGGACTTCACGGAGGGTTCCAATAAGAAATGGTGCACCTAAGTTATTGTTCTTATTGGAACAAGGCGGTTAGCCTGGCCTCTGATTGATACATGGCTAGATTTACCTTGCTGCACCTTCTCTGTGAGTGACTGCAGTGTGACCTAGAGGAATGAGTCCCCTAGACGGAGGAGGAGGCAAATGAGTACAAAACATATCTGGTCTATTTCTTGTTTTGATCCACTCCATCTATCTTTTACATCTTTGGCTGGCAGCAGACGGTGCAGTAGGACTGCTAGCCATCCTCATCTCTTGCCTGCCCGGCAGAAGATGATGCAATAGGACTGCTAGCAATCCGTATCGCCTGCGTGCTCACCATAAGACAGTTCGATAGGACTGACTGCAGGACTAAAGAGAATGACCTGGTCAAGTCACTCCAAATTTAATCCCTGTGTCCATGTCTGCCCAGGCGCTCCCAGCCGACGTGGCCAGGAGCACCTCGGACATGACGAGGACAGCTACCAGTCATACTGTACCGTCTGCTGCCACAAGGCAATGGGTTGCTGCTACTGTGTAGCAATGCCATACCGCGTCTGCCAGCACCCCGGAGACATACGGTGACGGTTTACCTGAGCGGGCTCCATGCTTGCCGTGGTATGGCGTCTACACAGGTAACTCAGGAAAAAAGGTGTGAAACGATTGTCTGCCCTTGCTTTCACGGAGAGTGGGAGGGAATGGGGGCCTGACAATATGTACCCAGAACCACCCGCGACAATGTTTTAGCCCCATCAGAGTGCTCCATTGTGACTGTTCTGGACAGCACTCTCAACTCAGATGCATGATTGTTTGCCATTGCTCTGACGCAGGGAGGGGCGACTGAGGACACGGCTTACAGGGTTGGCTTCAGGGAGCTAAAATCAACAAAGGGGGTGGCTTTACATCAAGGAGTATTTCAGGCAGGACTTCATGGAGGGTTCCAATAAGAAATGGTGCACCTAAGTTATTGTTCTTATTGGAACAAGGAGGTTAGCCTGGCCTCTGATTGATACATGGCTAGATTTACCTCACTGCACCTTCTCTGTGAGTGACTGCAGTGTGACCTAGAGGAATGAGTCCCCTAGACAGGGGAGGGGGAGGAAGCAAATGAGTACAAAACAAATCTGGTCTATTTCTTGTTTTGATCCACTCCATCTATCTTTTACATCTTTGGCTGGCAGCAGACGGTGCAGAAGGACTGCATGCCATCCACACCTCATGGCTGCTCGGCAGAAGATGGTACAGTACGACTGCTAGCCATCCTCATCTTTTGCCTGCCTGGCAGAAGATGGTACAATACGACTGCTAGCAATCCATATCGCCTGCCTGCTCACCATAAGACGGTTCAATAGGACTGACTGCAGGACTAAAGAGAATGACCTGGTCAAGTCACTCCAAATTTAGTCCCTGCGCCCATGTCTGCCCTGGCGCTCCCAGCCGACGTGGCCAGGAGCACCTCGGACACGACGAGGACGGCTACCAGTCATATGGCACCGTCTGCTGCCACAAGGCAATGGGTCACTGCTACTGTGTAGCAATGCCGTACCGCGTCTGCCAGCACCCAGGAGACATACGGTGACGGTTACCTGAGCGGGCTCCATGCTTGCCGTGGTATGGCGTCTGCACAGGTAACTCAGGAAAAAAGGTGCGAAACGATTGTCTGCCCTTGCTTTCACGGAGGGAGGGAGGGACGGGGGGCCTGTCGATATGTACCCAGAACCACCCGCGACAATGTTTTAGCCCCATCAGACATTGGGATCTCAACCCAGAATTCCAATGGGCAGCGGAGACTGCGGGAACTGTGGGATAGCTACCCACAGTGCAACGCTCCGGAAGTCGACTCTAGCCTCGGTACTGTGGAAGCACTCTGCCGAGTTAATGCACTTAATGCACTTAGACCATTTTCTGTGGGGACACACACATTCGAATATATAAAACCGATTTCTAAAAAAACGACTTCTATAAATTCGACCTTATTCCATAGTGTAGACATACCTTAAGTAGGTTGTGGGTAAACTGTGCCCATCCCTAGGAGCTATCCTGCAGGTCCTTGAAAATGCAGGCAGAAGCTAGGGAAGAAAACTCATGAGTTTGAGGATTTGAGACTAGCACAGTGCTTCCAAGGGGACAATGAATGTTCACTGGCCTCTGTTTACACTCAATTTCCATCCAGTTGTGATTCTGTGTTCACATTTAGAATAAAACATTGATCATTGCACCGTGACCTGAACCTATAAGAACATTCTGTTATTCAGTAGTGCTGGGGCCTCGTTTTCCTGCTCCTAAAAACAGACAAATAAGTGTGGTCAGTGCTCACAGTCAAGTTTGGTTCAGTGTTTCCTCACCCTCCCTGCCCACACCTGTGCTGGGAGTCTCTGTCACTCCTATTGTGTCTGTCGTGTAGATTGTGAGCTCCCTGGGCCAGGGATGTCTCTTTATTACACATCTGTGACTGGGGTTCCTAGGCACTAACCCACCATCACTGATTCTGATAACCATTAACAGCAAACAGGGCAATAAACAAATGTGCTGACTGTACTATGGCCAGGCTGGTTCATTCATCATTAACTCACCTCAGAGTAATACAGCACCACCCGCCACTCCTGAACTCCCCAGAGAGGAACCCCATGGGCCACCGGCACAGATGTGGACAGGGGAGCTGGGTTGGGCAGAGGGAAGGTATTGGAGGGATTTACTGAGCTCCCAGGGACAGACACGTCCAGTTCAGCATATCGTGGGGAACAGGAGAGGGCAGGGAGCCATTAGCTCAGTTGTAAATAGGGCAGAGATTTCCTGCTCTAACCACTGGACCTGCTGCCTCTGCCTAGCCCCTTTCTAGCAAGGTCACAGAGAAAACACACATGGTGACAGCACAGCCTGGTACACCCACTCTGGCTGCCTCCCCACCTCTTCCCCCGGACTCTGCTCTGCCTTGCTCCTATTGAATGTGGCAGCTGTGTTATAGACACACATTACAGCTCAGCAATAACGCCTGTGTGCCCAGCACCACACGTACCTGTTGGGCTCCCCGCTGAACTCCTCTCCCTTCTCTCCCTCCCTCCTGCTGTTCTCTGCTACCCCTGACGTGCCCAGCGTGTGCCCACATACATCAGAGTCATGCAGGGAATATGGTGTTTTGCAGTTTGTTATTGTACTGCAGTCTGGAGTTGATTTCCAAAGAGCATTGTTTTTCATTTACATTATATAGATAGAACTATCAAATCTCCTCCTTCAAATCTACTAAACCTATCTTACCATTTGTTGAGTCTCTGTATACTCCCTAAAATTTTCCCAGAGCCTGCGTGTTTCTACTTTACAACCTTGGTGGTTACAACTCCCATTAGGGACATTCCTGAGATGGGGGTGCTTTATCAGCAGCAGGATATTCTTTTTTTCGATTTTAGTGGTGAACTCCCTGAATTTCACCCAAGGCTGGTTTACTGTGGGGAGGGGGGTTGATCAGATCCCAGGCCTATATCCTGGTCCATGTCTCTGCCCCCCATGGCATGCTGCCCAGGGCAGGTACAGCGTTTGGGGTTCCTCACAGTAGCCCAGCTCTAGCTTCTGATCTGGCCTGGGGAGGGGACCTCAGGGGGGAGAGGAGGAGCATGGGGCAGGGCCTTGTCGTGAAGCCCACCTCAGCCCACCCACCCCTGGGAAGAGGCTGGTGCAGCCCCTGAGCCTTGGGCAGATGCACAGCAGTGCCACAGGGAATCCAGGACAAATGCTGTCCTGGGGTCATTCAGCCCGGGACTGGGACTTGAACTCTGTCTGTCAGGACTGTCCCATCCAGTTCGGGATGGGTGGTCACCCTACTTTATTAGTCAATGCTCTTTGAATGTTACTGCAAATGCTTGGTGAGGTGTCTTAATCCCTGAAGAGTGGACAAGTCTCCATCAGGAGTCTGTCTCAGCTGGATTCGCTGAACAGGGCTCCTGGTGTGAAGCAGGAGTGCTGAAGGTCCACAAGTCCAGTCTCAGGAGGCAGTGAAGCCACGTGTCTTACCCTGGGGGAAGAGTGAGACCTCTAGGGGTCTGGCACATCAAAGGGCTTCCTCCGAGAGACTGTTCCAAAGCTGGAGCATGGCACCAATCCTATATGGATCCATGAGAGGAGGAGAGGGGACATCAGGGCAGCTCTATACAATGACCCCTGCTTGCTGCAACAGGAGGGGCTCTGGGGGATCTGTCCATGTAGTCCCAGCCCTGGGTCCTCTGCCAGGGCCTAGCTGGCCCGTTGGCTCCTCTCCTTCCCAAGGAGCCACTGAAATGGGTTTCTTCCATAGGCACTGGGGAGGGGGGCAAAGGGCCATTGCCCCCCCACTTTTGAGAGGGGAGCAAAGGAGCCTCCTTGGGGGAGCCCAATCTCCTGAGCAGGCTGGCTGAGTCATGGGACACTTCTGGCTGGGGGAGATGAGGCAGGAGTTAAAATAACTGGTGTCCCCTGGCAATTCTGACACCTCCCCTAGAGGAAAACATGCAAGACCAGTTCTGTTATTTACTATTAGCCTTTCTTTAGAGTAAATTACCAATAAAATACCCCTCCAAAATGCTCTGGGTGCCTGAACAATTCATAAGGGTCACAACAGCTCATGACACCCACCCAGCAGGAAAACATTATCCCACACAAATGATGAATGAAGTCAGCCAGCCAATAAATCAGAGGAGCTCTGTTCGTCCCCCAGGAACAACCCTCAATCTTCCCCCCGTAAGTCTATCAAATAAAGAAGGGCCTGTTAGGCTCAGCTGAAGGGGCTGGTCCCTTCTCGCGTACCCTGGAGATAGACAGGGCCTTTCTGCTTGGAAGTCAGCTCTGGAGGTATGAAGATAATGGTTGGGTTACAGCACATGCAGTGGGAGCATGCCAGCTGCGGCACCCCTTTGTAGGCTGCCCTGCCCTAGTCTTACCAGTACAGGGTGTTGGGGGACTTTATGTAGGCCATGCAAGGAGGGAGGGAAAGCCTCTCTGAGCCCTATGAGCTCACACTAAACACCTGCATGAAGGCCAGGCAGAATATGGCTCTTGGTGTTTATTGCTCCACTGTGAAAGGAGAATGTGGCCTGTCTCTCAGAGTTTGTTTTATTTTGCACCAGAAAACTTGTGAATTACTTGGAATCCCAGGGAGGCCTTTCCTGCCTTGGCCAAGGGCTACTACTGAGGTCTGATTATTAACTCTGCACCCTGGCACACTGCTTCAGTCAGAAAAGTGTAGTGCTTGTGGGGACAGAAATACAATTGATTGTTATGACAGTGACTCTGAGGGAGCAGGGAAAAGCCTTAAAAACTAAAACTGTCACCTTCCAAACCAGGGAAAATTGCATCTGCTCTCCCTGAAATTGTCAACTCCCTGGGACTGTGTGTGTGTTTCTTTAAGTCTTTTATCTCTGCATACCATAAATGGGCTTCCTGTAACTTTGGTTTCACTTTCATTCGGAAGCTGATAAAATTGCTGTAAGTTAACCAGCAATAGCTGATTGAACAGACTAGAGTCAGACGTGCCTAGTGGGAAATGCAGCTGTAAATACAGAGAAGTTCGCTTGTCATGCAGACCTGGCAGTTCTGAAGCTGGGAGCCCTTTCTCTGCCGCTAGCCTATGCACTTGCCTGTAGGATCCATCAGGCAGGTGAGTGTCAGCCCTCAATTGCTGTGGGTGAGGCTCTATTATTCTTCTTGGGAACTGTTCCTATGGCAGGGAGTCCGTCCAGGGCTCTCACTTTCCTACTTTAAATATTGCTGTAGAAATGTCTAAAATGCTCAGAGATCTTTGCGGCCCTTTTCCATTACCCTGTAACACAGGCTGAAATAGTGTCTGTTTATTCGCTCTTCTGCATGATATCGTCGAATTACATTTACACTCCAGCACTTCTGCTCTGGTGACTTTCCTGCAAGCTGTCGTCGGAGAAGTTTGTGCTCTCTCGTTCTCCTTCTCCATTGGCTGTGTGCATTTGCCATCAGCTCATACCTCTGAAGTTCTGCTCTAAGAGATTAGAAGAAGGGAAATGGCGTAGGCCAGATTAAATATGGCTGCTGCAGAGAGGGGTTGGGCCATGAAGACCTTTCTATGCCAGGGAGAGGGGGGAGTTACCCAGACAGAAGGCTGATGGTGTTACTTCTGCTGCTGTCCTTAGGGTTCTCCCAGAAGAGGGTTCAGATTTAACACCTGCTAGAGCCCCATCAGCAGGAGTCACTGAGTGCAGGGGTTGAGCCAGTGCATTCCCTGGCAGCCCTGGTTGTACCCACTTCCCTGGGCTGCACTGACCCTCAATGGCTGTCTGAATGCAGGAGAAATTAGAGATCCTCAGTGCTGGGGTGTACTGAGGTCCAACTGTGTTGGATTGCCAGCTATCGCTTTAAGGTGGTGGGAGGAATTCCATGGTCCCATTTCCAGGCTAGAGGGCTCTGCAGCTAAGCATGTAACTGTGCCAGCAGTCACTTTGCAGACAGACAGCTTAAAGTAAGGTGGGGAGAATTGCAGCTCTCTGTTTTAGGGAGCAGACTGATTTGTGTCTGTTCTTAGTGTTGGGTTCTTGTGTGTTCTGAAATCTAAGAAAAAAACTTACATTTTTATTTAACTTCTCTGTGTGTGTGGTGTGAACACAAGAAGTGCCACTGTAACCTGGATTCCTGGTAAACCCTTCACCATCAGAAACCCTTACCAGGATATCAGCTGGCATAAATCGGTGTGAGCCCCGGAGGAGAGCTGGAGACATAGGCAGTTTTTGTTTAAAGCCAACTTTTGCATCCTCTCTAAATTTCAAAAGATAAGTCAGCTCAGCCTGATGGTCATGGGGGGACGGATGGGGGGAAGGAGGGAGGGAAGCGAGATCAAGTTTGTGGGAAAATCTGGAGTTATTTGAGCTAGAGCACCTTACAAGTGAGCTGATTTCAACAACCCACAAGTCTTTGAATGCTTTTTTACCTACATCACAGGAAAAAATGTAGACCCCTCCTGGGACCCCCCTGATCCCCAAGAGAGGGACAGCCCCTTATTCCTCCTGCTTTGGGAGCTCTGTGCCTCAAGCTAGGACCAAGGGGCCCTGAGTTCTTTGCAGGTGGTGCCTCCATCTTGTGTCAAGGTGCATGTTGGCCAATATTGTCTCGTTTCTTAGTGCTCCCCAGTTTGTTTGTCTGGCAAGTGCACTACGTGCTGAAAGAGAGGAGGCACCTAAACTCACGCCGCTGGACTCCCACTGCTGAGATCTACTGTGTGGGTGTGAGGCAACGCACCCTGTGTTTACACCCTACACACTAGTGTAATAATCTTTGTACAAAATATGCCTTATGAGGTATCGTTTGAAAACAACTCGATGGTCACTAATATCATGGTGAAATGTATGTTGCAACGTTATACGTAAAGTTATGACATCCCCCTGTATCAGCACATGTTCAAAACCATAGAGACCAGCCTATACAAAAGTTGTGCAAGAGGTCTGTCTTAAACAAAGTAATGTGTGATTACCTCAGTTTACAAAGTAGTGTTGCATGTCTGAGTTAATGACTCAAGATTGTCGAATAACAGGCTCAGCTGGAATTATTTAATATAAGATTATCAATCAGAGATTAGTACAGCATTACACAGAATTCAGAAAGAAAGAAATACATTACCACTCTTTGTTGTTAGACCAAGAGCTGGATCTGTGTCTCTGCTTCACTGTATCTGGTGGGAGGCTTAGTTTTCACTCTCCAAGTTCCCATACCATTTGACATGGAGTGCATAGGCTCGGTGCTCTGGAACCACTCTGAATGAAGTTCAGACAGGGACTTCTTGTAGTGTGACTCCCCTTAGGGTGCACTCTCACTAGGGCAAGCCTCCTTCAGTGCTTCCTGGATCTGACCTCGGAGCATTCAGCACCCCTGTTTCACACTGTGAGCTTTCCGTAGTGAGTCCACCTGGGGAAGCCTTACACTCCCCCCAAAGGGGCCCTGCACCCCAATTCTGCAGTCAGCAGTGACTCTCAGCCAGTGTTATAAAACAGAAGGTTTATTAGTTGTTGGGAACACAGCGTAGAACAGTTCTTGTTAGCGCAGAAAGTAGGAAGATTCAGCAAAGTCCATCTTGAGGGGATCCAGAGCTCAGAGCCCTGGGCTCTCTCCCCGAGTCCCAAACAAGACTGTCCAGCTTCCAGCAGCCCACCCTCAGTCACGCCCTGTTGCCCCTCCTCTGTGCTTTGTCTCTTTCCTGGGCAAACTGGTCACCTAACCTTCACCTCTCACTTTGTTCTCCAACTCCTTCAGCTGGTTCCTTGCAAAATATGGGGCCTGGCCATCAGTTGCTGGGATACAGAGTGTCCAGCTGTTGCCTGGGCCCAGGGAGCAAGACAGAAGCCACACCTGCCCTCTACATTCTCTGCAATGATCACATACCCTTATTCCACCACCTAGATACTTATGCAACACATAGAGGAAACTGAGGCACACACAGAGTATTCAAAGAAAACATTAAGAGAATCCCCACTTCATCACTCCAGTATCATTATATAGGGTTGTAGACAAAGAAATCCTCTTTGCCAAGACTCCCAGAAAAATACGTTGTGATGTCAGTTCTATACATTTTTATTTTACCTGATTTATGTGTGAAGGCATGATTATTTACATCTGAGGGGACTAACAATTCTTCAAGATAACATCTCTCAGTGGGTCATTCTCAGCCCGCAGTTATTCTTCCCTGGGGATTCCCCAACAGAAAACATCTGCTGTAACAATCATCCCTTATTAGTTTCCCAAGTTGATATATGCTTATATAACCATTATCTATATTTATTTATAATGGAGGTGGTTTCCAAGAATATCTGAAGTTTTATAGACATGAAAGTGGCCAAGATTGTTAAAATATAGCATAATGCATAACATTCCTGAATATGGTTACTTATCAGTCAAGGACCAATATTCTGGACCTTAGAGTTCAGACATACTCTATTGAAGACAAAGATTCTAAAGATTCTAATAATAGAATCATAGAAATGTGAGACTGGAAGGGACCTTGGGAAGTCATAAAGTCCAGCCCCTTGCACTGTGGCAGGACCAAGTAAACCCAGACCATCTCTGACAGCTGCTTGTCCAACCTGTTTTTAAAAGCTTCTAATGATAGGGACTCCACAACCTCCCTTGGAAGCCTATTCCACAATTTAGCTACCCTTATAGTTAGAAAGCTTTTCTAATATCTAACCTAAATCTCCCTTGCTGCAGATTAATCCCAGTACTTCTATCTATAAATGAATCAAATATACAGAAATAAAGAACTAAAAGGGTTAATATTTACTAATACCTACACTAGTAAAAAGGGTCCTCAAGACCGCAAGGGGTGGAATGGCAGGAGACAAGCCAAATCTGCATTTCAGCAAACACAGGTGAGAAGAAAAAGCATGGCGCCTCCTTCACCCCAGACTCTATTTTGCCTTCTTTACTGTTTGACCAAACTTTGTTTTGAGGTGTAATCTTCAGAAGAATCCACTTCAAGGGGTGTCTGGACTATAAAAGAGGCAAAAACATTCCAGTTCGTGTCTCTCTATCCCACCTAAGAAAACAAAGGAACTAGCCCTTTGACATTCCAGGTAGAGCCTGACGTGTGATTTTGTTCATTCCTGTTGCTGGGAATATGTGGTAGGATTTTACCTTGAACCAAGTCTAGCTTGTTAAGTTTTAGCTACTTAGTAAGCATTTTATCTTTATTTTTTCTTATAACCATTTCTGACTTTAATGTCTTATATTTGTACTCACTTAAAATGTATCTCTTTATAGTTAAATAAACTTATTTTATTTTTAATTTAAACTAATCCAGTGTTGTGTTTAAACTGAGCTGTTTGGTAACTCCAGTTAAAGTTATAAAATGTTGTGCACTGACCCCTTACAAGGGCCATGAATCTTTAATATCTGCACTGCCCAGGAGAGGGGTGGGCAGTGCCGAACACACATTTTTGGGAAAGTATGGGACTAGGAGTGTGTTGGAGTCACTCTGCAGGGAGTAACCAAGGCTAGCGGAAGCCAGTGTGTAGCTGGAGTGTTGCTGCTGGGGTCGCAGTTGCTGGGCCAGGGCTGCGGTGATGCACAGACACTCAGGGTGTGACCCGCATGTTGGCAAGCTGATTGTGAGCAGCCCAGACTGGGATCTGCAGCAGAAAGGCATTGTGAAGTACCCCAGGATGCAGAACAGGCCGTGACACACCTCACTGGTATGGACTGCACCCCGGAATGTGCCAGCTGGACCTGAATCAAGGACCATCATTTAAAATAAGAAGCCCTTATTCCTTATTTTTCAAACCGCAGAATGAGAAGGCCCGGTGCTAATCCTTAAATAGTACAGAATCTCAGCTTTTGTTTCCAATAATTCTGTTTTAAACCTTTGTGACATATGAGGGTACAGTCCAGATCAATGAGCAGCAGCAGCATCACCCCTGCCCTGTAACCTGGGGGCCCTCTACAATGCCTTGCTGCTGTAGCCTCCAACCTGGACTCCTCACAAACAGCCTCCAGTGTGTAAGTCACTCCCAGCTATGTCTGTGTGTGCTGCAGTCAGTCAGCCACACCTTGGCTGTTACTGGCCTTAAAATTTACCATAGGGTGATCCTGGCATACTCCCAGTCCCAGGCTGCCTCCCAGAAAAGTAATGCCCAGCCCTCTCCTGGACAGTACAAATATACTATGTTCATTATTCCTTTAAGGGAATAATATAGCAGTTTATTACTTTAAATAGAGTTATCCAGACACTTCAATGTAAACACATTGGATTAGGTAAAACATTAAAACAAGCTTATTAACTACAAAGAAATAGATTTTTAGTGAGTGCAAGTAATGAGGCATAAAAGTCAGAAATGGTTACAAGAAAAATAAAGACAGAAAGCTTACTAGTGTCTAATTTAACAAACTATATTAGATTCAAGCCAAGTTTTTCACCAATGCTTTCAGCAGTCTTACAGACCAAACTCTTTAAGTCAGGACCCCTCCCCCAGAGTTCAACAGTTGCTTCCTATGTCTTTTCAGGTATAGAGAATGTGATTGGTGGGGGGAGAGAGAGAGGAGGGACCCTGGGGTGTCTACCCCTCCTTTTTATAATCCTGTCCCCCCTTTGAGAAGAATTTCCAGCTGGGAGCAAGGCGACAGGCAGTCTGTGGATGGAACTGCATGCTTTTTCTTTGCCAGGATGTAGATTTTTGTCCTGCCCCTTTGCCTGTCAAAGAATGGCCACTTAGCAGGTAATTGTCCATCAGCCTTGTTTTCATCTGGCCAAGGCATGAGCTTGCCCTTTGTCTCTGAGGAACTGGTTTGGCCACTCCCCAGACATACCTGGAAAACGTACTTTTAGTTATGATTTTAGTTTATGCTAACTTCACATGTAACGCTCCTATGTGCTGTATTTTGCCATGATATGATTGATCAGCAAATGATGTGTTTTTAAACGACACTTCAGAAGGCATGCCTTGTACAAACATTTTTGCAATGGTGTGTAAGGTGTGAACCTGGGGGTCATTTCTGTCATTACCTTAGCATTAACTATTTTACCACTGTCCATTTTAGCCACTAGGATAGGGAAGGGGGTGGGTGGGAAGCTGTGGAGGTGAAATGGTGGTAGCTGATGGGAAATAATGCTGAGCAAGGACAGGAGGAGACATAAAAAGTAAGGGAAGAGAAAGAAAAAAGAAAAGGGAGGATGGGGAAGGAAGAGGAACAACAGACAGAGAGAATGGTGGTCACAGTTGGGACCGTTTTCCCCACTGAGTGATGCTGAGCATGATAACAAGGCCCTGAAGAAGTAACACACTGTGATGATAATGAAAAGTGAATTTACTCTATAAAGGCTGCATTCTGCTCTTAATATCTCATTGGGGTTGGTGAGGGCGCCACTGTGGAAGGAGGAGAGTGGTGAGTCCTAAATGGATACCCTGGCCCCGAGATCATAATAAAAATGGAATTTGGCCAACTGCACAGAATGAGTTTAACATCCCTAGGCTAGAGGGAGGTGTACTGGGCTGGGAGCCAGGAGACCATGTGGTCCAGTCTCACTCCTGGTGTTAATATTCCTCTACACTTCACAGTCTGAGTATTGATCAAGGCTGGCATGTGCTAGATTCACAAAGGCACTTAAGGGCTGTGACACTGAGCATCACAATGCCTAACTTTCAGGCGTCTAGAAAATCACAGCAACACACTACAATTCACAAAGCCTGAGGTAGGTGCCCAGGTTCTGTATACAATGAATGGGGAGACACCGGCACCTTAGAATGCGGTTCATAACGCCAGCACGCTTGGTGGGGAGCTGCCTAAGCTAACCAGTGGGGGAAAAGTAAGAGGGGTGTGTGCTAAACCCTTCTGCAGGAATGTGTTTATCTCTGCTAGTGATTTTCAGCTGAGGGAAGATAAGTGCTTCTCCGCCTAACTTGGGGTGTGGGGCTATTCTGGGCTCAGAGGCTGCCTAGTGCCACACAAAACAATCATTAGCCCAGGAGCTGGGGAGACTCACCTGGAATGTGGGAAATCCCTGGTTTACATCCCCCTCTCTGCTGGAGGAGGAGCAGGGAATTGAACATGGCTCTGCCATCTCTCAGGGCATGCTCTATCCACCATAGAGTGATTGTCACACTTTCCTCTGGCCCAATTAATATTTAAGTGGAACAACTTAAACTAGAATATACCATAGCCTGGAACAGTTATCGGAGACTTGGTCAAATCTCTACTCTTCTGGCAGAGGGGGGATTTGAATTGGAGGTCTCCCATATCCATGATGTATGCCCTAACTATGTGGCTAAACATTGTGAAGGAAATGAGCTTCCCCCTCCTCCGCAACTGCTTTGTGTGGAACTAGGGAGCCTCTCAGCTTGTCTCCCAGATCAGGTCTAATACACGAGATAGGTGCTCCTCTGCCTATCTTTCCCCAGGTTGTGGATTGTTTTGGGGGTTAGCCAGGAGATAGACATCTGGAAACCTTGGGGGAGTCAGCAGTGCACATGAACGGAGGCAGAAACTTAGGCTGGGGAATTTGTGCTGCAAAAACTTAGGTGCTGAGCAGCCAAGTGAGTTCAGGCACCTACAGGGTTGGGCAGCAGCCAAGCAGCGGTTTTGTGGGTCATAGCAGTGCCTAAAAATGGGACTCAGGCACCTAAGTACCTTTGTGAAGACCACCCCATGTCCTTCTCGGATGCCAACAAATATCATTCTCCCCCTTCTAATTGTAACCCTTCTGCCAGGCCAAGTTGATAGCAGCAAGGGCCGGGTTCAGTACATAGGGGTTCCCTCTCATCAAATGCAAATCTCCTCTCATCAAATCAAATGTAAAACTGGCTCGAGGCCCCTCTCGCAAGCACAGAGTCTCGGTGTAGCAGAGAATCTTTAATAACATGAGGTAAACGACATCAGCATTAAATTGGGAAAACACCACAACTAGTGTTCATTAACCAAATCATGAGCAAAGACCCATCCCAGAAAATTGGGCCACATCCTTTCCCTCGGGTTCTTGAGTCCCACAACCCAAACGTCTCTTGAGTCCAGCAACCCAAAAATCACCCAAAATCCAAAAAGTCCAGCCCCAGAGTTCAAAAGTTCATCTGCAGAGTGTTACTCCCCAGTCCAGCTAAAAATGTGCCTGTGTGGGGGGAAAGAGGTAAGGGGCACCTTACATGACCTAGAAGCTGACTGCCCCACAGGGCTCTGCCCCACTCTCTCACAAACGGCTCCGCTGTCTCACAAACAACTCAGCTTGCCATCTCATGAACGCTCTGCCAGCCTATCCCTGAACAGCACCGCTGCACTTTAGATCTTCCAGCTCCCCGCTACTTGACACAGTCTTCAGTGATTTCAGCTCATAGTAGCAGGAGCCTTAGTGCTAGTGCACTATAAGGCCAAAGTGAGCTCAGCATAGTACCTGTAGGGAGACTCTTAATAAGACCAAAAATTAGCTCTGACGTTCCACAGTGGAGAGACAGGAGTGCAATTGGTGTTTCTCTCACACACCCACCAGGTACTAATACCTGTCTCAAGCCTCTCTCAATTTACAGAGTTTTAGAACCCGTCCCTTGCCTAGCGACTGCTATTTAGTTGATGGTGAGTCCCTCCATCATACAAAAGGCCAAGTGCAGTTCCACTGTCCTTGATTCCCATAATCAGGGTAATAACAATTTATTCTTCCTGCCCCAATAACAAAGACATTGGGGATCCCACAGCAGCCAAAGTGACCATTTGGGCAGCTTTGGCCTCATTCTAGGCGGGGTGGGTGAGCCTATGCAAATGAGATCAGCCCTTGAAGTTCTTTTCCACAAGTTGCCACACCTCACCACCAGATGTCAGGGTGGAGCTCATCCTGACTCTGCTTACATCATAGAGGCAGTAACTGAGGACCTGAGATATTACCTAAGGTCAGTTCTAGCAGAGTTAGGAAAAGAACGCAGGTCTCTCCTGGGGCAGACCCAAGTCACTCCCACTTAGCCACACTGCCTTTTGGAATGAGTGTGCTAAATCTGTGTGCTTAGCTATGCTGTCTGTACAATGGAGTTACCTCTTCCCAACCATGTGAACAAGGCAAGAGGCTGCAGGAAGAGCCAAACATTGGGCAAGTCTCATAAACCAGAGTATTCAGAGGATTAGAGTAATGGGGAGAGGGTTGGTGCTGTGCCAGGGATGGGGTAGGTGAGGCAGCCCCTGAACCTCTTCTGTTGAGCGTGGGGGGAGTGGAAGGGCCAGGCAGCCATAAGAAAATGGGGTTTGTGTTTGTTTTTATGCTATAAAGCAGCAAAAAAAAAGATGTTTTTAAAACTCTGGTGACCCCTCTTTTCCAGGTTGTTATAATTCAGCAACCACTTGTCCAATTCACATCAAATTTGGTAGAAATAGTTTACCTCAGCCCCAGACCTAGTGTTCCAATTTTGATGCTGATAGGATCTTCCTGTAGTTTATAGATGTAGGGTCAAAAACCAGGGTTATAAAGGGAACAATTACAGTCTTAACTATGGAATGACTACCATCATTCCACCATGCCAGGGTGGAGCAGCCTCTTCCAAAGTGGGAATGACTCTGCTCAAACCGGGATGTGTGTGAGGCTAAACCTGCTGGGTTTAAGAGAATAAGCACATTCTTGTGTGCAGGTTTCCATAAGGCTCTTTAATTTCATATCACCATCTAAATGATAATGGTGGCTTTCTGCTTTACAAGTTCACTTGCATCTTCAATCTTGCTACGTGCAGGAGAAAAGAATAAATTCTGCTGCTATTTAAAAAGCATTATCATAAAATGGCACAAGGACAGACGATACTGAACTGAATCTCTTTTCCTAAATGATTTTTGCTTTACACCGTAACTTGAATTCTTTCATTGTAAGGCACCTCCTGGACTAAGGGTCCATTTCACTGACCATAGAGAAGCTGGAAATGTCCCAGTGATCCTGTAACTGCTGAGAAGTTTCTCCTGGGCTCATGAGGTAGGTGGTAGGAAGTTCTCATCCTTTCATTTGTTTTTAAAATGCTAATTTTTCTACTTGAAAGGGTGCATTAATGACTTTAGATGATCTGTATTTATCCAAGTGACACAGACCCAGAAATTGCAATGCCTTTTCTCACACTGCAGTATAAAAATAGATACAAAATACATTAAGGGTTTTTTTTCTTCTTGGCGACTTTCTCTTTGTCATTTTACAACCAGACTGTTACTCTACAAAAGTTAGTGATTTTTGTGATAATATTTTTCAAGGAATTTTGAAAATGCTAGTATTAAGGCCTTTGCCCAGAATATTGGACTGTAATTTGAGGTGGTGAATGGGGAAGCCCAAGTTTTGTTTTGCCTTGTAATGTCTTATGTTAAAAACAGTAGCAAACTTGCACATTTTGATGCAATTATTAACTAGCACAAGTCCTAGGATTCATATTGTGCTCAACGAATTTTGCCCAAATTACAGCACGTTGTTCACTTGTATTTGTTTTTTCTTTTCCTTTCTGATGTCTGGATCAAGGTACAATCAAGACGAGGATTTCCTTCCACTCCCACTGTGCAATGGGCAACCTCACTCTGTGCAGTTATATCATTTTCTTTTTTACGCTCCATGTTCCTACACTGGAATCAGGTAGGAAGCCTCTTGTCACAGAGTGTATTCTACTGTTTTTCAACAGTTTTAATACCTTGATCTTTTGTTATTTTGAAACAATTCATAATAAGAGCATTTTATGTACGTTTGAGAAATAAAATCCTATTTTTGGAGGGGAGGCAGGGAAAAGATATTGATTTTTCTCCCTTTTTACTCCCCTTAGTCTCAGTGTAACTTGTACTCAGTGGACTTTTACATCATATTTCACCTTAAACTTTCCTCCTGCCTCATCGTAAACTTCTGCAACTCTGCCTATCACTATTCAATATTTTCATTAATGACTTGGATAATGGACTGGAGAGTATGTTGATAAAATTTGCAGATGACACCAAGCTGGGAGAGGTTGCTAGCACTTTGGAAGACAGGATTAGAATTCCAAATGATCTCCACAAATTGGAGAATTGGTCCAAAATCAACAGGATGGAATTCAATAAAGACAAGTGCAAAAGCACTTCACTAAGGAAGGAAAAATCAAGTGCACAACTACAAAATGGTGAATAAATGACTAGGTGGTAATGCTAGTAAAGGATTGGGGGCTGAAAAGGATCTGGCCTTATGGTGGATCATCAATTGAATATGAGTAAGGTTATGAATCAGTGATGGAGGTCACAGCTTCCATGATTTTACGAGACCTCCATGACTTCCTGAAAATTATGATTCCGCTCAGGAAGAACTAAGGCTCCAGCCCCCCATGGTGAGGCTTGGGCTTCCATGATTTATTGTTTATTGCCCATGTCCTGCCCGTGACTTTTATTAAAATCTTTTAATTAAAACCCATATCAAAATCTTAGTTTTAAATATGAGTCAACAATGTGATGGAGATTACAAAAAAAAGGCTAATATCAGTCTTGGGTGTATCAGCAGGAGTGTTGCATGTAAGACACAGGAGGTAATTGTCCTGCTCTGGCTGGCACTGGTGAGGGCTCAGCCTGAGTACTGTGTCCAATTCTGGGTGCCACATATTAGGAACAATGTGGACAAATTGCAAAAAGTCCAGAGGAGAGCAACAAAAATGATGCATGGTTTAAAAACCCTGACCTTTGAGGAAAGGTTAAAGAAACTGGGTGTTTTTAGTTGTGATAAAAGAAGACTGAGGGGGACGTGATAGTCTTAAAATATGTTAAGTTCTATTATAAAAGGACTGTGATAAATTTTTCTCGATGTCCAAGGTAGGTGTGACATACCAGGGTACCATCCAGACCAATGAGTAGCAGTGTTACCCTTGCCCTGTAACCTGGGGTGCCATTACAATGCTTTGCTTCTGTAGCCCCCAACCTGGACTGTTCACAAACAGCCTCCAGCATGTAGGTCACTCCCAGCTATGTCTGCGTGTACAGACTTAAAGATTGGCTCTTACCAGCCTTAAAGATTGCTACAGGGTGACCCCAACACACTCCCAGTCCCAGATTTTCCTTCAGAAATGTATGTCCTAAAATATTGTTTGTTATTCCTTAAAGGGAATAATATACACACAACTTGTTACCCCACACAGAGATACCCAGACACTTCAGCTCAATCGCACTAGGTTAGATAACACAATAAAAGAAGTTTATTAACTACAAAGAGATAGCTCTTCATTGAGTATAATTACTGAGGCATAAAGGTCAGAAATGGTTACAAGAAAAATAAAGAGAAAGCACTCAGCAGTGCCTAACTTATCAAACTACATTAGATTCAAAGCAAAGTTTTTTCATCACATGCTTTCAGCAGTCTTAATGACCAAACTCTTCAGGTCAGGACCCGTTCCCTAGAGCCTGCTGGCTGCTTCCTTTGCATTTTCAGATGTAAAGAATGTGATGGGCAGGGAGAGAGATGGGGTCTCTTGGGGTGTCTGCCTCTCCCCCACTTTGAGAAGTATTTTCAGCTGGAAGCAAAGCAACAGGCAGTTTAATGAAGAAAGGAAACACCACAATGTTTCTTTGCTAAGATGTAGATTTTTGTCCCGCCCCCTTTCCTACCAGAGAATGGCCACTTAGCAGGTAATGGTCCATCAGCTTTGTTTTTACCTGACTGAGGTGTCAGCTTTCTCTTTGTCTCTGAGGAACTGGCTTAGTCACTCCCCAGACTTAACTGGAAGTTATGATTTCAGCTTATGTTTATAACTTCACATGTAACATTCCCACATGTATTTTGCCATGATATGATCAGCAAATTCAGTCTTTAAATGATACCTCACAAGGCATACCCTGCACCAAGATTATTACAATAGTGTGTAGGGTTTAAATACAGGGGCAGGACAAGAAGTAATAGTCTTAATCTTCAGCAATGGAGATTTAGGTTATGTATTAGGAAAAACTTTTGTAACTATAAGTTCTGGAATGGACTTCTAAGGGAAGTTGTGGAATCCCCATCACTGGAGGCTTTTAAGAACTGGTTGAAACACTTGTCAGGGATGTTCTAGGTTTACTTGGTCCTACCTCAGCAAAGAGGACTGAACTTGATACCCTCTAGAGGTCCCTTCCAAGCCCTATATTTCTCTGATTCTATGATTTTTTTTCAAATTGAGCTTGTATGTCACTGTTCCACAGATCTGTATACAAATCTACTTTTTACTTAAAGAATTGGAGAGATACAAAAAGAGAACTCAGAAAGAACAGAAAATAAGGTTATTCATACATTCATAAATGATAAGACCAGAAGGGACCATTGTGATCATTTAGTCTGACCTCCTGTATAACACAGGCCAGAGAACTTCCCTGAATTAATTCTTGTTTGAACTAGAGCAGATCTTTTAGAAAAACATCCATCTTGATTTAAAAAATTGCCAGTATTGGAGAATCCACCATGACTCTTCATAAACTCTTCCAATGATTAATTCCCTCACTGTTAAAAATTTGCACTTTATTTCCAGTCTAAAGGCTGGGCAAATTCTATATGTTTTACAAAACTTCTTCAAAATTACATATAAGAACATAAGAATGACCATACTGGGTCAAACCAATGGTCTATGTAGTTCAGTATCCTGTCTTCCAACTGTGGCCAGTGCCAGGTGCTTCAGAGCAAATGAACAGAACAGGCGATCATCGAGTGATCCATCCACTGTCATCCGGTCCCAGCTTCTGGCAGTCAGCGGCTAGGGACACTCATAGCATGCGGTTGCATCCCTGACCATCTTGTCTAATAGCCATTGATAAATCTGTGATATATCACACACAAGTAGCAAAATGTATGCTTCCCAATTATATATACAGCTGCAATTCGAGAAAATAGACCATTGGAAGAGATATCTAAAAGCCACAAGAATTAATTCTTAGCTTCATAGATTTCTAAATTCCAAGACCAGAGGGGATCACTGTGATTATCTACTCTAACCCTCTGTAAAATACAGGCCAGAGAACTTCCCCAAATTCGTTAAAAACAACATACCCTTTTTTTAAAAAAAAAAATCTTATATTGATTTAAAGATTCCTAGTAATGGAGAATCCACAATAGCTGTTGGTAAATTGTTCCAATGGTTAATTACTCTCACTGTTAAAAATGTACACCTTGTTTATGGTCTGAATTTGTCTACCTTCAACTCATAGACATAGAGTCACAGACTCATAGACTTTAAGGCGAGAAGGGATGATCATGATCATCGAGTCTTCCCTCCTGCACGTCACAGGCCACAGAACCTCGCCCACCTTCTCCAGTAATAGACCCATAGCCTCTGGCTGAGTTACTGAAGTCCTCAAATCATGGTTTAAAGACTTCAAGTTACAGAAAATCCACAATTTACACTAGTTTAAACCTGCAAGTGGCCCATGCCCCTGCTGCAGAGGAAGGCAAAAAACCTTAAGGGTCTCTGCCAATCTGACCTGGGGAGAAATTCCTTCCCAACCTCAAATATGGTGATCAGTTAGACCCTGAGCATGAGGGCAAGACCCACCAGCTAGACACCAGGGAAAGAATTCTCTGTAGTAACTCAGAGCCTTCCCCATCTAGTGTCTCATACTGGCCGCTGGCGATATTTGTAACTAGCAGTCGCAAATCGACTACATGCCATTGTAGGCAGTCTCATCATACCATCCCCTCCATGAACTTATCTAGCTCAGTCTTGGAACCAGTTAGGCTTTTTGTCCCCACTGCTCCCTTTGGAAGACTGTTCCAGAACTTCACTCTGATGGTTAGAAACCTTCATCTAATTTCAAGCCTAAACTTGTTGGTGGCCAGTTTATATCTATTTGTTCTTGTGTCCACATTAGCACTTAATTTAAATAACTCCTCTTCATCCCTGGTATTTATCCCTCTGATGTATTTATGGAGAGCAATCATATCTCCCTTCGGCCTTCTTTTGCTTAGGCTAAACAAGCCGAGGTCTTTGAGTCTCCTCTCATAAGGTAGGTTTCCCATTCCTCTGATCATCCTAGTAGCCCTTCTCTGCCCCTATTCCACTTGAATTAATCTTTCTTAAACATGAGTACCATTACACACAGTATTCCAGCTGGGGTCTCACCAGTGCCCTGTATAATGGTAATAACACTTCCCTGTCTCTACTGGAAATACCTCGCCTGATGCATCCAAGGATTGCATTTGCTTTTTTCATGGCCACATCACATTGGTGGCTCAAGGTCATTCTGTGATCAGCCAATTAGACCTTTCTCCTCCTTTGTCACTTCCAACTGAAAAGTCCCCAACTTATGCAAAAATTCTTGTTGTTAGTCCCTAAAATCCCAAAGTGCATGACTTTGCACTATTAAATTTCATCACATTTCTATTACTCCAGTTTACAAGGTCATCCAGATCTTTTCGTATGATATTCCGGTCCTCCTACGTATTGGCAATACCTCCCAACTTTGTGTCATCCAAAAATTTTATTAGCACACTCTCACTTTTTGTGCCAAGGTCAGTAGTAAAAATGGTAAACAGGATTGACAAAGCCCTGTCTGGAATGATTTAGTCGGGGATCAGTCCTGCTTTGAGCAGGGGGTTGGACTAGATGACCTCCTGAGGTCCCTTCCAACCCTGATATTCTATGATTCTATGATTCTTTGATTGGTCCCAAGACTGATCCCTGAGGAACTCTACTAGTAACCTCCCTCCAGCCTGACAGTTCACCTTTCAGTATGACCCACTGTAGCCTCCCCTTTAACCAGTTCTTTATCCACCTTTCAGTTCTCATGTTAATCCACATCTTCTCCAATTTAACTAATAATTTCTAATGAGGAATTGTATCAAATGCTTTATTGAAATCCAGGTTGATTAGATCTACTGCATTTTCTTTGTCTAAAAAATCAGTTATCTTCTCAAAGGAGGAGATCAGGCTGGTCTGGCACAATCTACCTTTTATAAAACCATGTTGTATTTTATCCCAATTACTGTTTACTTCTATGTCCTTAACTACTTTCTCTTTCACAGTTTTTTCCAAGACCTTGCGTACAATTGAGGGTCAAACTAACAGGCCTGTAGTTTCCCAGATCACTTTTTTTCTCCAATTGTCCAGTCAAAGGGTATGACCCCCAAGTTTACAGATTCATTAAAAACCCTTGCTATTGGGCTTGCAATTTCATGTTCAGTTCCTTTAATATTGTTGGATGGAGATTATCCAGGTCCCCCAATTTAGACCCATTAAGCTGTTTTGAGTTCCACCTCAGATGTGGTAATTTCTACTTTCATATCCTCTTTTCCACTATTCTCAGTAGTGGAAGAGGACAGGACAAGGAGTAATGGTCTCAAGTTGCAGTGGGGGAGGTTTAGGTTGGATATTAGGAAAAACTTTTTCACTAGGAGGGTGGTGAAACACTGGAATGCGTTACCTAGGGAGGTGGTAGAATCTCCTTCCTTAGAAGTTTTTAAGGTCAGGCTTGACAAAGCCCTGGCTGGGATGATTTAACTGGGGACTGGTCCTGCTTTTGAGCAGGGGGTTGGACTAGATGACCTCCTGAGGTCCCTTCCAACCCTGATATTCTATGATTCTATGATTAGCCACCCTGCCACTACCCCTAAGCGTCTCATTACTCTTATTAAAAACTGAGGCAAAGTATTTGTTTGTGTTAGGCCATGCCTAGATTATCTTTAATCTTCACCCCATCCTCAGTGCTTAGTGGTTCAATTTCTTCTTTCCTTGTTTTCTTTTTATTTATTTGACTACAGAATATTTTACTATTGGTTTTAATTACCTTTGCAAGCCCCAAATCTGCTTGGATTTTGGCAGTTCTTACTTTTCCCCTACACTTTCTGACCTCATTGCTGATTGTGACAGAGATCCCTGGAACTGTGGGACTGCTGTGCCACCTTAACTATTTAGCCTGGGTTGTCTCTCATAAAGCTATGCTAGTGAGAAGCAGCAACACACCTCCGGGCACTGTGATCATTCAGCTATCAGCATGTGAAGCTCTACACGCAGCTGTATTACATGAATGCTCCCTGAGCTACTCATGAATCATACAGAGAGAGGCACCAGTCAATCACCTCAGCCCCCTAGCCTTTCACCCCAGAAATATACTGTCTTTCACTGCTTAAGGCTCCCTTGGGCAGTGCAAGCTCATTAATAGGTTCCCCACTTCCTCGTAGGGAAGTGTACATGCACCAGCCTTTGTAGTCTGAGCTGAGATTTCCAAAGCACTTCAACCAAAAACACACTGTTTTAGGTAAAGTATAAAACATTTATTAACTACAGAAAGATAGCGTTTAAGTGATTGTAAGTAGCAGGCACAGAGATCAAAGTTGTTTACCTAAGTAATAAAAATAGAAACACAGTCTAAATTTTAATTTTAAAACACTAAATAAAATTTGAATCAAGCAGTCTCTCACCCTAACAGATGTTACAGGCAGCTCACAGTTCCTCAATACATGGATTGGACACCCTTCCAACCTGGGACCAATCTCCCTAGTTCAATCTCACTAGTTCAAAGTCTTTTGTCTTCCAGATGATCTTCCAGGAGTTGAGATGGAGATGGCAGGGAGAGAGGTCAAGTGATGATGTCACTGTCTCTCTTTTATACTTTTTTCCAGCTGCTAGAAAGATCCTTGCTGTGACATGGGTTAGGCTGCCCCATTGCATACATGCCTTCTCTGAGAACTCTCTGGGATAGTGGGTTGGGTGTTGATGAACCATTACAAACCTGTCTGGCCAATGACAGGATGCTCTTTTGTCCCTACTAAAAGGCCAGCAGTGGGCATCTCCCAACCTCACAATATATTTCAGTAACACATATAGCAATGCTTCATAACTTCACATCCAATGATGAATCATAGAATCATAGAATATCAGGGTTGGAAGAGACCCCTGAAGGTCATCTAGTCTAACCCAATGCTCGAAGCAGGACCAATTCCCAGTTAAATCATCCCAGCCAGGGCTTTGTCAAGCCTGACCTTAAAAACCTCTAACGAAGGAGATTCTACCACCTCCCTAGGTAATGCATTCCAGTGTTTCACCACCCTCTTAGTGAAAAAGTTTTTCCTAATATCCAATCTAAACCTCCCCCACTGCAACTTGAGACCATTACTCCTCGTTCTGTCATCTGCTAGCACTGAGAACAGTCTAGAGCCATCCTCTTTGGAACCCGCTTTCAGGTAGTTGAAAGCAGCTATCAAATCCCCCCTCATTCTTCTCTTCTGCAGGCTAAACAATCCCAGCTCCCTCAGCCTCTCCTCATAAGTCATGTGTTCTAGACCCCTAACCATTTTTGTTGCCCTTCGCTGGACTCTCTCCAATTTATCCACATCCTTCTTGTAGTGTGGGGCCCAAAACTGGACACAGTACTCCAGATGAGGCCTCACCAATGTCGAATAGAGGGGAATGATCACGTCCCTTGATCTGCTCGCTATGCCCCTACTTATACATCCCAAAATGCCATTGGCCTTCTTGGCAACAAGGGCACACTGCTGACTCATATCCAGCTTCTCGTCCACTGTCACCCCTAGGTCCTTTTCTGCAGAACTGCTGCCTAGCCATTCGGTCCTAGTCTGCAGCGGTGCATTGGATTCTTCCATCCTAAGTGCAGGACCCTGCACTTATCCTTATTGAATCTCATCAGATTTCTTTTGGCCCAATCCTCCAATTTGTCTAGGTTCTTCTGTATCCTATCCCTCCCCTCCAGCGTATCTACCACTCCTCCCAGTTTAGTATCATCCACAAATTTGCTGAGAGTGCAATCCACACCATCCTCCAGATCATTTATGAAGATATTGAACAAAACCGGCCCCAGGACCGACCCTTGGGGCACTCCACTTGATACCGGCTGCCAACTAGACATGGAGCCATTGATCACTACCCATTGAGCCCGACAATCTAGCCAGCTTTCTACCCACCTTATAGTGCATTCATCCAGCCCATACTTCCTTAACTTGCTGACAAGAATACTGTGGGAGACCGTGTCAAAAGCTTTGCTAAAGTCAAGAAACAATACATCCACTGCTTTCCCTTCATCCACAGAACCAGTAATCTCATCATAAAAGGCGATTAGATTAGTCAGGCATGACCTTCCCTTGGTGAATCCATGCTGGCTGTTCCTGATCACTTTCCTCTCATGCAAGTGCATCAGGATTGATTCTTTGAGGACCTGCTCCATGATTTTTCCGGGGATTGAGGTGAGGCTGACTGGCCTGTAGTTCCCAGGATCCTCCTTCTTCCCTTTTTTAAAGATTGGCACTACATTAGCCTTTTTCCAGTCATCCGGGACTTCCCCGGTTCGCCACGAGTTTTCAAAGATAATGGCCAATGGCTCTGCAATCACAGCCGCCAATTCCTTCAGCACTCTCGGATGCAACTCGTCCGGCCCCATGGACTTGTGCACGTCCAGCTTTTCTAAATAGTCCCTAACCACCTCTATCTCCACAGAGGGCTGGCCATCTCTTCCCCATTTTGTGATGCCCAGCGCAGCAGTCTGGGAGCTGACCTTGTTCGTGAAGACAGAGGCAAAAAAAGCATTGAGTACATTAGCTTTTTCCACATCCTCTGTCACTAGGTTGCCTCCCTCATTCAGTAAGGGGCCCACACTTTCCTTGGCTTTCTTCTTGTTGCCAACATACCTGAAGAAACCCTTCTTGTTACTCTTGACATCTCTTGCTAGCTGCAGCTCCAGGTGCGATTTGGCCCTCCTGATATCATTCCTACATGCCTGAGCAATATTTTTATACTCTTCCCTGGTCATATGTCCAACCTTCCACTTCTTGTAAGCTTCTTTTTTATGTTTAAGATCCACTAGGATTTCACCATTAAGCCAAGCTGGTCGCCTGCCATATTTACTATTCTTTTGACTCATTGGGATGGTTTGTCCCTGTAACCTCAACAGGGATTCCTTGAAATACAGCCAGCTCTCCTGGACTCCTTAATGAACCTTAATATGTTGTTGGATTTTATGTACTAACAGATCCAGACTTTTAAAATGATACCTCACAAGGCATACTTGTACAAAACAAACCGTAATCATATGGCAGTGGTGAATATAGGGGTTCCAGGGTGCTAATTTGAAGTACAAAGTGTTGTTAGGGGGCTTATTCCTTCACCCACTTACTTCCCTGGTCCTTCTCGCATGAACAGAGAGCAACAATACCCGAAGTCTAAAGGTGTACACAATTCGATGTTTATTGGGGTGAACTTCCAGCAAGCATGATTCCAGTTTCCTTCCTTAGTATCCTCCTTCCCAGCTCTGACACCACAGAGCCTTACACCTGTGTCCGTGTTCCCATTCCTACCCTTAGCCAAACATGATTCCAACTTCCTTACTCCCATTCCCTGTTCCCATTTCCCCCGTTAGCAAAACATGATTCCAATTTTCTTACCCCCATTCCCTGTTCCCATCTCCCCCACCCACATACCCACCCCCTCCCACCCACACCCACTCACTTCCTCATTGACTACAGATTATATAGTAAAACTTGAGTTCTGCTTAGCTATACCTTAACCAATCATTTTCCTCAAATTTAACTAACCAATCCTAACATATTGTAACATCATTATATACCCAATTATATCCCACCACCTTAATTAGTTTACACCCAGCAAAATTAATTATACAGCAGACAGGAACAATCACAGAACCAGACAGAGATTATACAGACAAACAATAGCAAAGTGGGAACTATAATGACAAAACAATACAGAAGTGAGGATTTCACATCCCAGCTATTGATAAGTGAGTTCTTGCCAGACAGGATGCTATCAAACTAAGTTTCCTTTTACATTTTCTAGGCACTTCCCTTTCTCTGGAGGTGATAGGAATACAATCCTGTCCTGATAGTGCCTAACAGCCCAATAGCACCTTATTTCAATGTGACTAGTTTGGAATGTGAGGATGTGACCATTCGCTTCCCAGCTTATGGCTGCCTCTGCTGCTTAGCCAAAGGCCTTAGCCTGAGAACAGGGCCTCAGACTGTGACAGTAAGAGAAGGCCCTTACACCAGCAGACAGTGATTTTGATTCTTTCTTTTATACCTCTATAATTAGCCAAGTGATAAGAATACACCTAAATTCTTAGAGTATAGGCCTTTACAGACAGGCCTGAATATCTACATCCTAACAAGTGTCACAATGATTCATCCCCTCTTCCATTCCTTGTAGGCTTTCTGCTTTCTTTTAATAGCCTGTTTGAGACGCTTGCTCATCCAGCTTGGTCTGTAACCCATCCCTACAAATTTTTCTCCTTGCTTGGGATTCAGGCTTCAGATAGCTTCTTCAACTTTGAACTGGTAGTTCTAGTTCTAATTCCTCTATTTTGTTACACAGGCTCCTTGCATTGGTGTACAAACATCTTAACTGTTGCTGCTTGGCTTCATTCAGATTCCTCACCTGATTGAGTACAATTATTTTACTTACAGTATTGCCTACCTGACTGTTAGCTTCATTGGTATTGGCACTATCTTTCCTCTTACTGTCCATTCTCTTACCTACTTTCTCCTTTCTCCATTGGTGTATTCTCTCTTGATTTTCTTCCCGGTCAATATTAGGATAAGGTGTGGGGATTACATGAGCTTCTCCCAGCTGTCTACCCCCAAGTTCCTAGTTTAAACTTTGTTAATCAGTTGTGCCATCTTCCATCCCAGAAGTCTGTTTTCCTCCCTACTCAGGTGGAGTCCATCCCATGAGAACAGTCCTCTGTCCGTGAATGCCTCTCACTCATGAAATATCCCAAAGCCCTCCTTATAGCACCACTGCGTGAGCCATCTGTTGATCATCATAATCTTGTCTTGCCTTCCCTCTCCTCCTCTAGGGACAGGCAGAATCTCACTGAAGATCATCTGAGCCTCCATTTCTTTAAGCGTCTTCCCCAGCTTGGCATAGTCTCCTTTGACGCGTTCCAGTGAGAATCTAGCTGTGTCATTTGTTCCCACATGAAGGACAATCGGTGAATTCTTTCCTGCTCCCATTAGAATCCTCTTCAGCCTCAGATCCACATCCTGTATCTTAGCTCCTGGCAGACAGCACACCTTTCTATTCTCTGGATCAGTTCTGGTGACAGACCGTTGAAACGGATCTTTAATGGCCCACAGCTGGGCAGATTGTTACCGGCACCAGTAAAAATTTAGAAAACAATATGCTTAATGCATAGTAATTTATTTGAGAAAGAATAACACAAGCAGTAAAGGTTACATAATGCACCTCTCCTTAATACGCTTCAATTCCTCAAGCATAAACATTCAGTAACTATGTTGGCCTTACACAGTGTCCTGATTAGCAAACAAAGCAGGTATAGCTACTGATTCTAGATGGAGACTTCTTTTCTTCTGTTCTTTCCCCTCTCAGGTACTTGGTCTGTCAAATGTCCCCCGGAAGCAGGGTCTTGGTTACCCCGAGGCCCTCTGGTTCAAAAGTCCCTCGAAACAGCGTCTTGGTTACCCCGAGGTCTTCTGTGTCACAGCATCATGAACCTCTTCAGATGTTAATTGGGGAACTAACTTAACTAATTTACTTTGCTTAGCATTTATAACTTTTGCTCTCAAAGGAGTCACATATCCCAGAAATATGCCCTGTGGGCGTTCATTACTGGTTTTCTCTAATTAATATTTTAGAAGGGACTGCAAAATAGACACAGACCAAAGATCAATCAATTTTTATCCTCTCATTAATCATTCACTTAAGCTTTTAGCGTGATGCCATCCAAAAAGTGTCATTTTGAGCCTGTGTCAGCCTGTGCCAACTCCACTGATCGCATGATTTTATGTCTTCTTTACTTTGGTGAGCCGGTTGCCCTGGCTGATATAGTCCAAAGTTTGATGTTGAAGCATATATGCAGCTAGAGCTTTTATTAATTATTTAAGTGCAGTTCAGCACTTCTAGTACATTTTCCACACCATCTACATAATGCTAAGCGAATGTTTCTCCCAGAATCCTCTAGCAAATTCAGACATACCAAGCCATACCAAACTCATGCTTGCCACATTTATTCATATCAGTCACAGCAATTCATAATAATTCAGCACCGTCCCAACACAGGCCTGTCTGTTCTTCTTAGTAGGGAGTCCCCAATCATATAGACCTGCCTTTTCCTGGTGTTGGTGTGATTTTCCAGCCTTCCTCCTGTTCCTTCTGGCTGCGAGTCCTCTTGTCTTTTGTTCTCCCTTGCAATCTTAGCACTTCTTAGGAATGTGTATTTTTGCAATATTAGCCCTGTTCTCACCAGATTCTGTGAGCAGGCCCTGCCTCATACCAGGCCTCTGATACAAGGGCTTATGTCTCAGGTTCTCTTGCTACTACAGGTTCCAGTCTAGCAAACAGTCTTCCACAGGTTAATTGTTCTGGTTGCAGGCATTAGCCAGGTCACAAAATTTAGAGACAGAGCCCACCCATTTTTTAATCCTCTCTGGATTGGTCTTAACTAGGAAAAGTGTCTGAGTTTAGTGCAGGGTCAGCTAACACGTGCTAGCTAAGCCTGTCCTAACTTGACCAGTTTTCCAGTGCAGATACAGTGAGACACCATGAGTTCAGTTTTAGCTGGTCAAGTTGCAGTCTAGGCGGTTGTGAGAGATCAGCATGCATTACCTATGAAAACAATCCAGCTCCCCTCTGGTCTAACTTTCTGTGTGTCTCGGTTCCCTTAACAGTGAATTTCAAGGTGATTGGACCTGATCATCCCATCACAGTCTCTGCAGGGGAAGATGCCCTGTTACCTTGTCACCTCTCCCCCAGCATGAATGCTCAGGAGATGGAGGTGCGCTGGTTCCAATCCAAGTTCTCTGAACTTGTCTATCTGTATCAGCATGGAAAAGATCAGACTGAGGTGCAAATATCAAAATATCGGGGCAGAACAGAGCTGCTGAAGGACGGTATCGTGGATGGAAGAGTTGCCCTGCATATACGCAACATCACCCCCTCTGACCAAGGACAGTTTATCTGTTTCTTCCGATCACCCAGCTTTCATGGGGAAGCCACTCTGGAACTGAAGGTGACAGGTCAGTAACTTGGCTGCTAATTTGAGTTCCCAGAAGAAGAAGAATTTCTTTTGAGGTGTAACTTAATGTGTCTCATTTTCATGCCAGTATCCAGAATTCCCTTCTATCTTTCTAGCAAAGAAAGGTATAATACAAGCTAGTGGCTGGAAGTTGAAGCTAGAGAAATTCAGACCGGAAATAAGACATCATTTTTTAATAGTGAGAGTAATTAACCATTGGAACAATTTACCAAGACTTGTGGTGGATTCTCCATCCCTTGCCATTTTAAAATCAAGCTTGGCTGTTTTTCTAAAACATCTGCTCTCAGAATCGTTTTGGGAGCAGTTCTCTGGCCTGTGTTATGCATGAGGTCAGACCAGATGATCACAGTGATCCCTTCTGGCCTTGGAATCTATGAATCTGTGAATAAACCTATTAAAGCTTTTTTAAAGACTATTAGATCTTTAATCTTCAAGAAAACAGCAGATTTGGAATGAGGGTTAGGGGAATGTTTTTGGGTAAGAGAATGTTTAGGCTCCCAACCCCCTTCTCTCTTACAAGGCGTAAAATGGGATCTTCCCTTCCCACCAGTTTTAAACCCCTCTTCCTGTGGCCTGCCCTCAATAGATGCCTGATTCTGTTCAAAGGCATCAGCTAAAAAAACCATCTCATCCACAGACTTTACATAGAATCATAGAATAACAGAGTTGGAAGAGACCTCTGGAGGCCATCTAGTCCAACCCCTGCCCAGAGCAGGACCAATCCCAACTAAATCGTCCCAGCCAGGGCTTTGTCAAGCCTGACCTTAAAAACTTCTAAAGAAGGGGATTCCACCACCTCCCTACGTAACACATTCCAGTGTTTCACCACCCTCCTAGTGAAAAAGTTTTTCCTAATATCCAACCTAAATCTCCCACACTGCAACTTGAGGCCATTACTCCTTGTCCTGTCATCTGCTATCACTGACAATAGTCTAGAACCATCCTCTTTGGATCCACCTTTCAGGTAGTTAAAAGCAGCTATCAAATCCCCCCTCATTCTTCTCTTCCGTAGACTAAACAATCCCAGTTCCCTCAGCCTCTCCTCATAAGTCATGTGTTCTAGACCCCTAATCATTTTTGTTGCCCTTTGCTGGACTCTCTCCAATTTCTCCACATCCTTCTTGTAGTGTGGGGCCCAAAACTGGACACAGTACTCCAGATGAGGCCTCACCAGTGTCGAATAGAGGGGAACGATCACGTCCCTCGATCTGCTCGCTATGCCCCTTATACATCCCAAAATGCCATTGGCCTTCTTGGCAACAAGGGCACACTGCTGACTCATATCCAGCTTCTCATCCACTGTCACCCATAGGTCCTTCTCTGCAGAACTGCTGTCTAGCCATTCGGTCCCTAGTCTATAGCGGTGCATTGGATTCTTCTGTCCTAAGTGCAGGACTCTGCACTTGTCCTTGTTGAGCCTCATCAGATTTCTTTTGGTCCAATCCTCCAATTTGTCTAGGTCCCTCTGTATCCTATCCCTACCCTCCAGCGTATCTACCACTCCTCCCAGTTTAGTGTCATCTGCAAACTTGCTGAGGGTGCAATCCACACCATCCTCCAGATCATTAATGAAGATATTGAACAAAACCGGCCCCAGGACCGACCCTTGAGGCACTCCGCTAGATACCGGCTGCCAACTAGACATGGAGCCATTGATCACTACCCGTTGAGCCCGACAATCTAGCCAACTTTCTACCCACCTTGTAGTGCATCCATCCAGCCCATACTTCTTTAACTTGCTGACAAGAATACTGTGGGAGTATTTAGCTTTGCTAAAGTTGAGGAATAACACGTCCACTGCTTTCCCTTCATCCACAGAACCAGTTATCTCATCATAGAAGGCAATTAGATTAGTCAGGCATGACTTTCCCTTGGTGAATCCATGCTGACTGTTCCTGATCACTTTCCTCTCATCTAAGTGCTTCAGAATTGATTCCTTGAGGACATGCTTTGTCCCAAAGACATTGCTTTACTTCGGCCTTACATATGCTTAGGAAATGCTCTTAAGCAACAAGATCCAACAAATCCCCCTCAAAACTTGCCACTTTACCCCTCACCCGTTTTCCAAACAAATCTTTAATTTTGTTTTCATATTCCCCATTACTCATACCAATATCCCTCTTAAGATTCCTAAATTTAACTCTATATGTTTCAGGAGTAATCTGAAAACTTTGCAAAACAGTATCTTTAAATTTACAATAGTCTAAAGCATCTTCAGTAGGCATTCCATTGAATACATTTCGAGCTTTACTAGTTAATTTCACAATCAGGGTAGGAACTCTTTTATCATCCGGAATTTCATGTATTACACACAGACTTTCTAAGGTAGTCAGATATTCAGCAATATCATCTATCTCCGCACTGTATGCAGGACATAAGTGTTCCCATTTGTGGATTTTTGGAGTGATGGGAATCATTGGGGTTAGGGGGTTCTGGTTCTGCTTCTCTAGCAGGTCCAGTTGGTGTTTTCACTCTCTTTCTCTTTCTTCCCACTCTCTTTCTCTTTTTCTTCCATGGCCCTTCTGTGCAGCTTCCTCCCTGGCTGCCTCTGCCTCCATAGCCCTTCTGTATGCAGCATGCTCTCTGGCTGCTTCCCTGGCTGCCTCTTTGTCCATAGTTTCCCTGGCCACAGCTGCTTCTTTGAGCCTCATTTCTGCCTGCCACATTTGAAACTCACCCTCTTTTGCCTTCTTTTCTGCTTCCAGTTTGGCCAGCTCTAGTTTTGTAGCTGCCTCACTGGTAGTAATTTTTCTGCTTTCTTGTGCTTATTCCCCTCAACCGAAATAAACAAACAGAAAATAACAAAACTGTGACCTCCTCCTGACTCTTCTTAGCCACTTCACTTAAGGCTTTCCTTTCCTGTCCTTTCCTCCCCCTTGGCTTTGCCCCCTTTCCCCCCTTCAGAGTCAGGTGAGCTTTACTGAGGTTACATCTACACTAGAAACTTCAAAGCGCAACCGCGGGAGCACTCCCGTAGCAGCACTTTGACGTGTGAGTGTGGTCACTCGCAAGCGCTAGGAGAGAGCTCTCCCAGCGCTTCTGGGAGTGCTCCCAGCGCTCTGAGCCTGTCCACACTAGCGCTTTAAAGTGCTCAAACTTGCTGCGCTCAGGGGGGTGATTTTTCACACCCCTGAGCCAGCAAGTTAGAGCACTGTAAAAAGTAAGTGTAGACAAGCCCAGTCTCTCCAAGCAAGGTTGAGCAATTCCCCTGGTTGAGCAATTCCCCGAAGTCGAGCAGACTTCGACTCCCTCCGGGAACGGATGGGTAGGATCCCCTGGGGGACTAACATGAAGGGGAAAGGAGTCCAGGAGAGCTGGCTGTATTTCAAGGAATCCCTGTTGAGGTTACAGGGACAAACCATCCCGATGTGTCGAAAGAATAGTAAATATGGCAGGCGACCAGCTTGGCTTAACGGTGAAATCCTAGCGGATCTTAAACATAAAAAAGAAGCTTACAAGAAGTGGAAGGTTGGACATATGACCAGGGAAGAGTATAAAAATATTGCTCGGGCATGTAGTAATGAAATCAGGAGGGCCAAATCGCACCTGGAGCTGCAGCTAGCAAGAGATGTCAAGAGTAACAAGAAGGGTTTCTTCAGGTATGTTGGCAACAAGAAGAAAGCCAAGGAAAGTGTGGGCCCCTTAATGAATGAGGGAGGCAATCTAGTGACAGAGGATGTGGAAAAAGCTAATGTACTCAAAGCTTTTTTTGCCTCTGTCTTCACGAACAAGGTCAGCTCCCAGACTGCTGCGCTGGGCATCACAACATGGGGAATAGATGGCCAGCCCTCTGTGGAGAAAGAGGTGGTTAGAGACTGTTTAGAAAAGCTGGACGTGCGCAAGTCCATGGGGCCGGATGAGTTGCATCCGAGAGTGCTAAAGGAATTGGCAGCTGTGATTGCAGAGCCATTGGCCATTATCTTTGAAAACTCGTGGCGAACCGGGGAAGTCCCGGATGACTGGAAAAAGGCTAATGTAGTGCCAATCTTTAAAAAAGGGAAGAAGGAGGATCCTGGGAACTACAGGCCAGTCAGCCTCACCTCAGTCCCCGGAAAAATCATGGAGCAGGTCCTCAAAGAATCAATCCTGAAGCACTTACATGAGAGGAAAGTGATCAGGAACAGTCAGCATGGATTCACCAAGGGAAGGTCATGCCTGACTAATCTATTTGCCTTCTATGGTGAGATTACTGGTTCTGTGGATGAAGGGAAAGCAGTGGATGTATTGTTTCTTGACTTTAGCAAAGCTTTTGACACGGTCTCCCACAGTATTCTTGTCAGCAAGTTAAAGAAGTATGGGCTGGATGAATGGACTATAAGGTGGGTAGAAAGTTGGCTAGATTGTCGGGCTCAATGGGTAGTGATCAATGGCTCCATGTCTAGTTGGCAGCCGGTGTCAAGTGGAGTGCCCCAGGGGTCGGTCCTGGGGCCGGTTTTGTTCAATATCTTCATAAATGATCTGGAGGATGGTGTGGATTGCACCCTCAGCAAATTTGCGGATGATACTAAACTGGGAGGAATGGTAGATACGCTGGAGGGCAGGGATAGGATACAGAGGGCCCTAGATAAATTGGAGGATTGGGCCAAAAGAAATCTGATGAGGTTCAATAAGGATAAGTGCAGGGTCCTGCACTTAGGACGGAAGAACCCAATGCACAGCTACAGACTAGGGACCGAATGGCTAGGCAGCAGTTCTGTGGAAAAGGACCTAGGGGTGACAGTGGACGAGAAGCTGGATATGAGTCAGCAGTGTGCCCTTGTTGCCAAGAAGGCCAATGGCATTTTAGGATGTATAAGTAGGGGCATAGCGAGCAGATCGAGGGACATGATCGTTCCCCTCTATTCGACATTGGTGAGGCCTCATCTGGAGTACTGTGTCCAGTTTTGGGCCCCACACTACAAGAAGGATGTGGATAAATTGGAGAGAGTCCAGCGAAGGGCAACAAAAATGATTAGGGGTCTGGAACACATGAGTTATGAGGGAGGCTGAGGGAACTGGGATTGTTTAGTCTGCAGAAGAGAAGAATGAGGGGGGATTTGATAGCTGCTTTCAACTACCTGAGAGGTGGTTCCAGAGAGGATGGTTCTAGACTATTCTCAGTGGTAGAAGAGGACAGGACAAGGAGCCCCCTCCCACACTCCACACCCCTGCCCTGAGCCCCCGACGCACCCCTCTCTGCCCCTCAACCTCCTGCCCTGAGCCCCCAACCCCCTGCCCTGAGCTCCATGCCGCACCCTGCACCCTTCCTGCACCCAGTGGTTTGAGCATTGGCTTGCTAAACCCACAGTTGTGAGTTCAATCCTTGAGGGGGCCATTTAGGGATCTGGCGCAAAAATTGGGGATTGGTCCTGCTTTGAGCAGGGGGTTGGACTAGATGATCTCCTGAGGTCCCTTCCAACCCTGATACTCTATGATTAATAACCCTTACCCCTTGCCCTGAGCCCCTTCCTGCACATTGCACCCCCTTCCACACTCCTTCCTGCACCCCAACCCCTTGCCCCAGCCCTACATTCATGGCCCTGCATGCAATTTTCCCATCCAGGTGTGGCCCTCAGGCCAAAAAGTTTGCCCACCCCTGCTGTAGATGTAGGTGGAAGAGAGAGGACGAGCATGACAAATGTCTCTCCCTTTTATCATGTCCTTTCTTCCCTCTTGGTTTTGCTCCCCCGCTTCAGATTCAGGTGAGCATTACCTCATTGCAGTTCCAAACTGACCAAAGGAAGGGGGATGCTCACTCAAGAGTCTAACAGATTCTTTTCTGTTGCCTAGTCCAGCATCCTTTATTCTTGTGGGGCTGGGCTGGGTTTGTCCCATACAAACCCTGATGAGGTGTGAACTGTCTCTCTGTTCTTGGAGAGTTTTTGCTTGGGCTTGCTTTAAGCCATGAGCATACATTTTCAGCCTCATAACTATATACATGAAATTATAACCTTACTATAACATTACTAAAACAACAAGGAGTCCGGTGGCACCTTAAAGACTAAGGTGCCACCGGACTCCTTATTGTTTCTGTGGATACAGACTAACACGGCTACCCCCATAACATTACTGTAACAATTACTAGAACATCACTATAACAACCATGCTCAGTGCATCCGGAGCCTTCCGAAGACACCCAACATAACAAACTTTGCAATGGATACCACACAATCATTTTACAAGGATGAACATGGGGGTGTCGGGTGTTCCCCCGAGGTACAGGGTGTCAGAATCTGTGTACTCTGTCTCAATACTCTGTATCTTCTGCTTGGTTCCTGCAGGTCTGTAGATTGCTGTTTCCTGGCTTTGAGTAGTCATTTTCACTATATACTGATACACTGCACTCCTTATGAGAACTGCCACTTTTCTCTTCATGCAGAATGTGGTAATTTCTGAATCCGTGTCATGCTTTCTAGCATGACCTGGCAGCAGAGAGTGGCTTCCTTGTGAGCCTGCTGCAGACTCTGGATCTCAGGAAACAGAGTGAGACCAAGGATATAAAGTTTAAACCACAATTCTCTCTGTTAGTTACATAACAATATGGCTGCTACAGACACTGAGCCTACAGAGCCCAGAGAGCCCCTGCATCTTGTGAGAGACTCTTTATACCTGGAGGTCCTCTGGTGATTATGCAGGACTAGATTAAAAGGGACAGTACCACTTTATACTAAAGGAGCTTTTGCCGGCACAGCTGTGTCAGTCAGGACTCATACCTCTTCACACCCCTGGTGGACAGAGCTATGCCAGCAGAAGTCTGCAGTGTAGGCTTGCCATCAGTTTCATGGTCATTACACTTAGCTCATTTAAAACATTCCAGGAAGCTACCCTCTATTTAAACACTCTGTAATATTTTATTACTTGCATTTCAATTTTCATTCTTAATCCATTCTGATGGGGTTGATTTCTGTTGTAACCACTTATTTTCCACCAAGGAGACAAAAATAAGACCAGCAACATTGTCAATGGATCTCAGGATGCAGCATCTGTGGACTAATGGGTCTGTCTGTAAATGAAAAGGGCTTGAATAATGAAGAAGATGGTGAGCCTTCACCTTCCCTGGTGTACCGCAGAGCCAAGGGCTGTGGTGGCTCTCTAATCAGGAATATGTGCAGGGGAGCCCAGAGGAGGGAGACAGGACTTTGGAAAGTGTATTGATGTGCTGGGGTCAAGGCCAATGTCATCAGATGTTGGCTGCGTGTGTTCTCTCTGCGTGCTGCTCTGGCTCTGGCTAGATAGCCCATACAGCAGCCTCTGATTGAACTGCCCAATAACCACAGACCTGTTAGTAGCAAAGGGACTTAGTCAGGTTTATTGCTGATGAAGCATGGTGTTAGAGCCCTATACATGCTACAAGTACACTTAACACATGTATGACAATGGACGCAACTCAGTCAGTGGCGGGACTTTCTGCTCCCCCTTGGCCAAAGACACTCCCTCTGAGACTTCATTTATACACCAATATTATATACACAAACAAGTTATGTGTTGCCCCTCTGATGTGGCTAGTCACCCCCTCCATCCCACGTGGTTTGTTACCACTCATTACCTTGTACATGTTGGTTTGATCAAAATATCTCTATCCATCACACTGTCATCCTGACCTTATCTTTAGAAGGGGTGTGACGTTATTGACATAATCTGGGACCGTATAGATCATCGTTGCAACCAAGGTCCTGTAGTGGCACCAAATCTTGTAGAAGGGGGGTCAAATGAGGTGTCTAAGACAAGGTTATGATTTGCTGGTTATGATTATGCTGTCTATATGTGTGTATCATTTTTATAGTTAAAGTTATGAATATTGGCTCTATACTGTCTGTATTTCAAACTTGTGCTATGCTTCTGGGGAACACTCCAGACAAGCTGGTGTCAGCTCTGCCTAGCCTACTTGATGGCCCATTAAGGACCACCAGATATTCAATTGACCCATTGAGAGAAGGCAGATGTGCCTTGTGACTCAGCAAGGTGTGCAGGGACCTGCCTATGGACAGAACTCTGAGGTTTTTCCATGCCAGGTGATGGACAGCTTGTCTTTGGGACACAGAAAGAAAGACCACATGGCAAGAGAATATAAAAAGCTGCTGCAGCTCCCCCATCTTGTCTTCAGTCCTGCTTCTTACCTCTGGAGGGACTTTGCTACACTGAAGCTTTGAACGAAGGACTGAAAGACCCATCCCAGCTGTGGATGTACTCCAGAGACTTGATTTGAACCTGCAGTTTATTCTCTCACTGCTGCAAGCCTGAACCAAGAACTTTGCCATCACTGTATGTAATTGACTCCATTTAACCAATTCTAGCTCTCATCTATATCTTTTTCCTTTTATGAATAAACCTTTAGATTTTAGATTCTAAAGGACTGGAAACAGTGTGATTTGTGGGTAAGATCTGATTTGTATATTGACCTGGGTCTGGGGCTTGGTCCTTTGAGATCGAGAGAACCTTTTTTTCTTTTACTGGGCTATTGGTTTTCATAACCATTTGTCCCCATAACGAGTGGCACTGGTGGAGATACTGGGAAACTGGGGTGTCTAAGGGAATTGCTTGCGTGACTTGTGGTTAGCTAGTGGGGTAAAACCAAAGTCTTCTCTGTCTGGCTGGTTTGGTTTGCCTTGGTGTGCATAGAAACCGCAGCCTTTGGCTGTAACTGCCCTGCTTGAAGCGATTTGTCCTGAATTGGCACTCTCTGTTGGATCCTACCAGAACCAGCATCATTACAGTGGTGTAGTTGTGCTTGGATCCACAGAACCAGGTCAATTAAACTTTGGGTCAGAACCCCACGCTATCCAAATTTGAATTTTGGTATTGAGAGTTTGGTTAGTTAAAGAGCAGTTGCAATGGGTGAGCAAAGAGCATCTGAGGGTCTTGGCAAAAAAGCCCTGGAAGATTTGTGTTCAGAAAAGGGGATAAGCTTTAGAAAGAAAGCTACAAGTCAAGAACTGAGAGATCTGTTAATGGCCAGTGATCAGGAGGCAGGAGCACAGCTCTTACCTGATGCTACAGAAGCTGCAGAAGCAATTGGAATGCAAAAGGCAGCAAATAAATGGCAACTTGAGCGTGAAAAGAAACTAGCAGAAAGTTGATGGCTGAGAAAGCAAAGGATCGCTGCTGAGGAGAGGGTTCACCAGCTGCGACAAGAAACTGCCAGAATTCAGCTCGGTGTCAAAAAAGCAATCGAGAAACTGTATCCTCTTGAAATTTCAGTTTATAACAATGTTGGTATGTTATATTGCTCTGACCAGGGGGAGGGGGACTCTAACTTGGTGGGAAATAGCTGTTTGTCTGTGCAAAAGAGCAGTTTGTCTGTGAATGAAGTTTCTGAATTTCTGTCTAATGTCTCAGAAGTGAATCTGGAATTAGATCAAGCACAGAAAGATCTCATTGGTCAGGAAAATGTTTCTCAGGAGCAGATTAAAGTGGATGGTCAGGTTAAAGCCCTAACTGAGGAAAGAAAGGGTGAAGTATTGTTGGCTAGTACAGTTTATAAAAGTGAACCTGAAAAGGGTAACTGTGAAAAGAGCAGCAGTTTATCTGTTTGGAGTGGCCATGTGCCTGGTAAGGAAAGTTTGGATGAGCCTAGGCAGCCTTGTGAGCTGATGGCTTTGTCTAGTCAGCAGTTTGGGAAGGCAAGGTTAGTGGAAGATGAGTGTCCCTATACCTTACCTGTTACCTGTGTGGAGAATTGTGACAGTGAAGGAAATGTGCCTGTGTCTGTCAGGGGTATTGACTTGCCTGTGGAGGGAGCTACCCCAGGCTCCAAGCAGTTGTCTGTGAACAGCCCTGTGTGCTGGGACAAGGGAAATGAAATCCCAAGCTCTGTGTCTGCTAAAGGAGAATGTGTCTCCGGCTCGTCTTTGTCTGTGGAGCAGACAGAAGGTGCCTTTCAGCCTGTGATGGTTGAGAATAGTGCAGTTGGCCCTGTAACTAGGTTGCATCTAGTTAGTGTCTATGCAAAATCCCAGAGACCAGACAATTCTGGTGCTTGTATCGTTACAAGGGGTCAGTGTGTTCTCGTTATCTTTGGAGGGGTAGGGTTGCCAGGTGGCCGTTAAAAGTCCGATCAGAGGCACAGCGGGGGTGAGCCAGGCTCCCTGCCTGCTGTGGCTCCACGCGGCTCCCAGAAGCAGCGACATGTCTCCCCTCTGGCTCCTACGCTTACTGGCTCTGCGTGCTGCCCCTGCCCCAAAGACTGGCTCTGCAGCTCCCCTTGGCCGGGAACCATGGCCAATGGGAGCTGAGGGGGCGGCGCCTGCAGACGGGGCAGCGCGCAGAGCCGCCAGGCATCACCTCCACGTAGGAGCCAGAGGGGAGACATGCTGCTGCTTCCGGGAGCTGCTTGAGATAAGTGCCACCCAGAGCTTGCAGCCCTGAATCCCCCCATGCCCCAACCCCCTGTCCCAGCCCTGATTCCCCTCCTGCCCTCTGAACCCCTCGATCCCAGCCTGGACCCCCCTCCCGCACCCTGAACCCCTCATTACTGGCCCAGAACCTGCACCCCCAGCCCAGAGTCCGTACCCTCTCCTACCTCCAACCCCTACCTCAGCCAGGAGCCCCCTCCCATACTCTGAACCCCTCGGCTCCACCCCCCAGCCCAGAGCCCCCTCCTGAACCACAAAACCCTCATCCCTGGCCCCACCCCAGAACCCACACCCCAAGCTGGAGCCCTCAGCCCTCCTGCACCCCAACCCCCCTGAGCCAGAAAATGAGTGAGTTAGTGAGGGTGGGGAGAGCAAGTGACAGAGGGAGGGGGAATGGAGTGAGTGGGGGCGGAGCCTCAGAGAATGGGCAAGGCATGGGCAGGGCCTCAGAGGAGGGGTGGGGCAGGGGGCGGGCCAAGGGTGTTCAGTTTTGTGTGAGTAGAAAGTTTGCAACCCTAGGGGGTGTTCATGCTATACTTGGTATGGGGTGTTGTGGTACCACCCTTCTAGAAAAGTCAAGTAGAGTTGGACCTTGCAAAGGGAATTAAAACCAATAGTAAAAGGTTCTATAGCCATATAAATAAGAAGAAAACAAAGAAAGAAGAAGTGGGACCGCTAAACACTGAGGATGGAGTGGAGGTCAAGGATAATCTAGGCATGGCCCAATATCTAAACAAATACTTTGCCTCAGTCTTTAATAAGACTAAAAAGGATCTTAGGGATAATGGTAGCGTGACAAATGGGAATGAGGATATGGAGGTAGATATTACCATATCTGAGGTAGAAGAGAAACTCAAACAGCTTAATGGGACTAAATCGGGGGGCCCAGATAATCTTCATCCAAGAATATTAAAGGAATTGGCACATGAAATTGCAAGCCCATTAGCAAGAATTTTTAATGAATCTGTAAACTCAGGGGTTGTACCGTATGATTGGAGAATTGCTAACATAGTTCCTATTTTTAAGAAAGGGAAAAAATGTGATCCGGGTAACTATAGGCCTGTTAGTTTGACATCTGTAGTATGAAAGGTCTTGGAAAAAATTTTGAAGGAGAAGGTAATTAAGGACACTGAAGTCAATGGTAAATGGGACAAAATACAACATGGTTTTACAAAAGGTAGATCGTGCCAAACCAACCTGATCTCCTTCTTTGAGAAAGTAACAGATTTTTTAGACAAAGGAAACGCAGTGGATCTAATTTACCTAGATTTCAGTAAGGCATTTGATACCGTGCCACTTGGGGAATTATTAGTTAAATTGGAAAAGATGGGGATCAATAGGAAAATTGAAAGGTGGATAAGGAATTGGTTAAAGGGGAGACTACAACGGGTCCTACTGAAAGGTGAACTGTCAGGCTGGAGGGAGGTTACCAGTGGAGTTCCTCAAGGATCGGTTTTGGGACCAATCTTATTTAATCTTTTTATTACTGACCTTGGCACAAAAAGTGGGAGCATGCTGATAAAGTTTGTGGATGATACAAAGCTGGGAGGTATTGCCAATTTAGAAAAGGACAGGGATACCCTACAGGAGGTAGGTAGCTAGCTGGGAGGCAGTGAAAAGTGATATTAACAAACATATAAATATCACTTTTCACAGCAGACATACTCAGCTCTGGCAAGCTGGCGGGGGATAAATTAAGCCTTGGATGAGGAAGTATGTAGGGAGGCAGTGGGGGCCAGGATCATGTCGTTAATGGGATGACCCAAATATTTTCTATTTCGGGGGACTGTAGACTATCTGTACAGCTCAGTTTAGAAGGAAGCCAGTATATTTCAGATAATATTTATTTATCTTGCATCATGGCATTTTGTAAGGATGGGATTTGGTTTAAAAAACAAGACAAAACTGAGGCCCTTTTGGCTATATAGTAACTATAGGCAATGGGAGTAGATCTAAAGAAAGGTTGCGGATTGAATTCATTGTTAATAAAAAATGCAACATTTAAAAACCATTTTTCTCTATATTTCTTTCCTATTTTGTTTTAGAGGAACATCTTGCACAGAAAGGTACGGTTTCTTTGTTCATTTTAATAGGAGAAATCAAAGTTTGCATCAAGTTGCCTATATTATTATTATTTATTTATTATTTGTACTGTGGAAGCACCAAAGGGATCAGGGCCTGATTGTGCTAGGTACTGTACAAACATATAACAAAGAGCTGGTCCATGCCCCAAAGAGCTTACAATTCCAAATATAAGATGTGAGACAACAGGTGGATATAGACAGACCGACGGGGCTCACCAGGGAACAGGGAGACCATTGTGATCAGGGTGATAAGCACCAGTCACAGTTCCCCAGCTGTCAAGTGATTCATAGGCTTCCTGGCAGAGGTGAGTTTTAAGAAGTCTCAAGGTAGCAGCCTCCTACTTCCCAGCTGGCTACTAAGAGATTTTCATATAGACCAGTTAGAGCTGCACAAAGGCAAAACCCACCCACACAAGCCCTTAACAGGAAGCAAACAACAAGTGCAGAGAACTCTCTGAACACTGATGCATCATGGTACCCATTCTTTCTAGTAGCCCCCTGTCCCCTCTAACGGACAGGGAAACACCCTGTGTGTGACACAGTCCTCTGACTCACACTAACCCTTAGCCCTGCCCTCAGCAGAGTTAGCAGGTGCTTGCTCTGGCCCAGTGTATGCTGAGGAAAGGGCGAGGCAGGAGTTAAGCTTTTACATTCTTATGCAGAGTGGATTAATGCGGGGGCGGGGGTGTTCCTTGCCTGGGGAAGGGGAAATGGAGCTCTCAGCCTGAGCCCAAGGAGGCACTGAGAGATGTGCAGGTTCTGTCTCCACAGCCTCACCCCATCCCTGCTCTGGCCATCTCCCCACACAGCATGGACCAAGTCAGGGGAGCCAGCCCTGTCTCCCAACCTATGTTCCCCTTGCATGTTCCCCCATATGTCCCTTTCATCCCAAGCAAGGGCGGAGAGGCCTAGGCAGCACTGCCATGGGAGCGGGCGGGCATGGAGGGAGGGATGGAGCTGGAGTTGGAGGCCGTGGCAGAATTTCCCAGCTCAGCAGCAGAGGCCTCTCCTCCGTCAGAGGAAGGGGCTGGGCTCCCCAGCTCCGCTGTGCCAGCAGACCTGTCTGCTAAGATTCCTCCCCGTGCCCAGGGGGGAGCTCCAGGGGACACCCCACCACTCATCCATGCCCCATCCCTGGTGATTTTCCCCCGCTCAATAGCATCATCCCTTCCTGACCACAGCACGGGTCTAAGCAGCCTCCCTTAGCTTGTATGAACAGGAGGAAGGGTAGGTGTAGGTATTGCTCTGTCCTTTAATCACTGCTGTGAACATGTTCTTCACTTGCAGTAATAGTTATAAAATTCCTATGAGGTTCACATTGGCCAGGGATAGAGTAACTGGAAAAATTCATAGATTCCAGTGCCAGAAGGGACGGCTGTGATCATCTAGTCTGACCTGCATAACACTGGCCAGAAAACTGCCCAAATATTTCCTAGTGCAGGAAAAACATATCATCTTGATTTTAAAATTTTCATTGATGGCGAATGCACGACAATCCTCAGTAAATTGTTCCAGTGGTTAATTATGCTCACTGTTAAGTTTATGGAAATAAGGCGTATTTTTTTTTCATTTCATTAATTTTTAATTGAGCATTTCCAACCTTTCTGACACTCCTTGTTATTATTAGTCTTATTTAAGTATAGTCCCTTATAGTTAAAAAAGATTTAATTTGTGATAAGATCATGGGAACTCTTACAATGTAAACCACCCTTTAAATGTATGCTTGTTTCAATAAACTTCCTTACCATATATCTATTTCTATTGATTTGTTTTTAGAGAAGCTCCAGAATGAACTTCGTAAGTGCCATTCCCACCTTCTCCCAATAGAAACTTTATTATAAACTATTTCCCCTTCTGAGGGTCTTGTGCACAGGACAGCTCTCATCTCTCTGTATCTACTTTGTTTCAGAATTGAGAAGAGCTCAAATATATCAAGGTAAATTCAGCTGATATTTTATTCATGTCAAAATTGGGGTGATCTTTGCTGCCTTTCCTTTTGCAATGAACAGGCTCAGAGCAAGAGTGACAGGATTCAGATAGTATTTTCAGAGAGATGGGACAGATGTTCTCCTTTGGGTAAAGTGGTGATTAATGAGAGGGGATTTCCAATCTTTCCGGTCTTACACTGTTCTGACAGGATCATTTCCATTACACTGCTCAATACACTCTGCTGAAGAGCAATTTCCCAGACTCCCTGATTTAACTCTCCATTCCCTTCTAATGGAATATGAGGAAACAAGGAGCATGTTGGTCATCCATGGTGCTGGGGAGTTGGACTCTCTAAAGGATGTGGAGGGTCCCAGGGAATGTGGTCATCTATTTTACCTTATATTTAAACATTTGCAATGTACAGTGGATGGGGGATTGCTAATCAGATGTGGAGCCTTTCACTGGTAGGCCACTAGTCTCAATGCCACCAAGTGAGGCTGATTGTAGGGATCATTGTGCAACGAATAGCTGGTGACAGTTCAGTTACAAACAATTAATGGCTGTGCTCATTATCCTGAAATACTCATATTCATGGCTGAACGCACCACAGAGACTCACCTGCCCATTACCCTTGGAAATGAATTTTGCATGTGTCAGGTTTGAGGCAGATTGGCAGGATAGTGTAGGAGAATCTTGCACTGCACCTGGACAATAAATACGGAAAGAGCTTTAGCAGCCAGTGTTTAAATGCTTCTCTCCTTCCCAGAACTACATTCATGCAGCACTCTGGCTCAGTATCTGTCAGCAGAGTGTCAAGCGTGCTCAGAAGAGAGGGTGAGTAAAGGAAAGGAGAGTGGGGTGGAGCTCTCAGATGCAGTTTAAGTTGTTACCATCACAGAAAGCACCACATCTTTAGGGTTAAATTTAAATCATGATTCTGGAAAAGGAAACCTCGCAGTCGTAAATTAAAATAACTCATGGTGGAAAACCCAGAGAGAGAGAGGAATGAAATGGAGACATAGAGAAAATGTATACCTGAGGCTTCTGAAATGACACCTCACAAGATGCCTCAGCCTCCAGTCAAGACCCCATCCACACAGTCATGGAAATGGAAGGACTCAACAATCTGCCCACAAGAAGGGTGTCTTGGGAGAGGGAAAGCAAAAGGTTAAATTTGATGGAAAGCGTCTCGTGGTTATGAAATAAAAGGAAGTAAGGAAAAAATGACAGGTCAGAAAAGGGCAGTGAAGGATGGTATTTTTAAAAAACTGAAAGTAAAAAAACTGTGGTGTTGATTTTTAATTTTTAAAGACATAAAATTTTGATAAATTATAGCCAGATCACTGCTAACACCTCCAGCCAAGGTTGCCAAAGTGTTTCCATTCTAGCATCTGAATTCAGTTGCTTATGAAATGTTCACCTCTAGGACTGAGATTTTCCATTCCCGTCTCTGCCCTAAGGTGATACCTTTTTATAAAAAAAGGTTTCAGCAAAATGGTCCGGCTGGTCTTTAGGAAGAAATTCATTTTCCTGTCCCCAAGAAAGTTAGGTCTTGGTGCCCCAGTCACTCACTCACACACATCCACTGCACAGGTTCCCAAGCAAAACTACGACATTAACAACTTGTGTAACTTCACATTCATTCACTAAATGTTAGTCCTGGGCATTAGATGCCTCCTAGAGGAGTCCAGTAGATGAGGTTTCATCATCTTTCATTTTACGGTACAAAGTGGTAAATAGATGTCAGGAGACTTTTAGGATTCTGTTTGACAGCTCTGGCAGAATTCAACAGCCCCTTGTCGGATTCACTACAAATGTTCTAGAATTAATCTGTGGTGCTGTGAGACCTTGTCTATCAGTGATGAGGCCAATACGACTCTTTGGGAGGATTTTACAGCAGGAGTGAGGTCGGCATGGACTCAGGCTTATAATAAAAATTCAGTTTCAGCCTTACCTATGGAGTGACTAGGGACACTCCCTAATATAGGGAAAAAACAATGTCCTAATGTTTTAAGTGGCTACTGTGTCATTCATTTGTTTCTCATATGATGCACCCATGTCACTCACTCATGACAGACTACGGACTATCGTCCCTATTCCCATGCCAGGTACCTGGGAACCGTGGGCATAACCCACCAGACTTCTCAGGCTGGAGCCCACAAGGGCCTGGCTCTCCTGGGAATGCAGTGAGAGGCAGTGGCAGCCAGAGCAGCAGTGGGTTGGGGGAGCTTCTCCTTCAGCGACTTGGGGCCCTTTAACACTGAGCCACCAGCCAGATTCGAAGCTCAATGAAAGGGGAAAGTAGTAGAGCAATGTGTGGGTATAGTGGGGAAGGTTTTAGCTGCTTTTCAGGGGTTAAAATTTCCCTTAGAGGGAGATACAGGGAAGAGTGAGTCAATGTGGATGATGGAAACCATAAATGATGATAAGTAGATAGAACAGGATATATCCGTGCTGGCAGGGAGAGTGGGGAGCTTCAGTGAATCTCTGCTCGACCCCAGCAGAGCTCCCTGGGGCCCAGGACCAAGAGCCAGAAAACCAGGGAGTGCTCCAGCTGGGACGGGGCCTGTCAAGGTTCCTTCCCCACTCTGAACTCTAGGGTACAGATGTAGGGACCTACATGAAAGACCCCCTAAGCTTATTCTTACCAGCTAAGGTTAAAAACTTCCCCAAGGTACAAACTTTGCCTTGTCCTTGAACCATATGCTGCCACCACCAAGCGTGTTGCACAAAGAACAGGGAAAGAGCCCACATGGAGACATCTTCCCCCTCAAAATATCCCCCCAAGCCGTATACCCCCTTTCCTGGGGAAGGCTTGATAGAAATCCTCACCAATTTGTACAGGTGAACACAGACCCAAACCCTTGGATCTTAAAAACAATGAAAAATCAATCAGGTTCTTAAAAGAAGAATTTTAATTAAAGAAAAGGTAAAAGAATCACCTCTGTAAAATCAGGATGGTAAATACCTTACAGGGTAAGCAGATTCAAAACATAGAGAATCTCTCTAGGTAAAACCTTAAGTTACAAAAAGACACAAAAACAGGAATATACATTCTATCCAGCACAGCATATTTTACCAGCCATTAAACAAAAGGAAATCTAATGCATTTCTAGCTAGATTACTTACTAACTAGCAGAAGTTCTGAGGCTGCATTCCTGATCTGTTCCTGGCAAAAGCATCACACAGACAGACGAACCCTTTGTTCCCTCCCCTCCAGCTTTGAAAATATCTTGTCTCCTCATTGGTCATTTTGGTCAGGTGCCAGCGAGGTTATCTTAGCTTCTTAACCTTTAACAGGTGAAAGGGTTTTGCCTCTGACCAGGAGGGATTTTATAGCACTGTATACTGGTTACTCTTCCCTTTATATTTATGACAGGGCTGGTGGCTTGGAGTAAGTACCAAGAGCCAGTATTCACATGTGGGAGGGGTTCTAAGAACAACTGCTGCCATCAGCTGGGTGGTTCTGAGCTCATTTATTGGTTTAAGAAGAGCTCTCGGTGACCAGGCCAGGTGTAGGGCATAGGCCATTGGTGCCCCCTGACTCTGGACACCTTCCACATGTGTGGAATGCCAGAGGAGGAGTTTGTGAGAAAGACTAGCTGTAAGTGTAGGTCATGGCTGTATGTGGCATCTGTGTTAGTAAACCCCTTTAAAGACTTCAGGAATGATGTGAGCCAGGTGAGCTCGACAGTCACACCGTAGGATGGCCCTAGCAGTTATTACAGCAAGGCCTGTGTAATTACTTCCCTATTTCAGAGTGCCCCATAGCAATGTGAGGGGTTACACTGTGTCCCATCAGAGCGATGAACTGTGACATGGAGTAGAGCACGAACTGACAAGCAGGACATTACAAGGTGCCTGATGGCTGGCAGTTACATGACCCTCGTTTATTACTGGCCACTAACCTGTCTGTTTTATGGCCAAGGCTGCCAGAAGACTCCAGTAAAGTGAAAGGTATTACAGCTGCATGTATCCTGGCTGTTCTAGACTGAATTCACTGTTAACCCTGGTGCTATGAAGAGTAGTTTCAGAGTCAGCAGCTGCTCAAGCCATACCCCATTGCTCACTGAGCATTGCCTACCTTGTATCACTGGTATGTTTGCCCCTGTGTTGTATTGAAGTCTGGTGCTTAGAGACCAGTGTTCTCCAACTGGTTTTTGAATGTTATAATTCTTGACGTCTGATTTGTTGAAATCAATGGGACTCTTTCTTTTGACTTCAGTGGACTTTGGATCATGCCCATAGTGGATAAAGTTGGACTAGGTGACTTGGTTTATTTCATAGAATCATAGAATATCAGGGTTGGAAGGGACCTCAGGAGGTCATCTAGTCCAACCCTCTGCTCAAAGCAGGACCAATCCCCAATTAAATCATCCCAGCCAGGGCTTTGTCAAGCCTGACCTTAAAAACTTCTAAGGAAGGAGATTCCACCACCTCCCTAGGTAACGCATTCCAGTGTTTCACCACCCTCCTAGTGAAAAAGTTTTTCCTAATATCCAACCTAAACCTCCCCCACTGCAACTTGAGACCATTACTCCTTGTCCTGTCCTCTTCTACCACTGAGAATAGTCTAGAACCATCCTCTCTGGAACCACCTCTCAGGTAGTTGAAAGCAGCTATCAAATCCCCCCTCATTCTTCTCTTCTGCAGACTAAACAATCCCAGTTCCCTCAGCCTCTCCTCATAAGTCATGTGTTCCAGTCCCCTAATCATTTTTGTTGCCCTTCGCTGGACTCTCTCCAATTTATCCACATCCTTCTTGTAGTGTGGGGCCCAAAACTGGACACAGTACTCCAGATGAGGCCTCACCAATGTCAAATAGAGGGGGACGATCACGTCCCTCGATCTGCTCGCTATGCCCCTACTTATACAACCCAAAATGCCATTGGCCTTCTTGGCAACAAGGGCACACTATTGACTCATATCCAGCTTCTCGTCCACTGTCACCCCTAGGTCCTTTTCCGCAGAACTGCTGCCTAGCCATTCGGTCCCTAGTCTGTAGCTGTGCATTGGGTTCTTCCGTCCTAAGTGCAGGACCCTGCACTTATCCTTATTGAACCTCATCAGATTTCTTTTGGCCCAATCCTCCAATTGGTCTAGGTCCCCCTGTATCCTATCCCTGCCCTCCAGCGTATCTACCACTCCTCCCAGTTTAGTATCATCCGCAAATTTGCTGAGAGTGCAATCCACACCATCCTCCAGATCATTTATGAAGATATTGAACAAAACCGGCCCCAGGACCGACCCCTGGGGCACTCCACTTGACACCGGCTGCCAACTAGACATGGAGCCATTGATCACTACCCATTGAGCCTGACAATCTAGCCAACTTTCTACCCACCTTATAGTGCATTCATCCAGCCCGTACTTCTTTAACTTGCATCTGATGAAGTGAGCTGTAGCTCACGAAAGCTCATGCTCAAATAAATTGGTTAGTCTCTAAGGTGCCACAAGTACTCCTTTTCTTTTTGCGAATACAGACTAACACGGCTGTTCCTCTGAAACCTGTCAAGAATACTGTGGGAGACCATGTCAAAAGCTTTGCTAAAGTCAAGAAACAATACATCCATTGCTTTCCCTTCATCCACAGAACCAGTAATCTCATCATAGAAGGCGATTAGATTAGTCAGGCATGACCTTCCCTTGGTGAATCCATGCTGACTGTTCCTGATCACTTTCCTCTCATGTAAGTGCTTCGGGATTGATTCTTTGAGGACCTGCTCCATGATTTTTCCGGGGACTGAGGTGAGGCTGACTGGCCTGTAGTTCCCATGATCCTCCTTCTTCCCTTCCCTATTTGTACCTTCAAAAATCCCTTACAAGAAGGTATTAAGGAAACTGAGTAGCCATGTGGAGAGATGTAAAGTTCTGGCACTGAATCAAACTGGCTAACAGATGGAAAGTAAAATGTGAGACAAAAAGGGTCAGTTTTGATACCAGCTTGAAGTTGAGTGTGTCCTACAACGTTCCATACTAATACTGGAGTTATTTACTTTTACCAACTTGAGAAAGGGTCCTGGGTATCATTGTGTGTAGCTCAGTGGAAATCTCTTTTTAAAGTGCAGCAATGGTCAAAAAGCAAACAATGTTCACATGCATATGTATGCAATGGAGAATAATATGAAAAATATTTAGCCACTATATAAATCAATTGAATGCTCTTGTGATGCTGATAGGTGTGGGGGATTGAACCTGGGACCTCTGGTGCTTAGTGCGTGGGCCTCTACTGCATGAGCTAAAAGCCACCTGGCTGTTAGCTAAGGCTTGTAGAGCAGACTCATTTTATCTCTCTCTCTCTAAGTGTTCCCAGTGCCACTACATGGGACAGAACACCACACCCAGGAGGTGTGTGGGTTACACTCTCACCTGGATACTATATGCATAGGGCCCTTCATTTTTGGTTTTTATTTTATTTAATTTTTCCCAGGAATTTATTGGTGTTTTAGTACTACAACAACAAAAAGAGGTGAAAATTAGTGGAAAAAACTATTAATAATTTTTCTGGGTAAATATCAGGGTTTATTTTGGTGGACAGAAGGACAGGGGAAAAGAGTATTTGGTAGGTTAATGCTTTGATGAATGGAATTTTGGTTTGCTGCAGACCTAAAACACAACTCAAAACACAATGCCACCTCAGAGTTTAAGAAAACAATACATCTCTAACCCCCAAATAAAACTTTTCATTTGAATAAACATCGTACTGTTGTAGACTTAAAACTATTAGCCTATAAATATTTACATTGAATAATTTGGCCACACCATTTGCAGCGCATACACTCAACTGCATCCTTTCCTACTGTTTTTATTTTTTAAAATTTTGAATACTTCCTTGTGTTCTGAAACCTATTCTGATACAGATTTTCGTTTTCTTCCCATTTTAGTGTGTCATATCTTTAAATTATCTGCTAACAGCTTGAAATGTGTATGTGGTGGGCATGAGATTCATCAGTATGTTCAGATGTGCATGCACTTCAGAGCTTGCGTGAGTGCCTGTTTGTTTATTGTGTGTATCTTTAGACTAGTAAGTAGCTGTGTGACTCATGCCCTCTCACCTGGAGTGCCCTTTACACTGCTTTGCTGCTGTAGCCTCTAGTCTGGGCAACCCACAAGTGGCCTCCAGCATGTAAGTCATTCCCACCTATGTCTGTGTGCACTTGCAAACTGCCAGTCACACTCAGACTCTCACTAGCCCAGGGGTGGCCAAACTGTGAGTTGTGAGCCACATGCGATTCTTTTACTGCTGAAGTGCGGCTCGCAGAGCCCTGCATGTGCCCTCCTCTCCATTCTCCACCTACCAGACTGAGGGTGGGTGCAGAGCTCGGGACCTTTGCCTTGCAGTGGGGTGGTGGGGTAGGGGCTTTAGCCCAGCAGGGAGGGGGGGTCTCGGGGTTTCTGCCCAGTGGGGCACACCTGCCTGGGCTCAGGGCTTCAACAGGAGCAGGGCTGAAGTCCTGAGCCCTGTGAGGCACCTCCTGCGGGGCTGAAGACCCGAGCCCCAGCCCCAGCAGGTGTGCCCCAGCTTTTGAACTTCTGAAGATTGTTGTATGCGGCTTGAAGGGCCAGTAAGTTTGGCCACCCCTGCACTATCCTGAATTACAGGCAGGGTGACCCCAGCCCCCTCCCAGTCCCAGACTTTCCCAAGAAATGTACATTTTATACTGTCCAGCTCTCTCCTTGACAATGCAAGCTTATATAAAGTTTGTCATTTTATTAATAGAAATGTGATCACAATTCTTGTTATGCCAAATGGAGTTCCCAAACACTTCAATTCAAACACACTGGTTTAGATAAAACAAGTTTGTTAATTGCAAAGAGATAGATTTTAAGTGAGTACAAGTAATGAGGCATAAAAATCAGAAATGGTTACAAGAAAAATAAAGATAAAATGCAACTAATGCCTAACTTAACAAACTGTGTTACGTTCACAGCCAAGTTTCTATCATCTTACTGGGCAAACTTCTTGGCCATGAGCCCCTTTTCTGTGTAATGGCTGCTTCCTTTATTCCTTCTGATGCAGTCAACTGATGGACAGCAAATGAGAGAGGAAGAAGAGGAGTGGGTCTTGGGGTGTTTGTCCGCCTTTTGTAGTGTCAGTCCCTCCTTTGAAAAACATTCCCAGCTGAGATTCAGGAGACGGAGAGTCCATAGGCGAGGATGTTTCCTGCTCGTTTTTCGTCACCTGTTTGAGGTTTCTTTGTCTACCCTTCCTGCTTGATGACTCTGTTTACTGCTTAAGTGCAAATTAAGCAGATCACACATTGCTTTGTTTAGGACAGACCTGTTTGCCAACTTCTGTTTGGTCAGGACTGTGGTTTGGAATATGCGTTAATAACACCATAAAGTGGAACCTTCTATCTTACATACTATGTTGCCCCACAAATTTTATCAGGAGAATATTGACCAGAATTTATGAGTTTTCAGAAAATACCTCATAAGGCATACTGTGTACAAATATTATTTCAATAGTGTGCAAGTGAGAAATATAATGGTACAGACTATCACAGCATCTACTATATATTATCTAATATTATTTTAATTAAACTCACTTTATAGGTAACAATTTACATTTATGAAATAACAGAATTTGGAATTAGAAAATAGAACCCACTAGAACATAAACCCCAACTTTATGCATTCCCTTTTCATTTTCTCAGTTTTCAGCCTCTGTAAGCCCAGAGTTTGGAGGAAAATTTCTTAGGATGTTTAGTTAACCCTTGAGCAATCCTCTTGTGCAGTCTTTGTTTACTGTTTTGATTTCCAGCTTAAATATCAATATGTATTCCTTAGTGTGATGTGGTGCCTTCTTGATTGAACAGTTATCCCTCTGCTCCTTTCTGGCTTACAGTTCCTTTGTTCTCTGACAATTTTTCTATTCCTTTCACTTCATCTTATATACCTCAGCATGCTGTCCAGATGTTTTATTTTACAGTCCTTACTATTTTTTCATTTTCACTACAACTCTTTTCCTCCTTATTTCTTAAGTCTTTAATTATAGTTTATCTTTTGTTGCAATTTATTTTATTCCCATTTCATTCTTGCTTTACTTAATAGTTTTCTAACAGTGTTTTTCTAATAATTTCTTAGATTACATCAAGACTCTAGTTATTTTGCCTCTTGTTTAATTTCACTATTCTTCCTTTAACGTTTCCACTTTTCCCCTTATACCACTGCCTTTTTTCTTTCAAAGTACTGTCCCTTTTGTCACTGTTCCTACTATTTCTGTCTGTCCTGTCCCCCCTGAACTGGATTTTCTCCCTTCCAGCTCTGTTCCTGGAAACCCTCTGGTGACGCAACTCGCCCACTGGGGTCTGTATCCACTGGCTCCCCACTTACTGTGTCCCTTCTTTTCTGGTGTTGGTTGCTGCCTCTTCCGCTACTGGCCTCTCTCTCGCCCAGTACTGGGCAGTTTCCTCCAGACTCCACCAGCCATTTTTGCGGCTGCCCATTTAGCCTGCACTCAGCATTGTCATCCCCCTCCCCCTTTTCCTTCCCCACAAGCCATCCCAGCTCCAGCTCACCCCTTTTCAGTTGCCCTGCAATCCTTGGAGTTCTTTTGAGTCTCCCCAGAACAGTTATTTTGGGCTCCCCTCTTTTTTTAAAAAAGAAATTCTAAACCCAATGAAACTGCCTCCGAGCTGCCAACCTGTGTTGCTCCTATCACTCCTTTGACACAACAGTGTCCAATAAAGGTGGGGCAGAGAGTAGGCTGAGTGGGATACAGGGTGTATTGGGGCAAGAGGGAGGCTGGGGGCGGGGTGCAGAGGACAATGGTGGGGAGGGAGATGGAGGGGATTGAATGGCAGCTGAGGAAGGGGGGGGGGAAGAGTCCCTTTCCAGCAGCCAAGGAAGATAGTGTTGCCAGTTTTCGCCCACTGATCAAGACTCACAGGATTTTGGCATCTGCAGGGGGAGCTTTTATGATGACACAAGAAGTTCCTCTCGTCCTGTCATTTTCAGGGCAGGCATGCAGCCAGAGCTCTGTGCAAGAGCTGAGGACACAGCTCTGCCTTGCCATACAGGAAAGAGGAGAGTAGGGAGTCAGGGTCGTGGTGCTGCTGGCACCTGGAGAGAGGAGTCCCAGGGCAGGCGAGTGGGGAACTCAGAGGAAATAGTGCAGCTGGGTTCCAGTCCTAAGGCAGTGGGAGACGGAAGTGTTGCTGCTGGGTCATGATAGCACAACAGTGAAAAACAAACCAACTAAAAAACACACAACCCTAGACTAAAAAACAATACTTGATTTTAAGAAAGCCTCATGAGTTGAGGGTCTGGCGCCTGATTTTTGATGTCTTGAGGCTGGCAATACTGCTTGCATGTTAGCACATTCTCTAACAGTGACTGATTTAGTAGGGAAGACAAGCCCTCCCAGGGCACGGCAAGAGGCGTTTCTCTGCAGTGGCGTTCTCTTCCTTTGTTCCCTATTATCACTTTCTATATAATCTGATGGGAAAACATAGTAAAGCTGGTTCATCTCTCTGGAGAGGCTGAGGGACAGATAGGGAAGGTTTTAAATTTCAGGCCTGAATCAGTTGATGCTTTTACTCTGCCAGTAGAATGAATCATTCTGGCACTTTCCTGAGCTTTTTGATCTACTCCCTGTTCAGAGCTGGGTAAACTGGAGGAAGAAGAGTCACTAATTTGCTGACAGCTCAGACAGATTATGTCACAGAAATGAATACAACCTTGCCTAGAGCCAAGATCTGCCTCTAAAACTCTGATTTTTCTCTCTCTGCAGCCAGCGTGATTCTGGATCCAATCACTGCTCATCCTGATCTCATCCTGTCTGAGGATCATAAATGTGTAACAAAAGGAGATACAGCACAGAATGTGCCAGACAATCCTGAGAGATTTGATTCTTCTGTGTGTGTCCTGGGTTCTGAAGGTTTCACATCAGGGATACATTACTGGGAGGTGGAAGTGGGGAATGGTGGTGACTGGTGGGTTGTAGGGGTTGCCAGAGAGTCTATAAGGAGGAAGGGATGGCTCAATTTTAGCCCAGTGGAGAAGATCTGGGCTGTGGAGTGTGACTGGGGTAAATACCAGGCTCTTGACTCCTCTGTGATCCATCTGCCCCTGAATGAGCGACTTGGGAAAATTGGGGTTTCTCTGAACTTTGAAGAGCACCATGTAGCATTTTATGATACTGATAACATGGTGGCAATATATACTTTCAAAGAGGTCTCTTTCTCTGATGAGAAAATCTTTCCTTTCTTCTGTGTCTGGAGAACTCCAGGAAAATATATGAAACTGTGTGACCGAGAAAAGAGGTAGCCCTACATTTTCAAGTGTCCATTATTTTTTGTGCCAGCTCTCAAAATTAGTGGGCACTTGTGAAAATTTAAAGCAAATTACTTCTCTGTGCCCAGAATTTTGTACCTTTCAAAACTAGAAAGCATGAATGGTTGGGAGAAAATGTCAATGGCACAGCATTTACCCAAGCTATTTTTCTGACCTCTAGTATTCTGGAGGCCAAATGTGATAAATGAAGGCGGGTGGGGGCGGAGGCAGGGGGCAAGAGCTCCCTTTTATGAACACATAGCCAGCCAGTTAGCTGAAAATTCCTCTTAGTAGCTGTTCTCTGCTTGCTTTACCTGTAAAGGGTTAAAAAGTCCCCTACGTAAAAAAAAAAGAAAAGAAAACGAGTGGGCACCTAACCAAAAGATCCACTGGGAAGGCTAGAACTTTTTAAAATTGGGAAAGAACTTTCTCTTTGTCATTCTCTGGGCTGCAGGGACATGGAGCAGCAATGCTTTAAGCAGGAGTGCTGTGTAAGGTTTGAACCAGGTATGAAAAAGTATCTTCCATACCTAGAAGGAATCATTTGATAGGGAATGTTTAGATAAACGCAATCAGGTTTATTTCTTTATTTTGGCTTGTAGATCTCCCCAGATGCTTTTGTTTGCTTGTAACCTTTAAGCTGAACCCTATTTTGGGTGCTTAATTTTTGGAATTCCTCTTAAAATCTAGCAAAAGCCTAAGTTCCAGATGTATTTTCTTTCTTTTTTTAATAAAGTTTACTTTTTTTAAGAACAGGATTTGGATTGTTGGGTCCTAAGAGCTTTGTGCCTATGTTGTTTGATTAGCTGATAGCAACAGCTAATTTCCTTTGTTTTCTTCTCAGCTCTCCCCGGAGGTGGGGTGAAAGGGCTTGAGGGTACCCCACAGTGGGGAATTCCCAAGTGCTCCTTCCTGGGTCCAAGGGATTTTTTTTTTTTTGCATTTGGGTGGTGGCAGCATTTATCAAGCCAAAGTCAGAGAAAAGTTGTAACCTTGGGAGTTTAATACAAGCCTGGAGTGGCAAGTATTAACTTTTAGAATCCTTGTGGGCCCCCACCTTCTGCACTCGAAGTGCCAGAGTGGGAATTCAGCCTTGACACCAAGTCTACACAGGGTCTGAATGAACTCTCTCCTGTCCCCTCTCCTATTGACGGGCTGGCAGAAAAGACATCAGGAACAGACCGTATTTGCATAGACACACCTACTCTGCCTAGGTGCACACCATGATTGAGCTTCTTTCCCAAAATGATCAATTATGGCTGGTTTGGGGTTATAAATGACTTTAGTACTTGAATACAGGGGTAATGAAATGTTGTTATCCTGATTGTATGGGTAAAGGACAGCAGAACTGTTCATAGCATGCCCTGACTGAGGTTTCATTTAGGGTGACCCCCCCCCACTAAACAGGGTTAGGGTTGCAAAATCCCAGTGAAAGGGAAAGAGGGTGGGGACAGGAGATTGTATCTGGTTGTATGGGTGCTGCCTAAAGAGTCCTAGACACCATTCGACTTTCACTACAGAGCTGGAGAGGTAATCCCAAAGGCAAGGGGAAATAAGGTGGGATAGTAAAATGCGGTGTAGATAGGTCTTGGAGAGAGGAATCTGGGAAAGGGAGAATGTAGGGATTGACTTTTTTTTCTGGATAAATGCTGATAACTGCAAAGTAACGCACATTGAAAAACGTAATCCCAGCTATGCAAAATGATGGAATCTAAATTAGTTCCTTTTCCTTGTGATGCCACATGATTGGAACATGACCATTTATATCATTAATATTGCCACTATTATACAATTGCAACAAATCTTGTACAAAGTATGTCATGTATGGTATCAATGGAAAAGTTACCATCAATCAAATATCACTATCCTGTTTGTATGTGCATATCATTTTTGTATCTGAAGTTATGAATATTGACTATATACCTGTTTTTTAAATGTGTTTGTTTCTGGGGAAACACCTACAAGGTTGTTTGCACCAATCTAGCCAGCACTAAAATCTTGGGATTAGAAGAACCCTTTATTTGATTAAATTGTTTTTAAATAACCACTCATCATTAAGTCTAGTGTCTGAGTGATGAAACAAGGGTTTGGATACCTAAAGAGACTATATTTCTGACTTCTTGTTAACCAGTGTGATGAGACAGAAGTTTATTCTTCCATAGGATATGCCAAGTCAGTCACAAAAATAATCAGCAGTTTGGGGTGGGACTGCCCCATTTCTCGGCAGTTTGTTCTGAATTTTGTATTTTCAGCTGTGACCCACTGAAGGACAGTGACATTTGGCATACTTTTTGCAAGATTCACAGAAACAGGTCAATTAAGCTTTGGATCAGAACGCCACGCTATTCAAACATTTTAATGGTTAAAGAGTAATTACAATGAGTGAGCAATGACCATATGAGGGTCTTGACATAAAAAACCCTGGAAGGTTTATGCTCACAAAAGGGGTTATCCTTTAGGAAGAAAATTACTGATCAAGAACTGAAAAATCTGTTCGTGGCCAATGATCAGAAAGCAGGGGCTCCACTCTCACCTGCCCCAAATGCAGCTGCTGAAGCAGAAGCAGTGGGAATGCTAGCAGCACAAAATGAACAACAATTTGAACATGAACAAAAACGGGCAGATCTTCAATTGCAGGAAAAGCAAAAGATAAGAAGCTCATCAAAGGTGGATGGAACAGATGGCTGCTGAGAAAAGGGCTCATCAAAAACAGCTAGAAGCTGCCAGCCTTCAGCTCCAAGTCTTGGAAAAGGAAAAGAATCTGCCACAGCCTGAAACTCCATCTGCCCTCCACAATAGCAAAAATTGGGAAAGGACTTGTCCCGTTTACAAAGATACTGAAGACATGGAGGAATTTTTGTCTACCTTTGAACATCTATCCAGTTTTCACAAGGACTCAGATGAACAATGAATGCCTGTCCTGCTAACCAGGTTGACTGGAAAAGCCAGAGTGGTATTGAATGAATTAAGAGCGCAAGAAGCATTAGATTATGTGCTCTTTAAAGATCCCGTGTTAAAGTGATTCAAGGTCACTCCTGAATCTTACAGGGTAAAGTTTAGACATTTTAAAATGTCTAATGACTGTACTTTTGTGGAATAAGTGGCTTTTGTTAAAAAGTGGGTTGTGGGAGCAAAGGCTCATGGGAAGTTTGAGACATTTTTGGATTTAATCACTTTGGAACAATTTTTTTGGGCATTGTAAAATATTCAGCTATTTATCAGCTATTCAGCTATTCTATTATGTCATAATCTGATCTGAGTAAACGTGATAGGACACCTCATATTATGCACTACTCCTAGTGACACTCTCCAATGGATCCCCATCCTCCACCCACCGTGAGGTAGGTAGGAGCGGATCATTATTATCCCTGCTTGAAAAAGGGAGAAGCTAAGGCTGAGAAAGGAGAATTGACCTGTCTTAGGTCACACAGCCAGTCAGTGGCAGAGTTGGGAATAGGACCCAAGAGCCCTAATTTTCAAACTAACCATCGTATCTTGAATTTCATACATTGAATGACCTGAATAAAGTGCTCTCAAATGAGATCCAGACCAACAACAGTGCACAGTAATTATTCAGCAAGTATTTTAGGAGAACTGGAATGTTAGAGAGAATCATGAACTGCTCAGAGACAATTAATGCAGAGAAGCAGCAAAATTCGTCAAACATATGACTGGTTAGGACTTATTTACTTGGTCTTAAAAGAGAACAACAAGGATCAATCAGGGTAGAGACTGAGGACGGGAGGCTGAGGGTTCTCACCAGAGAGCCCAAAGGATGGCCCAGGTCACTGGTGGGGATCACTGCCCGAGCCCTATTTCAGCCCCAATTTTTGGGAGTACCTCCCACAATGGGAGCTGCAGAGCACTCCCCCGCGACACACACACACACACCCCCCTCCTGGTGTTGGGAGGGGAACAGGAGAAGGGACAAAAGAAGCAAGAGAAGAAGAGAAAGGAGGGAGGGATGGATGGAGGAAAAGGTGAAACAAAAAGGACAAACCCTAGTGTCCCCAGTGATTCTAAGGGACAAAATTCTAGGTGCAGAATAAAATTCTGCCTCCTTAAGCTCATGTTTTCCACACCTAGAATTCAACTGTCACCAGATGGATCAGACTGAACAGGTTTCAAACCTCAAGGAGGCTCTTACCTTCTAAACAGGGGTGTCTGTTTTCTAGTAAAATCAGTAAAAGGAAAGGAGAAAACTCAAAAGAGGTTCCTCCTCGCGCTCAAGTACATGAACCCTAATACTCTCTCAATCCTCAAAGAGAGACCTCAAGAAGGAGACTTGCTGAAGCAAAGCCACAGGGGTCTCTGAGGTTTCCCTGACCCCTCGCCCCTGTCCTGCCTGGCTGATGTCAGCATCTCTCTGTGAGGTCACCACCTCCCCACCACCTTTGACCAATAGTCTGAGGTCCTGCAAAAGGCCTTTGTGATCTCACTGCCACACCCCTCCCTTGCTGTGCTAATGTCCTGCCGCTGGCCAGGCACTTTGGAGCTTTGAGCTGCTCCCTGTGGATCACCCCACTCAATGAGTGTTCGTTCTAGGAAGCAAGCCGGCTAGACAGTAAAATATCACACGCTGCTCCCCATGCTACACTCAGTTTTTCAGAAATGATCAGACTTTATGGCCAGAAGAGACCCTTAGAGCATCTAATCTGACCCCCTGCGTATCACAGGCCTCCAGTATGACACAATAGCTACTTTTTGGGCAAACACATTCCAGAAAGGCATCTAGTCTTCATTAAATGACATCAAGAGATGGAGAATCCACCACTTTCCTTGGTAGCTTGTTCCTGTGGTGAATCATCCTCGCTGTTGAATATTTGTGCCTTATTTGTAATATGAATTTGTCTCTTTTCACCTTCCAGCCATTGGGTCTTGTTATGCCTTTCTCTGCTAGATTAAAGAGCCCTTTAATACCCAATATTTTCTCTCCATTAAGGCACTTCAACACTTCAATGAAGCCACCTTTCAATCTTCTTTTGATAAGCTGAACAGGTTGAGCTCTTTCAATAGCTCACTAGAAGGCATTTTTCTCCAGCCCTCAGAACATTTGGTGGCTCTTTGCTGCCCCAGCTCCAATTTCACAACATCTTTGTCAAATGAGGACACCAAAACCGGAGGCAGTATTCCAATATCAGCCTCACTGTGACGTTATTGACATCATCTGTAACTGGATAGATCACTGTTGCGACCACTGTTATATATTTGCAGCCAATATTGTATAAAGGTTGTTGTGTAAGGGGTCTATGGAGAGGTTATGATTGGCTGATTATAATTATGCTATCTGTTTATGTGTATCATTTTTGTAGCTGAAGTTATGAATATTGTGTGGGGGGTTCAGAGCTGGGGTTTGGGGGGGATATTTATTTGGGGGGTCCATGTTCAGAGCTGGCACTCTGGGTATGTTGAGTGACTGGAGCTGGGGGCAATATCTGAAATTTAATATTTTGTGTATGTCTATAGGAGCGGTTCTCAACCTTTCCAGGCTACTGTACCCTTTTCAGGAGTCTGATTTGTCTTGTGTACCCCCAAGTTTCACCTCACTTAAAAACTACTTGCTTACAAAACCAGACCTAAAGATATGAAAGTGTCACACAACACACAATTACTGAAAAATTGCTTCCTTTCTCATTTTTACCATATAATTATAAAATAAATCAATTTGGAATATAAATATTGTACTTACTTTTCCGTGTATAGTATATAGAGCAGTATAAATAAGTCACGGTCTGTATGAAATTTTTGTTTGTACTGACTTTGCTAGGGCTTATAATATAGTCTGTTGTGAAACTAGGCAAATATCTAGATAAGTTGATGTACCCCCTGGAAGACCTCTGCATACCCCCAGGGATACGTGTACCCCTGGTTGAGAACCACTGCCTATAGTGCGGGGGATATTTGCAGCTGGGGTTGGGCATCTGGCAACAAGGTGGGTTCAGTTTTTATTCATTTCCCTTTTCACACTGAGATTTTCCTGGGATCACAGTGCCTGGAGTGATATGGCAACCGCAGGGACCCTCCTGCTTGCCTCAGCCAGGAAACCATCCCCACTGGAATCCAGGGAGAAGGGCGGGGTCAAGCACATGGAGGGTACCATGATGCTCTTGGGGAACATTTGCCTGTGCATGAGCCTTGTCTGTGAACTGACCCAGAGAGACCCTGCCCAGGGGCTGCTCAGATATTATAGTGGCTGGGATTTCTCTGGAGTGCCTAGGGAAGATGGGGAGAGAGGAGAGAAAATGTGGGCTGACTGGGTGGAGATTTTTGGCTCAGTGCAAGTTGATGAAGTTTTTGTGCTGTTGCCATTTGTCCCTGTCCTGGGTCCTCCATCCTTCTTGTTCTAAGTGAACTTTCCCATCATGCACCACTAGGGACCCTGGGTTCTAGCCAGTATCCCCCCCATCTGCTGGGAGGCACATGTAAGATATTCCCCTGGTTACCTTGCCACCCTCTCCCTGTAACTGCAGAAACAGACAGAAGCCAAGAGGCAGAAAATCATCCAGGAGTGGAAGAAGCTATGTGGGTTTCTGCAAGAGCAGCTTCCTGCTGTCCCAGCTGAAAAAGCTAGACAGAGCCATTGTCAAGAGAGGGGATGAGAGGATCTCTGAACTGTCCCTGGAGATTTCCCTGCTCAGTGAACTGCTCAGTGAAATGGGAGGAGAGAATGGATAGGAGCCACTGCGCCAATCTGTACAGGTGAGACTGTGCCGCTGTAATGTTAATACACAGCATTTCTTTTCTGAAACTTTTTATTACGGCAAAAATACAATAAAATGTTAACTTACTATATCATACATGACTTATTCAGCATCATGTTAATATTCAACGAACCTGGCTAAAGATTCTGACTCATCGACTGGCAAGCCCTCCTCCTCTGAGTACGCTACAAAGGATGACCAAATTTCTAAACACCTATCCTCTTTTTGGCACTTCTCTTGTGTACGTACTTGGTGTGAAAGCTGTTCCATTACAAGAAGAGTCCATATTTTACAATACCACAATTCCATAGGACAAGAAGTCACATTTTTCCAATAATATGCAACACTTAGCCTTGCTGCTAACCATAATAAATAAATAAATAAATTTGTCTTTCTTTTTAAAATGTACATCCTTTATTGAACTTTAAGGAAGCAGGTCAGGAGACCTCTGGGAAGCTGCCATTTTGTTATAAGATGAATCTCTTTAATAATTGCCTCCCCAAACTGTCTAGTTCCTGGACACAACCACCATATGTGCAAGTATGTTCCCTTTTCCCCACCACCCTTCCAACAGATTGCATCCCTAGCAGTAAAAATATGATTGATCTTAACTTGAGTCAAATGCCATCTATACAGTAATTTATAAAAATCTTTGTGAGCTACACAAATTGAAGATGTATATGTATATCCCCTTTCCCACTCTATCAATATCAATATCTTTGCCCATATCCTTCTCCCATCTTTTTATCTGGGTTGTTTTCCTATCAACATCTTTTTTCAATCAAAATTGTGTATATTTTAGAAATTAAACCTTTTGTTCCAGGTTCCTCCTTTGGATCAACTCCTTAAATGTGGTCAAAGGTCTAGATAGAGACATCTTGTATCCAGATTTCACAATAAAATGTTTGGTTTGTAAATATTGAAAATATGGGATCTTAATAATTATTATTAGCTATCTCTTGGTATGATTTCAAATTGGGACCCAGGAACAGCTGTCCAAACTGAGTAATCTCAGCTCTTACTCACAATGCGTAGTCACTTTGATATTTCCTAGTGATAAATTTGTGACTAGTAATAAAAGTAGCTAAGGGAGAGGGCCTCAGGTAAAGGAATTTTTAAAAAGTTGT